>NW_008338996.1:1472878-1473309 GCF_000622305.1 Nannospalax galili | reverse complement strand
CTAGGTAAGGTTTATCTGAGAACAACTGGTCTTTGCCCAAGATTTATCTACATGACACACAGTAATTAAAAGTACCAGACTGGTGGAACTAACCTTCTTGGGTGTTTAACAGACATACTTTGAGGTCTATAATAAAGGATACTTTTTGCTCCTTGCCCTCCTAGGTCAACTAGTTCCAAGGGACTATTAGCATCTCTCAAAATGTCCTATGATCGTGGTGGGTCACCTGTCCTCTTGATCAAGGAGGCCGAGGAGACCCCACTAGAAGGACTTGAACCAGTGTCCAGTCTATAAAGAGGAGGGTCAACACAGAGGAATCATTTCCTCCATGCTTCCAAATGAAGCCAACCATGGTCGAGCAGGACCTTTGACTTATCTTCACATAGACGGAACTGGTAAAAGAAAGGAGCCAGGGGCTCCTCCCAAGCCCA
>NW_008338996.1:1470676-1472110 GCF_000622305.1 Nannospalax galili | reverse complement strand
TATTTTATGCTGAGTACAATAGTGTATAACTGTATTAATTCAACTGTAAACCTAAAAATTTACAGCTGATTTTGAAAGAGATGCATCTTAGCTCTGGAAATTGTTATTGAAGATGTGAATGCTGTTGTAATGAAATTCTTCTTCTAATTATATGGTTATTAAATAAATAATTTTTAAAAACTTCAAAAAAAGGATGGAAAAGAATATTCCAAGAAAATGCCACTAAGAAACAAGCAGGGGCTCAATTCTAATATCTGACAAAATAGACTTCAAAGTAAAACTAATCAGAAGAGATAAGGAGGGTCACTTCATTCTGATCAAAGGAACTGTTAATCAAGAAGATATTACAATCCTTAACATATCCTTAACCAAACTCTGGCACACTCAAATTCATAAAAACACTACAGGACTTTAAGACACTGATTAACACTAACTCAGTAATAGTAGGGGAATTCAATACCCCATTGTCTCCATGAGACAGGTCAACTGGACAAAGAATAAACAGAGAAATGTCTGAATTAAATGATACCGTACATCAAATGGACCTAACGGACATCTTTTGAATAGTCCACCCAAGCACCAAAGAATGCACTTTCCACTCAGCACCCCATGGAACTTTTTCAAAAATTGACCACATACTGGGTCACAAAATAAACATCAACAAATACAAAAAAATTGAAATAATTCCATGCATTCTCTCAGACCACAACACAACAAATCTCAAAATCAACACTGGACAAAGCCTCAGTCACTACACAAACTCATAGTGATTGAACAACACACTCCTAAACAATGAGTGGGTAAAAGGAGAAATTAAGAAAAATAAAAGAATTCCTGGAATTCAATGAAAAGGACAATACAACACAACACAATCTCTGGGACACATTAAAAGCAGTCCTAAGAGGGAAGTTTATAGCTCTAAGTGCCTACATCAAAAAATTAGAAAGAGCCCAAATAAATGACCTAACACTGCAACTCAAGACACCGGAAAGGCAAGAACAAATGAAACCCAAACCCAGCAAAAGAGAAGAAATAACAAAATCAGAGCAGAAATTAATGAAATAGAAACAAGAAAACAATACAAAGAATCCATGAATCTAAGAGCTGGTTCTTTTTGAATCAAAAAGCTAAACAAGATAGACAGACCCTTAGCCCAGTTAAAAAAGAAAGAGTTAACCAAAAGGAAGAAAGAGCAAATCCAAATCAACCAAATCAGAGATGAAAGGGGAAACATAACAACAGACACCCAAAAGATCCAGACCATTATGAAGGAATATTTTAAAAACCTATATGCTACTAACTCTGAAAAATCTAAAAGAAATGGATGGACATCTGAAATCATGTGAACCACCAAAGTTAAACCAAGAAGAAATCAACAGTTTAAACATATCCGTAAAATATAAGGAAATAGTAATACAAACAGTAATACAAAGC
>NW_008338996.1:1469213-1470286 GCF_000622305.1 Nannospalax galili | reverse complement strand
ATTTTTAGCATCTCTTAGATGCAGAGAAGGCTGTTGACAAAATTCAGCATGAATTTATGTTCGAAGTCCTAGAGGGAATTGGACTAGAGGGAACATACCTCAACATAATAAAAGCTATATGCAACAAACCCACAGCCAACATCATTCTAAATGGAGAGAACCCAGAAGCATTCCCGTTAAAATCAGGAACCAGACAAGGATGTTCACTATCTCCACTTCTTTTCAAAATAGTGCTTTAAACTCTTGCTAGAGCAATAAGACAGGAGAAGGAAATTAAAGGAGTAATAATTGGAAAAGAAGAGGTCAAACTATCACTTTTTGCAGATGATGTGGTACTATACAAAAGAGATCCCAAAAGTTCCACCAGAAAACTCCTAGAACTGATCAACACTTTCAGTATATGGCAGATTGTAAAATCAATCTATAAAACTCACTAGCCTTTCTATATACCAATAACAAGCAATTGGAGAAAGAATACAGGGAAATATTCCCATTCACAATTGCTGCAAAAAGAAAAAATCTTGGAATAAATCTGACCAAAGACACCAAAGATCTCTACAATGAAATTTTTGAATTCTTAAAGAAAGAGATTGAGGACAACACCAGGAGATGGAAGGACTTCCCATGCTTGTGGATTGGAAGAATTAAATTGTGAAAATGACCATCCTACCAAAAGAAATATATAGATTCAATGCAATCCCAATCAAAATCTCCATAATGTACTTCACAGAATTAGGAAAAACCATCCTTAAATTCATATGGAAGCACAAAAGACCCCGGATAGCCAAAGAAACCCTGAGCACAAAGAGCAACGCTGGGAGGATTACTATACCAGATCTCAAAGTATACTACAGAGCTATAGTCATAAAAATAGCATGGTACTGGCACAAAAATAGACACATAGGTCAATGGAACATTTGAAGAGCCAAAGCCGAGTTTACGCAATTTCAGCCACCTGATATTTGACAAAGGTGCCAAGAACACGCACTGGAGGAAAGGCAGCATCTTCAACAAATAGTGCTGGCAAAACTGGATCTCCACCTGTAGAAGAATGAAACTAGATCCTTATCTTT
>NW_008338996.1:1444145-1468800 GCF_000622305.1 Nannospalax galili | reverse complement strand
AACATCTCAAAAAGTGTTCAACATCATTAGTAATTAGGGAAATGCAAATTAAAACCACCCTAAGGTATCACCTTACCCCAATCAGCCTGGCTAGGATCAAGAGATCAAATGATACCAAATGCTGGTGAGGATGTGGAGAAAGGGTTAGTGCAAACTCGTGCAACCCCTGTGGAAAATATTGTGGAGAACTCTTAAAAAAACTAAAAATGAACCTAACATATGACCTGGTTATACCACTCCTTGGTATATACCCAAAGGATTCATCCTAGTGTAGAGACACTTGTACAACCACGTTTGTTTCTGCTCTTTTCACAATAGCTAAGAAATGAAAGCAGCCTAAGTGCCCCTCAACTGATGAGTGGTTAACAAAAATGTGGTATATTTACACAGTGGAGTCCTATTCAGCAGTGAAGAAAGATGAAATAAATTTGCAGATAAATGGATGGCTCTAGAAGCTGTTATACTAAGTGAAGCAACACAGACTCAGAAAAACAAATGACATATGTTCTCTGTCATATGTGTATCCTAGCACCAAATCCTTTTAAATTCCAGGTTCTTTTAATAAGATGATGCTATACAATAGTCCCTACTGCATGAAATAACTACCATCAACACGACTTCAGCTGAACCTGATCGCTAAACATTGTCACAATTGGGCTTGTTGATGGTTGTGCTCATTCATTAAAGGAGGGCCAAGCAGGGTCATTGGACCTCGCTGGAGCATCCAGCCATGCTTCCCAGCCAACTGTATGTAATTTGACCCTAATCACACATGGCCTCCTGGATTTGGGGAGGGCTAAAGTATACAATCTGGGGAAGGCTAGGAAGAGAAGGCATGACCCATGCTGGGTAAAGGCTTTCTAGTGTGCATACCCTCAGGTCATACATATACCCCAGCAACCCCTCAGTTATCTCCAAGTCTTTGAGAGGGAACTGACACTGATTCTAACCACTCCAACGGCTATCAAAATACCTGAAAGCAAATCCTGAATCCATCACTCTTGAGTCCAGCCTTGGAAGACAAAAGAAAAATGAGGAGGAATGGAATAGAGAGATGCTTTTGGAAGCCCTTGTCAAGAAATTACAATGGACTCTCATATGAACATTTGAAAATTCCCCTCTTCTGACTTTTTTTGTAGTTCCCTGTCTAGAACTTGTAATGCTAATTACTCTTGCTTTTACTTCTCCTTCACAGCTCCTATTCATGATTCAAAGACTTTCTTTTCCCCTTAGAGATAAGAGTAATCTTGGAGGTAATAAACAGCTGTTTAGTTGGACTTAAGGGCTGTTCAATGGGAGGGAAATCATATGCGGTATTGTAAACATAGCCAAACATACGTGCCTGGAGATGGCACAGACTCTAGAGAAAAACCTACATCTGTTACCTCCCTAGACCGATGTAATTTCTTACTACATTATAAATACATATCCTTACATTTACAGACAAGTGCCCCTGAGTGGACCCCAAAGCTGCATGATCTGTCAGGCACCCCCATCTAGCACAGACTGAGAAATGAGTTGTTTCTAGGAATAGGAAGGGAAGCCTCTGGGGCTGGAAAGCTGGCTCAGTTTAGGAGCACTGGCTGCTCTTGCAGAGGACCCAGGTCCGATTCCCAGCACCCATATGGCAGCTAACAACCACCAATAACTCCAGTTCCAGGGGAATCCAGCGCCCTCTTCTGACCTCCTCAGGCACTGCACAATACAGGTACACTTGCATACATGCAGGCAATACACTCATACACATAAAATAAAAATAATAAATAAAATATTTATAAAAATCATATCAGGGAGAATCAGGCCCAAGAACAGACATTCCTGACCAGGAAAAGGATGTAACTCCCTTACCTGGACCCCGTAAAGTGATGGACACCTAACACTGTAATGGCATGGTCCCACACCAACCAATCATGTGTGCGTCATGGACCAACAAGCAGAGGACTCCTCCACTGTTCCTGGGACTTGGATTTGACTCCATGCCCTGCGGTTGATGAAGTCGACTTTGACTGCCTGCCTACCTGTTCATCCATCTGGACTTAGAACTGAACCCACCTTTTCCTGCTCCAGATCTGGTTCAGCCTTTTACCTCTCAGCTGAACTTTGAAGGTTCACTCTCAAACCTTGACTTAAGCAGCTCCAAAAGCTGTTTTCTCCCTGCACTGGTCTGGTTGGTTACCTTATCAATACAGACTCTTAACCCACTTGTGACACCGTTTGAACTCAGCTACAGCGTCTTTAACTTGTATCCATTCTGTAACCATATATTTGCATATAGATATAGTTACTGTGTATTGTTATGTGCAATATTAGAGTTAATATTAGTAACTAAGATTGGAATAAAAGAACTTGCATTGGTCTTAGCCAGATTACCAAATAGTCAGCATTATATGACAAATTGCTGTCATTGAAACACTGACCCTTGTGAACTTATTGCTATTCGATAAATTCTGACATTGTGGAAAGACACAAATGTGCTTGTTTCTGGAATAGCACACTCACAACAAGGTGAAACTCCTTTTTCAAAGGAATAAGAAAAAGAAATGCTGTCAAGCTTTCATAATGTATGCCCTTTTATTCTCCTTAGTGTCATCCTCAACTTGTCATGGTTTTGTTAAATTTTATTTTTAATGCCATTTCAAAATAAAAAAATTAAAACTTAAAACTATTTGGTATGAATTTCCAAGTTCAATAAAATCTTTTCCCGCTCCTTCAGAATTAAATAAGAGTTCATCTTATTGATGTTATAATGCCCACCAGGCAGGTAGGGGTTATTATGGGTTGAATTGTGTGAGGGGGCACACAGTTCAACCCATAATATTCACTATTTTAGAATGTGAACATATTTGGAGACAAGGTGTTTAAAATTTTTATTGCATTTATTTATTTGTTTGTGTGTGTGTGTGTGTGTGTGTGTGTGTGTGTGTGTGTGTGTAGTCATGTAGAAGTCAGAGGACAACTTGCAGGAGTTGGTTCTCTCCTTCCACCATGTGGATGTCAAGGATCGAACTCATGTCACCAGGCGTGGTGGCAGGCATCCATACATGCTGCTCCATTTCAACCATCTAAACAGAGTATTTAACGAAGTAAATGATGTTAAATGAAACCATTACAGCAAGTTGTAGTCGAATGTCCCAGATGTCCTTATAGGAAGAGGGGATTGTGGCATAGGAGAGAAGTCTCAGGGGTGAGGAGCATGTGCTGCTACTGCAGAGGACCCAAGTTGTTTTCCAGCACCCACTTTGGGCAACTCACAACTGCCTGTAATGCCAGCTCTAACTGGATCCAATGCATCTGGCCTTCACGGGTACCTGCGCACACGCGCACACACACACACACACACACACAAATAACAATAAGTCTTTTTTGAAAAGAAGAGGTTCAGTCGCACATGCAATGGAAGAAAGAACTCATGAAGTGAGAAGGCAGTCATCTGTATGTCAAGGGGAGAGAACTAAGAAAAACTGGCTTTGTAATATTTGGATCTTAGATGTCTATCCTCCTGAACTGTGAGAAAAAAAATTTCTATGGCTTAACCCCACTGGTCTGTGGGGCTTTATCATGGCAGCCGCAGTGTACTCACAGAAGAGGGAATCCCAGTTCTTCCAAGTCAGCTTGGGAGCAGGGGCTGGAGAAGACAGAGGTTGAATTTTTGTGCTAAAACTGATAGAAAAAGGTGCTCTGGGTTCAGGTGTGACAGCAGTGAGGTCCTTCTCAGGTTTCTCAAGGAAAGGCATGAGGTTTGAACACAGAGTCTTAAAGGGAAAAGATAGATCCCCATGCCTGGAATGAAGATCCTGGAGCGGTTTAATTCCATCCCAAATAGACTCCAGCTTGTAGAAGTAATTGGACTCTGGTGAAGAGTTTGGTGCATAGTACTGGGAAGTTTTCTGAATTTCACTGTGAAAGGAAAGCAATTGAAAAAGATATTCCAAGAAACAAAACAGAGCTAGACTTACTTAAGACAAAATCAATTTCCATGCAGAAACTGTCACGAGACAATGAAGAATATTATATACTGACAAAGGGATTATACCGAAGGAAGATACAACACATGGAGAGATATACGGACATATATAAGCACCCTCAATATGTAAAACAAACATTTAGAGAGTTAAGGGGAGAAACAGCAGCACACATGGGTGGAAAAAGTAAACATCCACTTTGAATAGTGGATACATCAGTAGCCCTTTTCGGTGCCTATTAGTTTCTGTGCCTTTGACCTGGGTTTCTTCTCCTTTTTCTATACTTATGATTTATAGATTTGGTCTTTTTATAGTGTCCCAGAGGTTCTGCATATTCCGTTCTTGGGTTAATTTAGATCTGATATTTCTTTTGACTGAGTGATTCATTTCCTCAATCTTTTCTCAGTCTGATATTTTCTGTTCCATTTGATCCAATCCATTTTTTTTCATTTCCTCTGAGTTTTTTGTTTGACTTTCTGGTTTTTTTTTTTTTTACTTCTTTTCATGTTTCATTTCACTTTGTCTTTAAAAAAAAAAAAACCTTAGTGTTACTTTATGTGTATGTGTGTTTTGCCTGCGTGTAAGTATACCAGTATTGTGCAACGCCTGTGGAGGCCAGAAGAGGGCATTGAAGCCCCTAGAACTGGAGTTACAGAGGGTTGTTAGGCACCATGTTGATGCTGAGAACCAAACTCTGGTCCTCCAAAAGAGCAGTGCTCTTGACTGCTGAGCCATCCTTCCAGCCCCCAGCTCGGCTTTTCTTTAGAGTCTCTGTATTGAATCCTGATTTCTTGAATTGCTTCAGTTATTTCATTCAACTATTTGTGGTCTTATCCAGTCTTTTATTCATATCCTCTTTGAGTTCCTTGAACATACTTATCAATGCTATTTTGTAATCATTGGCTTGTGCATCAGCTAGGTTACCTCGCTCATGAAACACTACAATGGGGTGCTAATTTTTGGAGGAGGCATATTGTCTTGGTTATTTGTATCATTTGTGTTTGGGGGATGAGACACACACATCTGGAGTTGTGTCAGTGGTGGTGTTTCTTGGTACGGGTGCGTGGTCTCATCTTTGTTGAGTGGACGTTTGTATCTTTGTTTGCTGTTTCCTCAACTTGTCAGGTTGTCGCCCAGCTGGGTGGTGATTGGGTATTCAGCCTTGGTACCACTTTGTGTTCATGTGTAAATGGAGTGGAAGACGTGGTCTCAAGCTAGGCATAGGTACAACTTTTGAATATGAGGTTCCAGGACTGATTCCTTAGGGTCCTGGAGTGACAGGGTAGGCTGGGTAGGCTGGGTGGGCTGGGTGGCTATTTGGTGAGCAGGTTGCCCAACAGGTCTGTTGATTTCTTATTGGAGTGATGGTGATGATTCAAGTTCAGTGGTAACCAAGAATACTTGCTAATATAAGTCTTGACTGGATCTGTCTGGGGTGATGTACTAGTTTCACAAACCCAGTTATGCCTTGGAGTGTGCTTATGGCTTTAAGAGCAGGTGCGGGTCTCTAGATTTGACCAAGCCAGGCCAGTGCAAAGGCTGCAGGACCCCAGCTAGCCCTTGGGGAGTGGGATGAAGAAAGAGGAGAACACTGGAACCCAGGTTCTCACAGGTCAGAGGGAGCTTGTAGGTGTGTGGGGTACAGAAAGCTGCAGGACTTGAGAAGCCTGGGAGCTGGGAGAGTAGACAGGGAAGACTGGGACTGGGGACCTCATAGGTGTGAGAGAACTCATGGGCATGGCAGGATTGCTGCTCAGCCAGGGTACCCAGTGGAACGCTCAGGATAGGGAACTCACCAGCCTGGGGGAACTTGCAGTTCTGGGACTGGGACGGCATGGAGCTGCTACTCCAGTTAGCCTGAGTACTGGGACAGTAGACATGGAGAGCTGGAGTTAGAGAACTCGTGGGTCTGGGAGAACTTGGAGGTCATGGGTATGCAGCAAGTATGTTTTTTTACCACAATGAAATGAAACTAGAAATAAAAGCACAGAAAAACCTGGAAAATTCGTGGAAGTTAAACCCAGTCCTGAAGTAGGTCATAAAAGAAATCAAGAAGGAATTGGGAAATATATTGAGAAGGGCTGGGGGTGTACTTCAAAGGTAGAGGGACAGGATGTGTGAGGTCGTGGGTTCCCTGTCATGTGTGCACATGAAACATACACTCTATATGTAGTTGGTGAGACTGGTGGTTTAGGGTGATAAATTTTATAATTTATCTCTTGTCTGTTTTTCTCCCTAGACTGTAAGTTCCATGGTGACAAACACGAGGTCTAACATACACAATGAGGAAATAGCCCAGAGTTTATCATGGCACCTAAAAGATGCTTGAACACTCAGAGAATTGTGGTCGAATAAATGAATGACAAAGTGGATCAGAGGAGATACTAAAAGGCAGGTGAGGGCAGATTGTGCGTGGCCTGGATCCCATGCTAAGAAGTCTGGACTTTCCTCAGTAGTAATGGGAAACAGACGTCTCACCTTTGATGCTTGGATCATAGACCTTTAGGATCTCCTTGGGTCCCTTGTTCCGTCAGAACAACGGACAGCTAGTACCTGTTACACAGAACAGTAGAGAATTAGATCTCTAAGTTACTTGCAAGCAAAATGGCGTGTCAAACATTCATCCCTGGTAGCAACTTTAGAAAATAATTAACCATAGGTTGGATGTGGTGTTGCATTTGATCACAGCATTGAGGAGGCAGAGGCAGGCAGATCTCTATGAGATCAAGGCCAGCCTGGTCTATGTAGCAAGTTCCAGGCCAGCTGGGCCTGTCTCAAAAAAAAACCTAAATGATTAACAATGACAGCATTGGATTTTGACAGATTATGGAGCAGGGGTCTCCTAATATGAAACCAAATGAAGGGAACTGCTTGAGTGGGAATGAGCACTCTGATACAAGCTGTGACCTTTTGTGCATGTCTGACCTGAGCCAGGAGACCAGGAATTAAACCATTGTTTGAGTTGTGAATGAAATCAAACAGGATATTGCTAACACCATGACGGGAAAATTCTAAACCAATAATGCATGGAAAGAAAATATAATGTGAAAAGATCTGTGTATTAGCTGGGTCAACAGGGTAAGACGGGCATCAATCCAGTCCAGAGCCTTTTCAGATCAATGCTGACAAGACACACCATCATCTCTGAAGAGAATTGTTGCTGTGTACTCTAATGTGAGCTCACATATCTCAGTAACTAAAGCCGTGTGAAGGAAAAGCCAAAGGCCCATTTCCAGGCATATGGAACACAGCTCTGCCCTTCTGCAGTCTTTTTCAGCCATAGAAGGACACTGTATGTTTCCTGTGTGGTCCTCAGTCACAATCATGAGCTCACATTACCACCAAGAAGGAACAAACCATCCTGGTCAAATTTTATAGTTATGAGTGCCTGTGCAACCAGGGCCACGGAGACTGGCATTCTCAAATACTGAGACTTTTAGGGTTTGTTTCTGCCATCTTATAACAAACAGGAGGACAAAAAAATAGTTCAGGTGGGGTCAGCTTGATGCTGTTCATCCACAGCGGTATTTTATTTTTCAGTACTGGGTGTTGAAGGCATGACCATGCCGAGTGTTCAGTCACAGAGTCACATCCTTAAACACTGTCATTATTTTTGAGACAGCACCTTGCTAATGATGCCATCTAGTGGTGCAGGAATGGGTTCATTTTTCTCCACTTAACTAAAAAATTTTCAGACAAGAAAAGAGTGTTAAGGGAAATTGGGGGGGAGTCCTGGCAGAATATCATAAGAGACTGGAGAAATTGGGGTGCCCTCTTGAAGTTCTTAGTCTCATTAGTAAAAGAATTTAAGAGTGGGGTGTGCTTCCTTCCCAGGACTCTTAAGATGATGTCTCTGGTAGATGGCGTTGCTCCTACCACCGAAGGAGAAGAAACTCACGGAAGTTAAACCGGAAGAGCTGCCAAGCTGGCTACTGATGATGCGGGATTTCACCCCCGAAGGCACTGTCGGAGCATTTCCGGAAAAGTTACGGCCAGTGCTGCAAGTACATCAGCGTGAGGAAAGGGAGTGTCTCTGGCCTCAACATGGGGCTGGCAGCCTTCTGTTCTTCAACTACTGCGGTTCTTACAAAGAGCTCGAACAGGAGCAACTCTGCAAATACCACTGAAGAGAGGCCAGTATGGAAGGTACTGCACTCCTCAACATGGCTATCTGCCCAGCTAAGGCGGAATCTGATGGTTAAGAATGATTGTTGTGTAGCAATTTCCCCCAAATTGAATTGTTCCCTTCTGGAGGAAAATGGGAAACTCACAAGACTCAAGATCTATGGAAACTCATGAGACTTAGGAAGCTCATGAAATTAGACCCAGAAATCCCAGACAGCCACCAGACTCACAAGCCACCCCTCTGAGATTTTATAAGTAATAAACAAGTGCTGGAGAAGAGGAGACACTTCAGTGAAGCTGCCTGGAGTTAGGCAGGAAGTTCCAGGGACACAGCTTTCCTGAATCTTCATCATGTTAGGCTGAGTCTTTGGGTGATTCCAGTGCCCAAAGTTGCCCACGGTCCTGTAAGTAACCCCAGGGAATTCTTAGGTTTGCCAAGCTAGACTTGGGTGGAGTCATTTTTGTGGTTTGTTCGCAGTATCCTACCTGGGTGAAAATGTTTATTCACATCTCCTCAGAAAGTCACACAATCATGATGAACGTTTTCCAAGCATTTCTTGCTATTTGTACTTTTCTTGAGAAGCGTCTATTCATTTATTCATTTACTCTTTATTAGTTGTAAGTTTTTGGAATTTAGATTTTTTTTTAGTACTTTTTATGTTCTGGATATGAATCCCATGTGAGATGAACGGTTGGCAAAGATTTCCACCCATTCTATAGAATGACTCTTCTGCTGGTTGTTTACTTTCTTGTGTAACTTTTAAAAATATTTTATTTACCATTTTTATGTATATGAATGCATTGCCTGCATGTATTTAAGTGCACATGTGTCATGCAGTGCCTACAAAGGTCAAAAGAGAGCGTCAGATCCCCTGGAACTGGAGTTACAGACGGTTGCTAGCCACCATGTGGGTGCTTGGAATCGAACCCAGGTCCTCTGTGTAACTTTTTTTGGTGCATGTGTATGTGGGCCATGTGTATATGCATGGTCCGTGTAGTATGTGCACGTGAGGTGTGGGTACACCTACTCATGTACACACACAGGGAAGACAGAACAGGACATTGGGTGTTTCCTCTTTCATGCTCTGTCTTACTGCCTTGAGATAGCATAGCATCTCTCACTAAACAGAAAACTTGCCATCTCCATTAGGTTGGCTGGTGGGTGAGCTCTTGGGAATCCACCTGTCACCACTCCACTAATGCTGGTATTATAGGCATGCATAGTATGCCTGGTATTCTTTTTAACTTGGATGCTGGAGAGTCAAACTTAGGTCATTGTGCTTGGCGAGCAAGTGTTTTTACCCAGAGAGCTATCTCCCAAACCTGCTGTGTAGCTTCCTAATATCTTGTAAACCATTTGTCAATTCTTGCTATTATTTTGCATTCAGAAAGCCCTCAGGTATGACGATAACTTGAAGTGGTTTTCCTATATTTTTTACTGAAGTTTCAAAGTTTCAAGTCTTACATTAAGATCTTTGAGTTGTTTTGTATTGATTCTTGTACAAGGTAAGAGATTCAGGTCTAGTTTCATTCTTCTGCGTGAGCATGTTGCCTCTCCCATACCATTTATTGAAAGAGCTTTTCTCCAACATTTTGGTACTTTTGTCTAGAATCAGGTTTCTGTAGTTTTACGGGTTTACGTCCTGTTTTCCAGTGGTCTACATATGTGGTTTTGTGCGAGTATCATGCTACCTGTGTTCCTATGGCTCTGTAGTAGAACTGGACATCAGGTATTATGAGTTCTCCGAAATGAATCCAAGCTCTAGGCAGCAAGAGAAATTTGTCTCATTCACTGCTGGAGCCCCATTGCTTGGTGCCACACTTTGGAGGCAGGAAGTGCATAATACATATGTAATGTAAGATGATTGTTTTTACATTTGAGGCGAAGAACCAGAAGAGAGGAAAGGGAATGCCCTAGGGTATTATGGGAGGAAAGTGAGATTTTATAGTATAGTACCTCAATTTTAAAGGAGAAAGCTATCAAAGTAAAAGAGGGAAAAAACAGGGAACGGCATGGGGAAGCTGAGGTAGGGAGAACTACAGTTGGAGAATTCTTGTTGGATAATTTGAGCATGAAGTATTGCTGTCTATTCAGGGTCTCAGAGAGAGTGGTGACTAGAGGAAACTTACTTATTGTAGTCAAGTGAAGAGATTGTCTAGGACAGCAGTAAGGGCCTGCTGTTTTCTAGCCAATCAGAATGGTCTTTGATACACATATTTAAATGTTGGGATGACTTTTATAAAGAAACATAAACTGGACTAATGACTTTTAATTAACTCCAGCAAAACTATGTCTTCCTGTGTCTTGTGATCTGGGCACCTGATCTCTTTTCCTTAACAACCTCAATTTTGGTACTCTACCCCAAAAGTTAATGAATGAATGAATGAATGTGGGTATGCTTGGGAATTAACATATCAGAACAATGAAAGCAAGTGCACCCATCTTCCATTGCACACCTGAGATTGGGAAGGACACATGACTATGGGTGAATGGGACATTCTAGAACTAGGGATGAAAAAGTGTTGATAAAATTCCTTCTGGAAGGTTCAAACAATGTCTGGCCCCCTCCTTCCTTGGGTTCCTCTAACAAAGCAAGGTATGATTCCACCAAACTACAGTTTGGAAAACCAGAGAGTTTATTTGGGCTTACTTACAGAGCCGATGGGTGAGGGGTTACCTACAGGAGTGTGGGTGCTCCCCCCACCAAGGCCGCCCTAGAAAGTCTCCATCCAGGCATGGATCATGCATGACTTTCTGAATCATGACTTTCCAACAGCCATATGAAAGAGAGAGAGAGAGAGAGAGAGAGAGAGAGAGAGAGATCCTCCCTATGGCTTCTTCCATTTGTATACCTGTCCTAGTTTGTTCTTCATTGCTGTGACAAAATACTCTGACCAATACCAACTTGGGGAGGAAAGGGTTTACTCAGCTTACATCTCCCAGGTCGCAGTTCATCAGGGAGCCCAACATAGGAACTCAGGGCAGGAACCTGGACGCAGGAGCTGGAGCACAGGCCATGGAGGAACGTTGCTTACTGACTTCTCCCCTGGTCCCTGCTCAGCCTGCTTTCTTATGCAACACAGGCCCACCTGCCCCAGGGTGGGACCACCTATAATGGGCTAGGCCCTCCCACATCACTTATCAAAAAAGATGCCCCTCAGACACGGCCACAGGCCGGTCCAATAGAGGCAATTCCCTAACTGAGACTCCCTCAACCCAGGTGTGTCAAGTTGACACTAAAGCTATCCAGCACAATGCCCTTAGTCCCTCACCCTCATGTAACTAGGGTTGACTGGTTGATTGGGAGGTATGACTGAGTCTCCCTGACCCTCCTTTCTTATGGAGGGTAAATAGTCAACAAGTTTTGGGATGATCCTAAGTCATTGGATGCAATCAGGCTCAGGAAGAAGGCATCTGTCCATAGTTTGACATTCAGAGGACAGTTCTATGCCACAAAAGGCCAGATGGACTGTTATGATAAAGGTGGAGCTAAGCGTGTACTTCCTTAATTGAAGCTGGAGAAACTATTTTGAACAAAATCATGGGTGGGGCTGGACTTGGGATGCAGTTAGGGACTGTCCATCAGCACAGTTCCAGGATATGGAAGTTTCCAAGAGATCTCCTAGTTCAAGCCTACTCTTAAAAACTGAATTTAAGAGTTAGGCTATTTATTTGGGTAATTATAAGGTTGGTATAGTAACACCACACTTAAATGTACTATATGCCAAGGAATCTGTCATATAAAGTATTTACACATTTGTTTCCAATTAGCACCTAGAGAATTTGGGGAAATGTATTAAAATTGAAGTATAAAATTTCTGCTGTAATACAATAGGGAGACAGTGGACAGGGCATTAAAATTACGTGTACTCAATTTACCGTATGATAAGATCAGGTGCTTCTATAGATAGTAAGGACCGGTCTTCCTTGCTAGAGAAGTAGGCAGTGCTACTCATTCTACCAAATGATCACTTGAAACAGCAGCTATTTTGATCCTTACTCATGGATAGGCTAGCATCTTACATATGGTAACTATATGCTTTTGGCATCATTTATGTGTGGAGTAATACCACTACCAAGGAAGCAAAAACATTTTTGAGTATCAAATTGTATCTTAGTTCCATTTTCAGTAGGAAGTTTCCCAAGATAATTCATTGCCTGTTGCCCCCAAAATTTTTATACTAAAGATATTCAACTCATTTGATCATATTTATCTTGGTGGGGTTTGCTCACTGCTCTAAGAAGTATGATTTCAGTCTTGTTTGCAATTCATATTCCTCCTTCTGTGAGGAATAGGCACCAACAAAATGGACAAGGTAGGCAAAAGTACATATAGAAAATTTGGCATAGTCAGAATGACACATGCTTTTAGTCCCAGCACTTGGGAGGCAGAGGCAGGCAGATCTCTGTGTGTTCAAGGCCAGGCTGGTCTACATAGTGATTACCAAGCCAGCAGGGATTACATGGAGACCCTGTCTCAAAAACACCAAAAAAATATTTATTTATGCTAGTGATTGATCCCAGGATTTATAGTGAATAAACACCTGCTCTATGACTGACACCCCACCCCACCAAATCTTGAAAATCTTAATATTTATATATTTCTCCCCAGACAGATTTATTAAGTATTGATGACCAACAAATAAAAACAACTAACAGTTGAAGTTCCAATAAGATACAGATCAAGTGAAAAAAAATCAGTCTAATATAAAAGTTATATTAAAAGAACTGATCTTGATACAAATAATTGCAAAAAAATGAGACCGCAAAAGTTCAGCAGTAATTGCACAATATAGAAAATTGGACAAGGGATATAAATTGCAACTGAGTTGCAAACAACTTAGGAAAAATTCATCAGAGAAAATCTATCAACATGGATAATAATGTTTTATTGATTTAGCGCTCTGATTTGATATTCATATTTATATGCACAGCATCATTTTAAGTGTTCTCGTACTCTGCTGGCACCGTTAACCGTTTGTGATGATTTCATGCAAAGTATTGGACATCTCTTGGGCAGGACTGTAGCACCCAGCAATGTGTGCTGTTGAGTTTTCCAGCTGTCCTCTGGCTGGGTGTTTGCAGTCTTTTAACACACAGTGAGATTGACGTGCCTACCCTCTTCTGTGCTATGAGGCCTTGAAATCTGACAGTAAGGGGTAGGATCGCTGGGCATAGTAATTAAGTGCTGGACATTTAGCTGGCCTGGTGGATTTGTTTTTTAGCCACTTTGTTCTCACTTATGAGACAGGTTGATAAGCCATAGTTATGAAAACGGCCCATATGCAACAAGGCCATTTATTTTAAAATTATAACGGAAGGACTTTGCCATTGTATGAACTAAGTTTGATTTTGCCTTTTAGTCTCCAGCAGAATTGAAAGCACAGAAACTATGTGTAATCTTCACATCTTTATTTTGCAAGAAATGAAATTTAGCATATTCCAGGAGGGTTATGGAAGAAAGTTGAAGTCTCCAAAGCTTCTCAATCTGAAAAGAAGCAAGATAGTACTTGGTGAGTTATTCAAAAAGAAAATCTTTTTCAAAATTTTTGAATTTTCAAAGTTTAAAAAAATGACATTCACTTATCTATTTTTCATTTATTTATTTATTATGTCAGAGTCTCACTATTTAGCCTTGGCTAGCCTGGAACTTACTATATGAACCAGGTTGGCTTCAAACTCACAGAGATCCACCTGCCTCTGCTTCCAAGTGCTGGAACTGAAGGTCTGTATGATCATACCTGGCTAAAATGAAATTTATTTTATAAAATTCCTTTGTTTATTGACAAGACATCAAATCCATATATTATCTAGGATCTCTCAAGCAATTAAATATAGACCGTTCTCATCCTGCACAGTTTTCTTAGTAACTAAAGTTGCCTATGCTATTTATTTTGTTTGTTTATTATTTATCTGGAGAATACACTTACTGAGAACACGACAAGGAAGCAGTGGGCCAGGGAGTAAATGGAGTACTGCTTGCTTGTCTGTGCTTTTAAGATTTATCTTCATATAGATCTGGGGAAAGGACCCACTACCATTTCATGCAAGAGCTCAAGAGCCTCAAAGCCCAGGCCTTGGGACTAAGAGCTGATTTCTTACTATTCTCACATCTAGAGATATATTTACCATTTTGTTCAAGGCTCACAATTTTAGGAAGGAGACAGGAGAGGGATATGTTAGAACACTGAGTTAGATAGAATAGTCTTACTCGAATTTTGCAAGTAAAGTCTCAGAGAGGTTAAGTCTCTTCTCCTAGATTGTAGTGTGTATCAGAATCCAGATCATGGAATTCTTAGAACAGTTATTTTTCTCTGACAAAATCTGCTTATAGTTAATGCACACCCCCACACATACATGCACACACCTAAATGAACATGTACACACAACACACATACACACACACACACACACACACAAAATAGAGACAACCTCATAACACAACCAGATGATGTGAGTTGAAAAAAAATCAGGCAGTGACAAATGTTGCTTATAACAAGGAAAAACTTGAAAGCAGCCTAAACAAATAGCATGGTGTTGGTAAATGGATTGTAGAAGTATATCCATCAAGATAGACAATGTTTAAGACACACAGCTAAGAAAAATAAAGTAAAATCAGGAAGTGTCATTTTGCTTGTTTTCTTAAAGGTGATGTATAAATGAATCCTTAAAGTTTTGAAAACCTATCAAAGAAGGTCTAATAAATTCTGAAAACATATTATGGCCAAAGCTGAAATAAGATTTCAACATTTACTGACTGTAGTGTGACAGAATCGTTGAATTTGATGATTCAAAGGCATGTTGGTGATGTCTAGGCTTAGGTTCTTTGAGGGTCACAGAGGATCAGTACTCATTCAAGTCTACAGAAGGAGTTGGTTTTATGTTTTCACTAGGTCTTAGCTCTGTACCAGTTACAATGCTTAGTACTATACCACTTCTAATTTCCAAGAACAATAACAGACTTTTCTCAAGGGCATTTCCAAATTTTCTACTTTCCAACTTTAAATTTTAACCAATGCATGAAACTGCCTTTCTCAGCAGCATTAAGTTACACAAGATCCAGATAGTGATAGAAAATGTCATTCTTACGGTGTTTCATCACAGTGATGTGTTTATAAGTATTGTTGGCCCGAATCTGGTATGCTATTGTACAACATTCATTGAAAGCTCTGACACAGAGTGGGCCTTTGGTAATCCGGGCAACTCGCTGCTCACAAGTTTCATGGTCATTACGATGGGCTCCATCATAGCAACATTTCTTTAGCACTGGATGTTTGTATTTAGCAGCTGAAATAATAATACACATGCACAGTCATAATACCTCAGGCTTGGGAGAAGTCTCAGGACAAACTTTGTTGCTACCATCAAATGACCCCCTTAGTCACAGTAGGCACTGATAACTGCCCAGGCTTTCCTTGGAGCTACTCTAAGAGCAGAGCAATTGTGACCTTGGTAGGTAAACCATTCCAACTCACACTAAATTGATAAAGGGCTTCCAGCAACTCAACTAAATATCAACTTTTGAAACTGGTCCCTAAGGTTCAGTCCCCATTGAGTAGAATAAGTTAAATATTCAAGAAGCCTTCAAATATTTGAGGATGGCTATCATTACTAAATAGGAATTTCCTTCTAGGAGCTAAATATCCTCCTTTTTATAGACACTTTATAGACCTTCATAGGGACATCATCTTTCTTTGTAAGGGCTCAGCATAATCAGCTTCTTCCTTTTCATGACTATAACACAGAAAGAAGTTAGGACTACAGTAACTCATATGCAGATGGATTATGACTCATTGTAACACTACCGCAATTATATATTATGATAAACATGATTTCTGGCTGAACTCAGATCACAGGCTTAAATCTTTTTACTGTAAGAAGTTCAATGATGAGTAATATAAATGATTCCCATTAGACTCGTTGTGCAAAGGATAATCTGAAATGCTAATAAATGTATAAGATAAAGCAATTGATTTCTAAATATGCCCAAGTGTTAATAAAAATAACAGATATCAGAATAAAATGGAAAACTATTATCCTAATTGGTACATTAAGTTTGTAAAGAAGATATATTTATGAAAAATAAACTAATATTTTAGGGATTTTTTAGATGAAATAATGAAGATTTATTTCTTTAGGTTGAGGATATGGCCCATGAAATATCATATTTATTTGGATTACCTTCTGAGAGAGGTGTAGTAAACCTCCATATACATCATATACATCTTTCTTTTCACTCACTGCATACTAATTAGAAGACATCCCATAATGCTTCATTTTCTCCAGCCTTCGAATGCTATAACCATGCTTTTACAATCACATTAAACTTTTTTAGAGTACCTTCTTCTTCTATCTTGTCTTTCAGACTGCCGGCTGGATTGAGAATTTCTTTTACTTTGTAAGTTTCATCTGTGACAGAGAGAGAGAGTCTTTCTGAGACAGTTTCATGAAAATGTTCTATTTTGCATCTTGTACTCCTGATGTGACACTTAAAAGACATTCGCTCAACACATCTGTATGGAGGGTCTGCTTTGGATTAGGGATTAGGAGCTGTGGCTACATCTGTTACTAGATGTGAAGCTCATCATCTGGCATGGCGTGTAGTTTGATCTGTTTTATCTGAGTTTGGTTTTGAATCCTGCAACCTTCTTGATCCATTGATTATCTAAACATTTAAACTGAACATTTAGTTGGATAATCTTCTTTTCAGCCCTTTGAGCCATATCACTGCAAATATAATTATAAATACTACAGTATCAAATGTAATTAGAATTTTAAAAACAAGAGAAAGTGAATGAGACGTGATCTCTGCCCTTGAAGAGCCTCCAGTGTGGGGAAGAGACAAGATTCATAACTAAGTGTGTGAATTTACAATGTCATACTAAATGCTACTGTTTTATTACTGATAGAGATCTGGTCCCTACAATATCTTCCCTGGTTCCTTGATCAACTTCAGTTGTAATTTACTTATCTTGTTTAGTTCTACTCACCGCATTTCTAATTCTTTTTTTCTAAATTCATAAATCTAGAAATGATCTTAATAAGTCAAGCTCTTTGGGTGACCACATGTCTTCCAGTTCTATCATTAGGAACATGAATTCAACAGGGTAAGCTGGAAGAAGACCCAGCCATTCAAACAGCTACCACTAACTCCCACCTCTCTCCCACTTCCAATCACACCAGCTTGTTGCCTCATCTCCATCTGAGAGTAGTTTGCATTAGTTACATTACTGAAAAGAATTACTGCAAAAACCACTGATTTTTTTATAAGTAAAATTTAAATGGTCAGGGATTACCATGTTCTTTAATTTCAAAGATGGTGGTTCCAGTTGTTGAAGCATCCTCTTTATATTTAGCTTTAATTGTCCACATACCATACCTGTGGAAGCAAAATACTTAAAATTATAGACATTATCAAATAATTTTAGTTTACCAAGAAGAAACCTAATAAATTTGTATTTTGAAGAGATTAGAATTATGTGTGTATGTGTGTGTGTGTGCATCCTAAGTAAAAATTTTATTTTGATGAGATTTTCAATAATAAACAGAAATAGGGGCTAGGGAGTTAAGAGCACTGGCTGTTTTAACAGAATACCTGGGTTCAAAACCTAGCACCCACATAGCGGCTAACAACCATACATAACTCCAGTTCCAGGGGATCTGATGCACTCTCTGTCCTCTGTGGGCCCTGCATGACACATGTACACTTACATACATGCAGGCAATACTCTCATACACATAAAATTAGAATAAAATAAAAAGTAAAATATTTCTAAAAACCAATAAACAGAAATAATTGAGCATTTCCAAGATAGTAGAAATTGCTTAATAGTTTTTCATATTGTGTTCTTTTTCTAAATATTCTCCTACTACAGTCATTAGCTTTGAAGAACTAAAAATTTCAGAATCTACTTACTCCTGTAACTTAATAGCCCTAATATAATGTCAAAACACAATATAGCAAAAATCGGTAATAATGTCTCTGGAACATGTAGATGTAGGTGATGATATTCGTACCTCTGTAAGTGAAATTGTGTTTAGATAAAAGTATGGTTTCTTTAAAGAAGAAAATAAAATGTGTAGCAACCTTCATTCATCCAAGAACTAACTGGGCCTGACACTGCTTAGCTTCCAAGATCAGGTGTGTTCAGAGTAGGTTAACCAGGATCCAGTGGATGGACCCACACCAAAGGGTATTTGGGGGGCACAAATTTAGCCCTATAGGCCTTAATATATATAATGGAGTACATGAAATTGGACGGGGGTTGGTAAGGGGGGTACAGAAAGGGGAAGGGATCTAAATATGATCAAAATATATTGTATGAAAATTACAAAAATTCAAAATAAAAAGAAAAAATACTCATCACTGTGTTGAGATAAAAATGAACAATATACAATAAGATGTGGTGGCATATGCCTTTAATCCCAGTACTTGGGAGGCAGAGGCAGGCAGACCTCTGTGAGATCAAGGCTAACCTGGTCTACATAGCAGAGTTCCAGGCCAGCTGGAGACCCTGTCTCATAAAACTGAAAAAGAAGAAGAGGAAGAGGGGGAGGAGGAAGAGGAGGAGGAGGAGGAAGAGGAGGAGAAAAGAGCTACCGTCTTCAGACAGCTAATAGTCCATGCCAGTTCAGATTTTCTTTCTTTTAGTCACTAGGATGTTTGATTCAGGAAAATCACTTCATCTCATTTGTGAAATGAGAAAAATAAAACCTACCTTGCAGGTTATATGGTCAGTGGATGTTAATATTACGGTTTTGTGGCTATTATCATCATTGGTTCAGTGAGTATTTACCAAGTATTTATAATGTTGAAGTGCTGAGATACAAGGAATAACAAAGACAGGGCCCTGTGCTCAAGGGGTCTACAGTCTAGTGGGCAATAAAAAGGCAAGTAAATAACTAAGACATTGAAATTAGAAGAAAATACACAAGATGTGGAGCTAGAGCATTAAAAGGATATTATGTCCAGGAACGCTGTCTTTGTATAGGCATCATCTCCTCCTATCCTAGTGACTAGACATTATTAGCTTCAAGAGGTGTGAAGTGGAGCACTTTCTAAGCAGAAGGGAGCACAGAGGCAAAGGTGCTAAGGTGGTTGGTGGTGATCATGATAGATTCCAGTAATATATAAAACCTGTCAAGGGGCAGAGGACACACGGTGAAGTTTGAGAAATGCTAATCATAGACTCAATCAGTACTAGCATTTTTAAGAAAGCATATCATTTAAAATAACCCAGATTTATTTCAATCTTCCTATTTCAATGCATTTTTTTTTGTCTTTTTGAGACAGGGTCTCCCTGTAGCCCTAGCTGGCCTGGATTCACTATGGAGACCAGGCTGGCCTCAAACTCACAGAGATCCGCCCGCCTCTGCCTCCCGAGTGCTGAGATTAAAGGTGTGCACCACCACGCCTGGCTTCAATCCATTTTATAAAGAAGAATGTTTGCAGGATGTATTGAGCAAACTTATTCATAGAGGACAAAAGGAAAATGACTATAAGATGATTGTGCTTAAAAGTTATATTGTTGGGGTTGGAGAGATGGCCCAGTGGTTAAGAGCACTGGCTGCTCTTGCAGAGGACCCAGGTTCAATTCCCAGCACTCACATGGCAGCTAACAACCATCTGTAACTCCAGTTCCAGGGGATCTAATGCTCTCTTCTAACCTCTGGCGGCTTTTCTTGACATGGGTGTACTTACATATATGCAGGCAATACACTCATACACATAAAAATAATAAAATATTTTTAAAGTTATATTGTCGCTTTCTACAGCTGCCCTTGTTTATACATCCTGCTTTGTGTTCCTTGACAACAGAGATCATGAATTCTTCATTTTCATATGGAAACTCATACTCCTATTGTGATTTACATATACCAGGAATATGTTCAGTAAATATGCATTACATGTCCTGGTCAGAAGTTCTTAAATCCATGCATGAAGGTCAAGTAGAAGAGAAGGCCTAAAATGCTCACAATGTGCACACACACACACACACACACACACACACACACACACGCATGCACGCACGCATGCATGCGTGCACGCACGCATGCACGTACATGCTCTTTGAGCTCTCACTTCTCATGGTCTATATAGAGAAAACATAAAACCATCTAGGACATCTAGGACAAGGAATGGGAAAACACCCATGGGAGGTTAGCCTCTTCCCCACTTCCTCTCTCTATGATATTGGGAACTGAACTTAAGGCTTTGTACCTTTTGGGCAAAATTCTCTTCCAATAAGCTGTAACCCAAACCCCCACCTGCATTTTAAACACACGGCCTGATTCCTTCAGAGGCAGACATTGATGGTTGTGTTGAAAACAAACAAAACAAAAGCAAAGGAGTATTTTTAAATGCTTGTGGGTCCTTGGACAGGTCTCCTATATTAAACTTCACCTACCCAGGGCTCAGGGACCATTGTGGAAGGGGAGGCAGAAAGATTGTAAAAGCCAGGGCAGGAGGTACATAACCATATCAAAATAGAGTCTTACAGGCTCCTGGGACTTTGTTCATATGAACCCACAGCAATGGTGTCAGCATACACAAGACCCATGCAAACCCAAGCAGACAAAAACCCAGCATAGAACAATCTTAGCCAAAGAGCTATAGGCAGCTGATTACTGCTGGGTGAGGAACAGCTGTTCTTAAAGGAGGGATTCTAGATTGGTTGACTAGATCTCAGTGGATAAACTTGCACTGAGGGACATTTGAGGACACTAAATTGACTTGATCTTAACATCAATGACAGAATGCATGCTATCCAGTGGGGGGGGGCGAAATCTATGGGAGGGCACCAGTGGGGAAGGGGGTATAAAGATGATTAGGATGCTTTGTGTGAAATACACATAAAAAAGTTTGGCTTTTCCAAATTTATATATTTATTTATATACATATTCATGTATATATTTAAATGTGTGAGAAGTTTGGGGAATTTTTTTCTTTATGTATGTATGTATGCATTCCTCTATTTATTTATTATTTGTTTACTTAAACAGGGTTTCATTATGTTGTCTACTCCCTGGATTCCTGCATCTTTCTTCAGCCTTGAGTAACTGGGCCTGCTGACATACTGTTTAACATGCTGGTGTTCTAAATCTTCTAAGATTTAAGCCTAACTTCTGACGGCTCTTTGAAAGCTTGTGCATATCCACATCCGTGCTAGCCATCGTTCCGCAGTAGGTGCTCCACTGGACTGCTTATCTGCTTCACAACTAAGAGTTTGCGGCATGCTTTCAGAGAAAACATTATTAACGAATACTTTACATACTTAGGATTAGAAGGAATCTTGAAGTCATCAAAAGAGACAATTCCAGTATGATTGTTTCCTTGTACTATGTCAACGTCTGATCCTTCTGGGTCCTTTGAAAAAAAAGCAAACACCCTTGTCTTAATGCATTTTCTATGGCTAGAGAGAATATATGAGATTAGGCAAATTTTAAAGCATAGAGATTTATTTTGGCCCAGAGTTCTGGAGGCTGGAAAGTGGAAGATTACTGATGAGGGGAGGGGAGGGGAGTTGTCCTGCTTCAACTTACTGAGGAAAAGTAGAAAGGCAAGCAAGTTCATATGAATGAGTTTATTTTTATGACAGGCTGTTCCAAGAGAACTCTCTCCCACCAGAACAGCTCTGATTCATCTCTAAGTGTAGAGCTCTCAGGACCTAAACTCTTCCCACTGAGCCCCACCTTTCATAGTGACATATTGGAAATCGATTTCAACATGTGAATTTAGGGGGTCACATGCAAACCAAAGTGACCCTCAAAATACAAAATCACATTTACTTTTTAACTAATTGTAATAATATTTGATCTACAAAAGTATTTGCCAACAAACATCCATCTCTACCTATGAGAGATAAGATTTTCAGTTCAGTGTTAATAGAATGCAGATAAGGTTGTTTAAAGCCACTTTCCCCATCCTGTGGCACCTCTCCCAATCTGTCCTCATTATCTAGAAAAGGCTCCACTTTCTTTTGTACAATTAAAAGAAGTGCCACAAACAGTAAAAAAATAGCCCTGAGTTTGTAATACTCTAAATATGTACTTAACCAGCTTTATAAATACCAAATCTCACTCTGAATATGTCTCTTTGGAGTTTCCCAGTGTAAATGTTCTATAAGCTGTATTTCTAGCTAGCCATCTGATAAATATGTGATGGAACATATTGAGCTTGATACAACCCTCAATTTGGCTAAAGAATCTTGAATGTTTTCATAAAGCTTCCCCAGATGTGTCATCTTGTGTTTGGTTTTTAGCAAGTTATTGAGATGAGGTTTTGACTTTCTTTGAACTATGCGTAGAGGTCCAGTTCAGCCTTAAGTTAAAAACAGCACTGCTTGTCATGACAAAATGTATGCCTGGAATTTTTCAGATACTGTTTTCTTGAATTAGAAATCACAGAGCTCACAAACGCCTACTCAGAACAAGAATGACACCCTTAGCTAAGTATCTTCAGGGCTACAAAGCCAGAGTCTGCTGCTGTTCTTTGGGAGCCGTTCACTTAGTTTTCTGTGATGGCTTTTGTTTGTGTGTGTGTCTGTTTGTTTTAGACAGAGTCTCTCACTGACCTGGAACTTAACAAGTAGGCTAGGCTGGCTGGCCGGCCACGGAGCCGGAGGGATCCATCAGTCTCCACTTCCCCAGCTCTAGGATCACAAGTCCACCATGCTTGGCTTTTTCCTTTTTCCTTCATGTGGATTCTAGGGAGTGAACGCATGTCCTCATGCTTGCAAAGCAAGCCCTTTACTACCTCTGCAGCCTTTCATGCTGCTTCTTACATAGGATGGTCTTTTTTAAAAAATATTTTATTTATTATTTTTTATTTTTTATGTGTATGAGGGTATTGCCTGTGTATGAGTCGCTTTTCTGTTGCTGTGATAGAAACACTGACCCAAGGAATTTAGAGAAAGAAGAGTTTATTTGAGCTTATGGTTCTTGGGGAATTACACCATCATGGCAGGGAGGCATGGTGGCCAGAGGTGGCTGGAGCAGGAGCAGCAGAAGCTAAGTTCTCACATCATCACACAGGAAGCAAGCGAGTGACTGGAGATCTGGTAAGGCTTAAGAACTCTCTAAGCCCACCCCCAGTGATGTGCTTCCTCCAGGATAGCCACACCTTCTAAAACCTCCCAAAACAGTGCCATCATCTGGGGACAAAATGTCCAAATATTTGGAGCCTATGGAGGACATTTTCATTCAAACTATCACAGCCTGCATGGATATAAGTGCACCTATGTCGTGCAATGCCCACAGAGGTCAGAAGAAAGTGTCAGATCCCCTGAAACTGGAGCTATGGATGGTCGTTAGCTGCCATGTAGGTGCTGGGAACTGAACCTGGGTCCTTGGCAAGAGCAGCCAGTATGCTTAACCTCTGAGCCATCTCTCCGACCCCCATAGGTGGTCTTCGTTGTTTTAAAAGAACCTATGCCAGCTCCTTTGATTAGGACTCAGTTCCAAGTTTGCTTCATCCATTCCGTTCCAGAGAAGGGTTATATTACACCACCCATACTTTCACTCTTATGTCTTCTTCTCTTTGAGCTCTGTTTCAATTATATCAGTACAGAATTTGTCTGGTAAATATTCTAGTATGGTTTTTTTTTTCTAGTGTGAACTCTTATATATGAATTCTGAGTTTGTCTGAGTAGCAACAAATGTGCCACAAGTGAGCAGCTATGAGAAATTAAGGTGTTTATTTTCCTACAAGTGTCTTGAGTATGTTATACCATGGGAGTCTAGTACAAACTTACAATTTGGTTAGATCTTGGAAGTTTATTTTACATACTCTCCTAAATGTGTCCCATGTGATAAGTGGTTAATAACTGCTAACTTCATGCTTTAACAAAATTTCCCACATGTGTTAGTGTGTCGACTATTAAACTCTAAGCCTCACAAAAGTAAGCATTGTGGCTTATCACTCCGGAACATACCTCAACATAATTAAAGCTATATGCAACAAACCCACAGCCAACACCATTCTAAATGGAGAAAAACTAGAAGCATTTCCACTAAAATCAGGAACCAGGGGCTGGAGAGATGGCTCAGAGGTTAAGAGCATTGGTTGTTCTTTTGGAAGACCCAGGTTCGAATCCCAGCACTCACATATTAACAAATAAAATTTCCTTCCATTTTGAGAATTCTTTTCCTTGGGATACTAAACAATGCTTATTCCCTTTTAAGGTTCAAGTGTCAAACCAATGTTTAATTAAAGTTTTATTGGGGAACCAATGAATTTACTGAGCTTGCTTACAAGATAACTGAGGGGTTGCTGAGGTGTATGTATGACCTGAGAGTACGCACACTGGGAAGTCTTTACTCAGCATGGGTCAAGCATTCTTGCCCTAGCTTTCCCCATATTGTATACTTTAGCCCTCCCCAAATCTAGGAGACCATGTTTGATTAGGGCCAAATTACATACAGTTGGTTGGGAAGAGTAGCTGGACACTCTGGTGAGGGTCCAAGAATTGTACTTTAACAATAAATCACTAAGGATATACTTAAATGGTTGGGTTTAAGAGCCCTTCAAATTGAAGAGATGTAATTCTTATGATCCTTACAGATTATA
>NW_008338996.1:1444006-1444130 GCF_000622305.1 Nannospalax galili | reverse complement strand
TATATATTTCTCATGTATACTACAGGTATAGATCTATGATGTTATATTCATAACAGGTGTTCAATAAACATTTATGGGACAATGAAGGTTTAGTATATAGTATGAGGGTTAGGTTATACAATGA
>NW_008338996.1:1435016-1443718 GCF_000622305.1 Nannospalax galili | reverse complement strand
ATATACATATATATGTTACTAAAGATCCATTTTAAGGCAAATCCTCTTAGATTTCTTTAAAGACCTACTTCAGTACTTATTGAACTTAAGTACAGTTGACTTTACTAAAATACTTGTGTACAACTTTCTGGGAAAACATTCCTTGCACAAATATAGTTATATCAGTAATTAGGTCTTTATTTTATAAAAAGAAAACATTGACATCTATAATATAGTTGTATGAGAGAATACAATATTGCCTTATATTTAGGTTGAAGAGTTTAATGGAAAACTGAGAGTTTGGTTCTGGCAACATATACTTCTCCATTCTTGATAACCAACAAGGTCCCAAACCAGCTCTTATTGCAAAAGGCAACTTTGCATTGTGTGTTCTTGTTGTGTTTATTGAAGCAGGTCATATGATTGTTCTCTCCTTGTTAAAAGGATAATGTCAGGAGCCCAGAACTGTTACTTTTCTTCCATTTCTTTCTTCCATTTCTCACACTTTTCAGTTCTGGGAGTAAAACTCAGAGCTTAAACATGCTAGACAAGTACTCTACCACAGATCTACATCCCTAAACCTTTATTTTCTCTCTCTGTAGCCCAGGGTAGCCTCCAATTCATAATCCTCTTTCATCAGCCTCCCAAGTGATAGGATTACAGGCATGCACCATCATGCTCACTGTCTTTTTTTAAAAAAAAATTAAAATTTTTATTTATTATTTTTATTTTATGTATATGAGTGTTATGCCTGCATGTAGGTAAGTACACCCATGTCGTGCAATGCCTGTGGAGGACAGAAGAGGTTTTCAGAGCCCCTGGAACTGGAGTTACGGCAGTTGTTAGCTGCCATGTGGGTGCTGGGATTCGAACCCGGGTCTTCTGCAAGAACAGTGTTCTTAACCGCTGAGCCATCTCTCCAGCCCCTGGCCCTCTACTTTCTAACCAAACACGTCTGTTTAGCTTCTATCTGAACTGTTTTAAATGCAATTATCTTATTCCTTTCAATAATACATTTTCATTCCTCTAGAATTTATGGATGTTCAAATAACTTCATGACCAAGTCTTGATCCACATAACAGAACAGGACTGGTCCAATACCGTTTAGACTCTATGAAAATCTCTATAAGGAAGCCACATTAAAATGGGTTTTACTAAGACAGCAAGGAAAAAGTGATACAATCAATACATCTCCTACATTCTGTTTTCTTCCTGTCACACTGTCCCCCACCTCAAATCCTCTTTCCTGTCTATGGACAAACCTGTTCCCCCTACCCCCATATCACTAGGAAATTGTCAGTGTAGCAACAGGTAAGAACACAGGTTCTGGAGTTCAAAACTTAGGGCTTCTACCTTTCTGTTCAGGTTCTGGTATGAACTTGAGTGAATCTGTAAACCCCTTACACCTGGGCTGCCTCATTAGTTAAAACAGGAATATTATCATCTCTTCCCAATGATACATGAATAAGAAGACAAAGCTTTCACATGACTCAGCTTAAAGAAGTAACAAATAAATGTTTGTATCATCATTACTTCTATGACTACTATTTGACTAGTTTGTAGGCTATTTTGCATTTAGCTTAGATTATCAATCTTGTCTTCATAGCAATGGTGCAGCAAAGTAAGATCAATACAATTTGTATATCAAAGATATGGCTTATGAATTTAAAAAATGTCAAATGTCTTGTATGTGCTAGGCACTGCAACAGAATACTGAAACAAATCACATATGCCTGTCTTCCAGTGTTGTAGAGGAGAAAGACAAATACAGTTATGTAAATTTCCAGGAGTGTGGAAGTGCTACAGAGGACACTTGCTTGGCTTTTTAGAGCTCACAAGAGAGGGCTGAGGATTTGCCTCAGTGGTAGAGCTCTTGCCTGGGATATAGGAGGCCCTACATTTGATCTCTAGGACTGACAAAGACTGAGAGAGAGTAGAGCAGATATTTGAAGTGGCAACAGAAGTCAGGGGCGGCTGGGTTACAAGGTCCATGTTTAAGGATGGTACCAGTAGGAGTTACTAAGCCAAAGGAAGGCAAGAATGCATGAGGCAGAGGTATCTGCTCATTGCATCAAACTCCATTTGGGCGAGAAAGTGGTAGAGAAAAGCAAGTGTACTGAGGTCAGTTTGACTTCAGCCCACAGTTGAATGGAAAACGGGGAAGAAAGCAAGACAGAGGTTGCATAGAACAGAAGGATTTGAGATCATGTCCTATGAATCCACAGACAGGAGTCTTTATCCTAAAGATGATTATACTACTAATCCTTCAGGAACTTCAGATTAAATACATCAGTGGGATAAAGGGCTTTAGAATATCTTCTTGAACAGAGATTATTGTCTTGCATATTAAATCATCTTCGTGGAGTCAGATCATACTCTTCTGGCACTGACCGTCTGCCTAAGCTAGACCCTGTCTAGGTCTTTCCTTTCTGAGCCAACTGTAGCAGAAGCTCCTGCTGGAAGGCCAGGTTCTACTGCTCTACTGGCATTATCAACATCAAACAAAATTAGCAAGTATCTACTGTGTGCAAGGGTTAAAATACATTCTGGTCCTGCCTGTCTTTTTCTGTCCTTCCCCAACAATGTAATTCATGGAGCATTCCAGGCCACTCTTGCCACATGCACATCTCTCATAATTCCATCTCTGATTTGCTCAAAAGTCAATAACGGCAAGTGTGGGGTGAGGGAAGACACTGAAGGCTTTGCAAACATGCGAACACATTGGGCAACAGTCACATTTTTCTGCATTTTATTGTCAGTTCTTTGGGGGGGGGAAATTACAGGCTTTCCTCAATAACAGTTTTTCAACTGAGTATTCTGCCCTTTTCCCTCTATCAGTAAACTATAAATATGAAACAGTGCTTTACAGACATTTCCATAGGTGCTTAACGTTAGAAAATTAATTATCTGTAAATCTCTCTGATGTAATTTACTCTCTGCCAAAATATCTAATCACTTTGATTTTGTTTTCTTTTTTCTAATTTGGGAATTAGATTTAGAATCAAAGAATTTAAAAAATATTGTGTCTATTATTTTTATTTTATGCATATGAGTGTTTTGCCTACATGTGTGTAAGTCCGCCTGTGTTGTGCAATGCCCTCAAAGGTCAGAAGAGGGTGTCAGATTCCCCGGAATCTGTAATGACAGTTGTTAACTACCATTTGGGTTCTGGGAATTGAACCCGGATCCCCTGCAAGAGCAGTTAGTGTTCTCAACTGCTGAGCCATCTCTCCAGTTCCAGAATATTTTTTATAAACATGACTTTTTGATAAATTATTTTTCCCAATGCCAAAATTATATTTGCAAGTACATCTTTTGAATAAGCTAACAGAGAAGATAATATAGTTATTATGTAATTTATCACATCCCCTATAAATTAAAATGGTATTTGAAAATATAAAACTCATTAAGAATTGAGTCTCCTTTGAGCAAGGTGGAAATCTGTCTCCATTCAGTCTCAGATGTTAAAAGTTATACATAATGTTGACATTTATCTCCCAAAGAAAGAGGCATCATATACTCTACCTGACTGCTGTGGGGTGTAAACAGGCTTGTCTGTATGGATGAAGAGCGATCCATTGTCATAGGTTATTGGTGTTTTTTCTGATATTGAGAAATGCTTTGATACAACTTCCACATATACATATGAAACTGAGCTTTGTCCTTCGGACAATTGTTTGAGTTGTACCTGTTTTTTTAAAAAAAATAAAAAAGTCATTGAATGAAAAAGTATAATTCTAAGATTATAAAGAATGCTGACTTTCATTAGGACTGAAAACGATATTGTATATTATATCATTTTAAAGGTGGTACAGGCCAGCACTTGAGAGGTTGAGGCAAGTGGATTACCAGTTCGAGCCAGCCTGGGCTACATGGCAAGAATCTGTCTCAAGAACAATCAAGCAAACAAACAAAAAAGTGATACAGTAGCCAGGAGAATGAATTAGTTTTCCCAAAGACCCCAAAATTTGGCTTTAAGCAATTGAAAATCTCTTTGATTTCATGTTTCCTAAATTTACCCATATTTCACAGAACTACTGCTAGAGAAACATAGGAAACCTTCAATTCCCCAGTTTTTGGATGAGTCTGTGTTCCCATTCTCTCTGTACTGATGGTCTGGACACTTGCATCGCATCACACACTTCTGCTCCCACAGTGTAGATGCATGCATTCTAGCTCTGATAATTCATTAAAATGATCTCCTTTACATCCAGTGATGTGGGAATTTACTACATCAACATAGATAATTAAAGGAAAAGATGTTTCTATGAAAATGTAGGTTTTGGAACCATAGGATAAAAGGTAACCTCTGAACCTGTGGAACTAGGTACATGAGATTATTGTAGAAATTCAGAAAACACTAAAAATCTGTAGATTTTCTGCTCTGAGATGCCTTGCAAGTGTCTTTAAGTCCTTTTCTGCTTTTAAGAAACAAGCTACAGACCAAAGATTATTAATTAAAGACATAAAGCTAATAAATAAGATTTGACAGTGGATTCAAAGACAAGACTGCACCACAACATCAAATAATTGGCAAAGCAGACATTTTATAGGGTTAAGAGAAAATGAGATACGTATGTATCAATGTTGGTGATTTCTCCACCTTCATTGACTCCCTCAGTTGACTGTCTAAGTGCTGTTCAATAGAATTTCCTGTGGTGATGACCGGCCCTGTAGCTACACTGTCTAACATGGTACCAGTAGTCACCAGCACTTGCCATGTACCAGTTAGTGTTACTGAAGCACTCAAGCATTATGTCAGCTACATTAAACTGATTGAAATCTAAAATGAAATGTGACTAGTGGCTTCCTTGCATCAGAGGAGAGTGTCTACAGAAAATAGCATGTTGAGAAATGAATTTTAATTTTCTACAAGCCTAATAATTGGTAGTATTTTCAAAAAGCATTTACTCTCAAAAGCATTAATGAAATAATTCTCATGTTTCGTTAGAATTTATTTAGATCAATGTTTTTCAAACATTATATATACACACACATATGTATGAATGTATATTTCCCAAAAGACATGGGGGATTCACAGCATTGACATTTTGTCATTTAAAATGTAATAAAAATAATTTACAATATGAATTAAATATATGTACACTTAAACATAATCTTATGCCTATGCCTCTTCTAACTCTGATAGTCTCTAATTTATTATCATTATAATTTTTAATAAGATGAGTTTCAGGCACATTTCTAAAAAATCTATACCAAAATAACATTTTGGTGGTATTGGAGATCGAACCCAGGGCCTCACACACACTATGCAAGTGCTCTACCATTGAACTATACATCCTCTATCCCAAAATGTCTTAATAAAAAGAAAAGTCATTGGCTTAAGCTTGTTATTTCTACTATGGATTTTCAATGAGAACTGTTTACTGTAGAAATCAATAGTATCCTTAGGGACTAGAGTGGTAACTCAGTGGCAGAGTGCTGGCCAACATGAGGCCCTGGTTCCATCCCCAGCAGATCATGAGCACTGGAGGTAGGGGAAAGTCTTGTGTTGAAAGAAATAAAGAAAATAAAACAATAATTTCATTATTTTGGGAGGCTATCAATCTGACTGTAGAATACTGAAGTTTAAACAAATGTTTAAAAGCATACATATTCATATTTCTTTACCTTGTAATGATAATTTTCATAGACAAAATTATTTATAATTCATCTCCAAATGCTTTCATATTGATACAATTTTATTTTCCAATAATAATGTCACTGTTTACATGCACTGCTCCAAAAGCAAACACAATTCTTCCATTTAAAATTGTGCTTCACTCCGATTGTTCGTCACTGATAATCATTTAATCATTACACTATGGCAGTGACACAAATGATGAAATCTGTACATCATCAGTAATCAAATTTGCACATATTTTATCAAAAATCTCTGTGTACATAAAGAAAATGGAAGACAAATACATACGGTTAAGACTGTAGAGTTTTGGAATTGATTTTCTGGGGATAAATTAACAGAGTCTGAAGAGTAAGTAAATCTTTGATCAGGATAGCTTTTTACAGAAACTGTTGCATCAAATGCTTCAGTGTGTCCATAAGCTTGAACTGCAATAATGTCAGACACTCCCACTTGGAAGACTTTTGGTACCGAAATGACATACCTGTTGAAACAGAAAGGTTTGGAACCTTATAAGGCACATATTCTTATACTTCTGATGCATTTTAATCTCACTTGAGATCTAGTTCCAAAGAGACAAGTTTAAAAATATTTTAAAATTTATGTTATGATTTATGACAGATTCAGCATAGTTTCCAAGAAGAAATAGCACATGATTAAATCCTGAGAAACAGCTGGGAGTTTATTTACATTCAGAAAGGTAATAATAACACCTTCCCTGACCTACTACACCTAAGAAGAACTTAACAAAGTCATAGTGGTATTTAACATAATACATGCTTATTTTAAAAATAAAAACATAGGACTGGAGAGATGGCTCAGCACATGATTAAATCCTCAGAAACAGCTGGGAGTTTATTTACATTCAGAAAGGTAATAATAACACCTTCCCTGACCTACTACACCTAAGAAGAACTTAACAAAGTCATAGTGGCATTTAACATAATACATGCTTATTTTAAAAATAAAAACATAGGACTGGAGAGATGGCTCAGCAGTTAAGAGCACTGACAGCTCTTGCAGAGGGCAGGGTTTGATTCCTAGCACCCACAGATGGCTAACAACCATCTGTAACTCCAGTTCCAAGGGATCCAAAGCCCTCTTCTGATCTCCATAGGCATTGCACGACACAAATGCACTTATACACGTGCTGACAATACACTCATACACATAAAATAGAAATAATAAATAAAAAAATAAAAATAAAGCTGGGCGTGGTGGCGCACGCCTTTAGTCCCAGCCCTCGAGAGGCAGGTGGGTCTCTGGTTTCATAGTGAGTTCCAGGACAGCTGGGGCTACAGGGAGACCCTGTCTCAAAAACACACACACAAAATAAATAAATAAATAAATAAATAATAAAAATAAAATAAAAACAAAAGATGAGGTTGACTAGAACATGTAGGTAAGGTCAATTCCCACCCCCCCCAAAGTGGGAAAAAAATAAAATAAAATAGGCAGCAGTCAGTGAAAGCTCTGCCTCCTGCTGACTCAGTCAGATAAAGTCCTTAACCTTTTCTGAGACCCCCCCCCACCAAAAAAAATGTCTCTGTGATGTCACTTTATTTTCCAGGCTGTGGTGGGGTTAAATAAGAACGTGTCTATAAAAGCACCCAGCATGCTATTCCTCAACACATGACGGCGTTCACCAAAGTAGTTGAAAGAAAGTGATCTTAGAAATATGTTATACTAGTGGGTGCAGGCAAGCTGGAGTAACACCTCTAGAAATAAAGGTAGTGATAGAGGAACTTGAGCTGATCAGCAGTAGCACAGGACCTAGGCACATAACGGTGACCGAGCAGTTATAGATCAGGGGCTATGACAGGACTGAGAGGAACTTTCACTCCTCGCCAAACTCAATGATGCCCTGGATGTTATTACTATTCCTGTTTTACATGTGATTGAAAGTGATTTGACCAGGTTAAACGGCTTCTGAGTGAACGAGGCAGGATTTTATGTCCGGGGCTCTCCGCTTCTATGTTTATAATTGAGGGCTAAAGTATACAATCTGGGGAAGGCTAGGAAGAGAAGGCATGACCCATGCTGGGTAAAGGCTTTCCAGTGTGCGTACCCTCAGGTCATACATTCACCTCAGCAACCCCTCAGTTATCTCAGTAAGCCACCTCAGTAAATTCATTGGTTCCTCAGTAAAACTTTAATCAAACATTGGCTTGACACTAGAACCTTAAAAGGGAATAAGCATGGCTTAGTATCCCCAGGAAAAGAATTCTTACAACAGATGGAAAATTTTTTGTTAATGCTATTATGTATCATAATTATTTTAAAAAAATGAGGGAAAATGAGAATGTAAACGATGTTAAAAGGATATGGGAATGGCGATATTTTCCAAAATAGAAAAAAATTAGAAAGCCTAAGCAATTGATGAAGGTCTGTGTAGGTTTGTTATTATATATAAATGGTGAGACAAAAGTAATATACATATAATCTTAAATATTTCTAAGGTCATAGTTTAGTCAACTAGTTTAAGGAACAAAATATATTTCTAGTCAAGGTTTATCTGAGAGTATTTGGTTTTTTACCCAAGCTTTATCTACATAGCATATGGTAATTAAAAGTACTGGACTGGTGGAACTAACCTTATTGGATGCGTAACAGCCATACTTTGAGGCCTATATTAATCTAGTCAGAGGGACCTAAAGGACAGTTTTTGCCCCTGCCCTCCAAGGTCGACCAAGTTCCAGGGGACTATGGAACATCTCTCAAAATGTTCTGTAACTGTGGTGAGTCACCTGTTCTCCTGTTCAGGGAGGCCATGGAGACCCCACAAGACAGACTTGAAACAGTGTCCAGTCTATAAAGAAGAGGGTCAATTCAGAGGAAACATCTCATCCATGCTTCCAAGTGAAGCCAAATATGGTCGAGCAGGGCCTTTGACTTATCTTCACATAGATAGAACTGGTAAAAGAAAGGAGCCAGAGGCTCCTCCAAAGCTCATGTGACCCCTGAGGAACAGAGCCTCAAATGACTTTAAGTGTAAAAATAAGTTGATTTATTTGGGCCAACTGTATTGTCTTAAACACCCAAAAGAAAAGTATAACCAAAGAGTAAAGTCATCAGTATACTT
>NW_008338996.1:1432344-1434914 GCF_000622305.1 Nannospalax galili | reverse complement strand
CCACTATTGTGTTAAAATGATGGTTAAATTTGTTTTCTCCCCCTATTTTTAAATTTGTTTTCTCCCCCATCTAAAAGCCTTTGAGAGGGAACTCACACTGATTCTAACCACTCTAACAGTTATCAAAATACCTGAAAACAAATCTTGAATCCATCACTCTAGAGTCCAGCCTTGGCAGGCAAATAAAAATGAGGAGGAACCCAATAGAGGGATGCTTGTGGAAGCTCTTGTCAACAAATGCCAATGGACTCTGATATGAACATTTGAAATTAGCCCTGTTCTGACTTTTTTCTAGTTCTCTGTCTAGAACTTGTAATGCTAACTACTCTTGCCTTTACTTCTCCTTCACAGCCCCTATTCACCAGTCAAGGACTTTCTTTTCTCCCTACAGATAAGAGTTATCAATTTGGGAGTCTTTTAGACAGACCCACTGAAGGGGTACCCTAGTTGCCTCACCCTGTGTCCCTGTTCAGCATGGAAGAAGCCAGAGCGGTCTGCTACCCAATTCCCTATCAGCAATTTGGGTAATCTCTTCAGAGGATGGTATGATAAGAATAGGAGGTAGGAATTGGCTAGGCAGTTAGGGTAAACAAACCCTAAAGAAAAGTAGCCAGTTTCTTGGCTAAAAGTCAAAATGTCCTTGGGCCTCTTAGCAGCATATTTTATTCCAAAGGTCAAAAATGACAAAAGTATTTGGGAGCTCTTATCTAAATTCTTAAACGATTTTAGGGTTACCTCTTCAGAGGGGTAATGTTAGAGTATCAAAAAGCCCTATTTAAAAAAAAAAGAAGGAAGGAAGGTGAGAAAGAGAGAAAGAGGAAGGAAGGGAGGAGGGAAGGAAGGAAAAAGGAAGGAAAGAATACATGAAGTTGTCAGAAAAAAAGTGATGGGGCAATAAATATGGGAGGTGTTAGAGGGGAGAGAGTCAGCATGGATTTGATCAAAATACCTTATGTGATGGTTTGAATGAAAATGTCCCCCATAAGGTCCAAGTATTTGGACATTTTGTCCCCAGATGATGGCGCTGTTTTGGGAGGTTTTAGAAGGTGTGGCTATCCTGGAGGAAGCACATCACTGGGGATGGGCTTAGAGAATTCTTAAGCCTTGCCAGATTTCCAGTTGTTCTCTTGCTTCCTGTGCCTATGTGATGATATGAGAGCTTAGCTTCTGCTGCTCCTGCTCCAGCCACCTCCAGCCACCATGCCTCCCTGCCATGATGGACTGTAATTCCCCTGGAACTGTAAGCTCAAATAAATTCTTCCTTCTATAAGTTGCTTTGGTCAGTGTTTCTATCACAGCAACAGAAAAGTAACTAATACACCCTATATGCATGTATGAAATTCTCAAAGTTTCTTTTAAATTTAAAAAAAAGTTGTTTAAGCCTTTAAGGCCTATAGGATTCCGATTTCCTAACAGGTTTGATCTCTTGTTTCTATTAATGTTATTAATATTTGTTATGTAAATGAAAACATTCTTGTTAGAAAAATGTTTAAAGAATACTGTATTGTGTAATTTCCTCTATAATATGTTTCATTTATTTTTTCAAACTAAATCTGTTATGATGCCAATATAATAAAACAGATAAAGTCATTATCCACAGATAAGAACTACTAGAGTTAGAACTGGCCACTCCTTGAGGTTACAGCTATGAGGTATAACTTATCCAAAGAAAAACCGAACATTAGAAAACAAAGATTTGTTTAAATATTCCAAATATAAATAAAATAGTTCATAGAGTACAGATAACTGTAAATACGGGGGGAAACATAGTCTCATTTTATTTTAATGTTTGTTGCCTTAATCTATTACATTTACTCTATTAGGCCAAGCAATGTCTTTTATTAGTTTAAGTGTAGTCATCCTACTATATGTCACATACAAATGTTATGTCAGATACAGAGGACAAAAGTAAAGTAAGATCCGGGTCATGCCTGCTAATAGTTTTGAAATGATCCAGGAGTTTCTTTTCCTATTGGCTCTACCAGCCAGCTATTTTGCTCTCCTGAAGACTGCTATCCTTCCTGCAACTGAGGCTCATCTACATCAGATTCTAGGAATGAGCCTTCCTAAGATGACCAGGGAATAAATAATATGTCGTCCCTGCATACACAGGGGAAACTGTGAAAAAAAGCTCCCAAAAGAACTCTTGCACCTTGGACTGAACTTCCTGCAAGGCTCACCAACTGATTAGCACTCTGGAGGTTGTGGAGAGTCTGGAATGTTGCAAATCCAGAGCCTATTCACAGATTATCTGGGGATGTCTTTACCCCATAAAAAGCCAAATATTGCCTACCTCTCTTTCTGAATTAACATTCTCGTGACTAATAAAATGTATTAATTTAGCAAACCACCAGCTCTCACCAACCAAAAAGCTAAGACTGTCATCAGATAGCATCTGAGACCTATAGTAGAAACACCCTCACTTTGCCATGAGCTGCCTACTAAATGTATCCATCAATGTATTTGAAAATTGTCTTGATTTATGACTTTTCTTTGTTCCGTTACTATAAAAACATAATGTAACTGTTACCACACAGGAACGTGGAATTTGGAATACCCTGAATCTGTGT
>NW_008338996.1:1425493-1432229 GCF_000622305.1 Nannospalax galili | reverse complement strand
CTTCAGGGAAGTTTCCTTCATCCCCTGAGATTGAATTTGACAAGCCTGTTGTGCAAACTCACAGCATCTTGCTTCCCTCATAATTTTTAATCACACATCTCTAGGTTTCTCATGTATTTAATTCCTAGTTTCCTACTAGACTATTGTGAATGAAATACCTTTAGCCCCCAATAGCCATTTCTTTGCCCATCTCTGTTTCTGACCCTACATCCAAAAGATTCCATGTTTCCCATCACCTTCTGATAATATTCTAAAACTATCCTGTCATTATTCTCCATCACTCTTTCAAACCCTTTTGGAATGTATTAACTTAGCAGACCACCAGATTCCGCCAATCACAAAGCTAAGAATGTCAGCAGACCACATCTGAGACCTATGGTAGAAACCTCTACTTTGCTGTGACCTGCCTACTGAATGTATTTGAAAGTGTCTTGATTAATGACTTTTGTTCTGTTACTATAAAAACATAATGTAACTGTTACCATGCTGGAACATGGAATTTGGGGTAACCTGAATCTGTATTCCCGGGCCATGGGCATTCATATTTGGCTCCAGAATAAACTCCCTCTTATCCCTCAAAAAAATAATAACAATAGTCGAGGTCAAGGTAACCAGCATTGTTCAACCCTAGAGTCTTCCCTCAATTTTACTTTTTGTCCAATTTATAAAAATGGAATTGAAGTTATAAAAGCTTTGAGACACAAATTTTAGAGTGTATGATTTTCTTATTAAATGGAAAGTTGTGAATATAGCCATTAAAAATAATACATCACAGAAGCATCTAATTTGAACAGTGAGAGTATATACTACTACACAGGAAATAAAGGGGTATCAACCCCAAAGGGCTCAGGAGTTGACTCAGTCAACTATCTCAACAGACTAGGGGTATACCCACCACCCAACCTAAAATTTATTGCAAATACCTACCAATATTAGAAAAATTTAAGTCACTATAAAATCAGCAGGTCTTCAGTAATGATGAAGGCAGTTTCTTAGCAGTTAAGACCTTTAAAGAGTCTGGCAGTTCTCCTAATAACTAATTTGGAGCCACTTACAGACCAGTTGAAGAATCTCTAGACTTACATCATCTAATGACATAGTCTTAGCAGAGACACAAAATGTGAGAAATGGTAATAAGATGCACTTACTGAAACCGTGCTGTGTGCAGATGCCATTCTAAATGCTTTGTATCAACCCCTCTTACTGTGCTGCTGTAACCACTGGGTAAGGAGGGTCTTACTATGGCTCCCATTTGAAGATGAGTTATTTGCTATTAACTTATCCTGGGTCATAGAGCTAGTAAGTAAAGATTTAAACTGAACTAAACAGACTGTTTCCAGAATTAATACTTTCAACAACTGTCCTAAACTGAACTTATTAATATTTTTGAAATCAGAAAAATGTAGAAATAAAAAGCTTTCTTAACATCAGTATATGAAGAGAGTATCCACAGCCAGATATAAGGCTTGAAAAGACTAAATAGTATGTGTCTCACCACTCCCATCACATAGGTAAGGGGAGCTACCACTGAACTGAGCAGCACAAGGCCTCTAAGAGTAAGGACATTAACACAGCTGTTGATCCATACATCTTTCTTGTTGTGAAATTCTTAGTAATTTCAATTTAGGACAGCTGCTGAAAGTTTTAACTCTGGAAAAAGACTGTTGAATTTCAGTTATGATTCCACTGGAATTCAAGCTCAAAGAGTTGCTTTTCCCACCTGGTATACCCTCATTGCTTATCACATGATAAGGTCTCAGTAGATATTTGTTGAATCAGCCCAGCCAGTAAGTGATTAATTACCATATTGAGCAGCGTCCTGCACTTTTGTATTTCTTAGAGAAAGTGAGGGGTCACCTTTTGTTAAGTGCAGTGTGCTAGAAAGAACTGGGCGTACTCCTAGGCAGGAATCATGTGAGTGCAGGTTCTAGCTCTAGTTCTGCACTAACGTGAAGTCAATCTTGATCTCTGTGAGGTGCTACATGTCTTTCAAAAGGGCATAAAAGTACTAAAGGTAATGGAGTGATTGTGGCCAAGTAACAACATCTAAGACTAGAGATGGGAGAGGACTGTAATTGATCACATCTTCGGTGTCCATTTATGATTATAATATGTTCAGATATATACATTGATGAAAAATGGAAAAAATCCGAAATAATAAAATCCTCTCTCTTAGCAGTGTGGCCTTTTGCCAGTCACTTCCCCTACCTGGATTCATCTTTGTATATAAAATGAGTAGGTTCACTTAGCTATTCTCCAGTTACTTTTCAGTGTTAGAATATTATTTCTAGATGTGAGACCACTATTTGTCATTGTTTAAAATGCCCAGGATTTTAACAATACTAAAGAATCAGGTCATAAATGTAAAAGTAATTATAATAATACTTTTTATGATGAGGTCTCATACGTTAGTGAGTCTGGCCTTAGACCTGTAATTCTCCTGGCTCAGCACTCTGGGTGCTGGAATTGCAGGTGTATGCCATAATATCTGTATTACAGTTCATTTTCAAATCAAAGTATAAATACTGACCTCCAAGTAACTCTGGCTAAACAGTAACAAGACCATGAAAAACACTAAAAAAACTAAACACCAAATGCAAATAATCAAAAAATACCAAGAAAGTTTTTTTAGTTTACTTTATGCTTTTTGCTGAATAAGAGTTTGAATAATTATCACATAATTCTTATAGGTGGCAATCCCACAAGAGCTGTTGTGTTGCTAGCCACTCATCAGATCAAAAGGATTCTATGACTTTGTCATTTGGAGCCGAGACCACCCATTTGATGCTCTCAGGAGATAGGTAAGGATTGTTTATTAACACATTCCATTGAATCTACTTTTCACTCATCACAATCACATGCACTATGAAATGAAGAGGGCATCCTTCACTTACCTTTGTTCCTGTCCACAGCTTTTCCCCAGGAAGACTAAAAACCAAAATATTCCCCAAAGGCCCATGATTTTAGAGAACATAAAAACCATTGACACCACCTCCTAGAAGCTGCTTTCATTTTAAGTAAAGTGAACCTGAAATTTTTGGCTAAACTAAATCTTGTTAATTATTAACATGAGAAAAATAGATTGTTAAGTAAGAAACAAAATCAGAACTAAGACACCCTTTCATGCCCAGGAACACTGACAGGAGGAATTTCATAGGATTTTACACCCAGGCAGCTTACCTTTATTAACACAATAGGATAGGCCTGAACTAAACAAGGCTAACAAGGTCATCTGTTTTAGAGAAATCATGAATGATAGTGACCTCAGTCTTGAAAATGGGCTAAGCGTATCCTAGATCTTCCAAGGGAGTCCAAGGAATACAACCTCATCTGTCCCAGCCTGCAGAAGACATGATGCAGTGACTAAGTCATGCTGAGTTTGATGGCTCATTCTCTAAGAAATCAGACACTGTGGGGCTAGAGAGATAGCTCAGCGGCTCGGAGGAGCACTGACTGCTCTTGCATAGGACCGGGGTTCGGTTCCCAGCACCCACATGATGGCTAACAACTGTAATTCCAGTTTCAGAGGATTTGATGTAGCTCTTCTGGCCTCCGTGGGCATTGCATGACATGGGTGCACTTACATACATGCAAGCAAAACACTTACACACATGAAAATAAAATGAAAAATAATATATTTTTAAAAAAGAAATTACACACTTGAGTATTTATCAGAGAATGTACAAGTTCCCATATCTATTAATTCATGTACCACACATTCAAAATTGGCACTCATTCAGACATGGAGTGTTTTATTTAAAAATTCATTTTTCAGTAAGATTTTAATAATTTTAATAAAAGAACTGAAGGAGTGTTTGAAGAAAGAGATTGAAGAAGATAACAGAAGATGGAAAGGCCTCCCGTGATCATGGGTTGATAGAATTAATATTTTGAAAATGACCATCCTACCCAAAGTAATTTATAGATTTAATGCAATCACAATCAAAATCCCCATGACATTTTTCATAGAAATAAAAAAAAAACACATCCTAGAATTCATATGGAGCCAGAAAAGACCCTGGATAGCCAAAGCAATCTTAAAAAAGCAATGTTAGAGGGACTACCATACCAAATTCAGACAATATTACAAAGCTATAGTCATACAAAAAGCACAGTATTGGTATGAAAACAGACGTGTAGATCAATGGAACAAAATGGAAGACTTAAACATGAGTGCAAACAATTTCAGCCACCTGATATTTGACAAAGATGCCAAAAATACACACTGGAGGAAAGAGAGCATCTTCAACAAGTGGTACTGGGAAAACTGAATCTCTTCATTTAGCAGGATGAAATTAGACTCATATCTATCACCTTGTATAAAAAAAAAAAAACAAAAAAAAAAACCTCCAAATGGATCAAAGACCTCAATGTGAAACCTGAAATTCTGAAACTGTTTGAAGAAAACATAGGCAGTGCCCTACAAGAAACAGGTCTAGGAAACGACTTTCTAAATCAGACTTTATCATGAATTAAGGTCAATGATTGACAAATGAGACCTCATTAAATTAGAAGGCTTCTGTATAGCAAATGAAACAACCATCAAGTGAAGAGGAAGCCCACAGAGTGGGCAAAAAAGTCTTTGCCAGATATACATCTGATAGAGGATTAATTTCCAAAATTTACAAAGAACTCAAAAGACAAAGAATCAAGACCCAATTAAAAAATGGGCTACAGATCTGAACATAGAGTTCCCCAAAGAAGAAATCAAAATGGCCAAGAAATACCTTAAAAAGTGTTCAACATCCTTAGTTATTAGGGAAATGCAAATTAAAACTACTTTAAAGAACAGCTAAGATCAAGAAAAAAAACGACAACAAATGCTGGTGAGGATGTGGGGAAAGGATTTGCTGCTGGAGGGATTGCAAACTGGTACACACATTGTGTAAATCAGCGTGGAGAACTTTTTTTAAATTTTTATTTATTATTTTTATTTTATGTGTATGTGTGTATTGCCTGCATGTAGGTAAGTGCACCCGTTTCATGCAATGCCCATGTAGGACAGAAGAGGCTGTCGGATCCCCTGGTACTGGAGTTATGGACAGTTGTTAGCTGCTATGTGGGTGCTGGGATTCGAACCCGGGTCTTCTGCAAGAACAGCCAGTGTTCTTAACCAATGAGCCATCTCTCCAGCCCCGGAGAACTCTTTAAAAACTAAAAATAGAATCCATATCACTCCTTGGCATATACCCAAAGGACTCACTATCCTACTACAGATGTAATTGCTCAGCCATGTTTGTTGCTGTTCTTTTCACAAGAGGTAGGAAATGGAAATAACCTAAATGTCCCTCAATCAATTAATGACTAATGAAAATGTGGTATATTCCCACTATGGAGTTCTACTCAGCAGTAATGAAAAGGAAATCATGAAATGTAAATGGATGGAATTCAAAACCATTATATTAAGTGAAATAACCCAAACTCAGAAAAACACTTGACACATCTCTCTCTCTCTCTCTCTCTCTCTCTCTCTCTCTCTCTCTCTCTCTCTCTCGGACATTAGTTCTAAATCTTTAGATGTGAGTATATATCCTGATGGAATCACAGAAGCCAGGAAAATGGAAAGTAAACATAGGGTGAAAGGGGAAGAAGGCATTCTAGAGAGGGGCAGTAGAACACAGGAGTTATCGAGGGCGATATGTGGAAAATGGAGAGCGCTCTAATTGGGGAAGGAGGAGGGAGGGCTATACAGGGCCAGAGAGATGAAAGAGAGGAAAACAAAAGGGAAATGTAGTATTTACTAAATCTACTGAAAATCACACATATAATACAAATGTGAGTGTATGTGTACAGCTGATGGCTATATAACAAAAATCATAGCATCAGTCAGGAGAAACCGCCCTTTGAGTCGTTGGTCAGGGTAGTCCAAAAAGACTCCCAAAGTAGCACAGACTATTTCCACAGCCCTTGATTGTCTCCCAGAACTTGAAGGTAAGACCCTATTGCTGAAGACAGGATATACATTGAACACAGGACTTGGAGTCACTAGCTCGAACTTTCCTGGAAGCCTCCTTCCTGAAGAGTAGCTCTTATAATATGTAGAGGATACTGTGCAAGCTGCCAATGGAGAAAACCGATCAATGATCTTTCCCAGCTGTAAGTCTGCTAAACACAACAATTACCGGCTCAGCAAATTATCTCTATTGCTGCAGTAGTGGCACGTTTATTTTGGGGTAATCAACAGCTGCCTAATTGGACTTAAGGCCTACTCAGTAGAGGGAACTCATGAGTGGTACTATAAACATAACCAAATACGCATGGCTGGAGAGGTCGTAGATCCAGGAGAGAAAACTACTTTTGTCACATCCCTAGAACATAAATTCTTACTGTACTCTAAATATGTATCCTTATATTTACAGGCGAGGTACCTCTCACCACTCATCAAAAAAGCTTCTTTTTGCAATAGATGGAGACTATTACAGAGTTCCACAAATGGTCAAATGCAGAGAATACCCCACCCTAAGTGACACATCTACAATGCAACCTGTACACCTAAGGCTCATGGGACACTGCAGAAGAGGGGGCAGAAAGAATGTAATGGCCAGAGGGACAAGACACCTGTTGCTATTTAATACATTCTATGTTAAATGTTAAATCTGTAGTGAAATGCTTCTTCTAATCATGTAGTTATTAAAAAATTTAAAAATGATTAAAAATAATAAGAATAATTAGTAGATGTGAAAAACATTACCATTGAAATCTACCTGATGACTTTATATCCATGCTCAGATGCCAA
>NW_008338996.1:1412401-1425213 GCF_000622305.1 Nannospalax galili | reverse complement strand
TGAAAATTTGTTATTGAATATGTCAATATTGTTGTAATGAAATGCTTCTTCTAAGTATGTGGTTATTAAATAAATAACTGGGGAAAAAGATAAACATTTACCTTAAAAAATACATTCTAAACATAACTATAAGCTGTACCGATGAAATCTCCATAGTATGGTAGTCTAACACTATTGGCATATTGACAAAACCAGTTGACATGCCAAGGTAGATAGGGGAATGTCACAGGGTCTCACCTCAAGATGAACAGCTACAGGCAATCAGTGTATGCTGAGGGAGGGAGATTCAGTTTTCTTCAGGAACTAACTTCCTGAGAGGTTATCTAATCCCAGATGGGTAGCCCTAAACACAGGTATACAGGAGCCCCACTAAATGGAACCAGTGTATTATATGTATACGTATATACATATATATGTATGTGTTTATAAATATATATGTACATGCAGCAGTAATAATCAAAGAAGAGGACAAGAAGCTGAGAGGGAGTGGGGGACATGGGAGAAGTCAGTGGAGGACTGAGAGGGATGGCAAAAATGCCAAGCCAATACTCATGTATGAAATTCTCAAAAATAAAAAAATAAAAAATTTTGCTGGGTGTCGTGGCGCACGCCTTTAGTCCCAGCACTTGGGAGGCAGAGGCAGGCGGATCTCTGTGAGTTCAAGGCCAGCCTGGTCTACTAAAAAAATAAAAATTTTTAAGAAATTGACAAAGCTTCCTATAACCAATGAGTCTGTTAACTAATATATAAGGAAGTAAAACTTTATCTTTATGGCTTTTAAATTCATTGAGACTGTTTTATATTCATTTGAAGTGTTTTATTTATGCCTTTTATTATTATTCCTTTCTATCTTAATATAATATATTCCCTATTTCAAATTAAACAAATGTCTATAAACATACTTGCAAAAATAGGTATTTATAATCACATGGGCAGTACTTACTTTGAATTTGTAAGGTCCTACTTACCTATCCTTTTTAATATAATATTTTGTATTTATCTTTAATAATTTCATACAATGTATTTAGATCATATTCACCCACATTCCTCCCTTCCAACTCTTCAGAGATTCCTACCATGCTCCCTTCCCAGCTTCATGTCCTTTTTTACTCATATACACACATATATAAGTATGTACATATACACAATTAGTGCTGCCCATATACACACGGATGTGGGTCTATCCACTGGAGCATGGGCAAACTACCAGGGACCTCACACCTAAAGAAAACTGACTTTTCCTTCCCTAGCAACCATCAACTGCCAATAGCACCTCAGCTACTCCTTACCAAAACCTTTATACTTAATTTGTTAGGGGGATAAAAGTGTATAAAGCAGAAATTGATGTGTAAATTTCACTGAAAGTGTCTCTTATATGTCTCATTGAAGAGACAAAAGTCCACCGATGTTGTCTGACCATCTAGTCCATTTATGTCAAAGAACATCTGTAAAATGATTAATCTGCATTGTGAAATATGGGTCAAATTAAAACAAAGTATCTTTGCCATCATTTTCGGGAGGATGAAAACACACAAGAAAATTAAAACTTCTTTCTCAAGCCTGTCATCAGCCCTTCTCACAGTCTCAAACTTTTGGCCACAAAAAGTAATTTGTGTTTCTTGTTTTGTATTCATTGTTACACATGGACTCACATCATCACCAAGAAAGGAACAAACACAGGGGCAAATTTTGGAGCCAAGCAACTTTTCTGGTCAAATTTCACCTGTTATCTGTGCTTATATAACTTGGTACACAAACCTTTAACATTCTCAAATATTGCAACTTTTACAGTTGTTTTCTCCACCTTGTGACATGTAGAATAAAAAATAGTGCACTATTGACAATGTAGTTGAAATGACTTTTGGTAATGGACAGCTGCCCTGGATATTGTAGACTGCTTATCAGCACATCAGGCCTCCATACACTAGATGTCAGTAAAGCCTTCTGAGTCATAGCAACAAAATTTCACCCATGCTGTCAAACATTCCTGGGGGTGAAGGGAGAGGCAGATTGGTTCCTTGTTGAAAATCTCTATGTGTTGAATGCTTGGCATAAAATTTAAACAATGGTGTCTGTGTTCTCAACAAAGATGCAGAAACCAGCAGACATTTAATGAGAGCTGTTTTAAGTTATGATGGAAAACTTACCACTGCATCCTTTCCTTTCCTGTGACTATCACTTCAAATACCATTTCTCTACTGAAGACTTCCAAATTTATGTCACCAGTAAAGGGCTCTTACTTCAACATCTACCTACATTCTCTTACTAAGCAATCATATCCAATTATTTGCATTTGAATATGACATATGTAAACCAACACACCTCCACTTAATTTCCTGAGTCTCTCTCCTAAACACCATAATTGTATATCTATCTGCCTTACACAGTCTCCACTTGTATATCTAATTGGCCTATGAAAGTCAATATATTCAAAACTGAAACATGAAAGACCTTTTCTCCCCAACAGAAGACAATACTACCAGACATCTGAGGAAGAGTTCCAACAGGAAGACAGTGACCATTCAGGTAAACTTGGAAGAAGTGAGAATATGCAAAGTGAGCAATGCTCTTCGATGCCCACCAAAAATAAATAAATAAATCTTCATTAATATGAAGATAAAAGAAGATATTACAAGCAAGAATGGGGCACCATGGAAAGAAAAGGAAAATTCAGGGTTGGAGAGATGGCTCCAACCCTGGTTGCTCTTGCAGAGGACCTGGGTTTGATGCTCAGCACCCACATGGTGGCTAACAACTGTCTGTAACTCCAGTTCCAGGGGCTCTGACGCCCTCTTCTGTCATCCTCAGGTATTGCACAACATGGGTGCACTTACATACATGCAGGCATAACACTCAGACACATTTAAACAGATCTTAAATCTAATTAGAAAGTAGTTGGCTACTCCTATAACATTGTTGAAGTATTGCATCAGTGAGCATATCTTCCAGATCGGTTGTTCTTGTAGCTCACAGACTTCACAGTTGAGTAATAGTACTGCTAAATTTTCTCATCAGGTAACTTGCATAGCACCTTCCAGCACTATAAAAACTAGACAGTAGAGATGAGGCTTTGAAGTCAGCACCAGCTTGATTTCTCCTTGTTTGTTCTACAGCTCATGTATGTAATGTCTTTAGTAATAAGGTCTTACCATAAAGTTCTGGTGAGTACATTTACATGCATGCAGGCAAAACACTTATACAAATAAAATAAAAATAAATAATTTTTTTAAAGTTTAAAGGAAAAATTATACTGCTTGTAGGAAAACGGATGCAACTGGAGATGATCACATTACATAAATTAAGATAATCTCAGGGCAACAAATATGTTTCTCTAATCTGTGGCCCCTAGAATGTATACAGACATATAAAATCATGCATATCTATGTTACATGAAAGCAAAGGTAAAACTGTCTAGGAAGACAAGGAAGACTAGTGGGAGGGAAGAAGTAAGGGGGGATAATTAGTGTAACATACAACATACATGTATATTGTACATATGCACATACATACACAATCTACACATTTTAAAAATAAATAAAAAACATGGAAATCCATTTATAACAATATCAAAAAGAATAGAGTACTTGGAAATAAATTTAACAAAAGAACAAAAACTATAAAACATTATTGAAAGAAACTAAAGAAAACTTAAATAAATGTAAAGAAACCCCATGTTTATGAGCTAAGGTACAGTTGAGTGTTACAGAGACTAATGCTGTTCCCTGAAGGCTACAATGAAAGTTTGCTTTTCCACTTCCCAAAGTAATTATTCTCTCTGTTTCATCTCCCATAATCACTCAAGTACTGATCTCTGTGACTTCTTCACAGATAAAAGCCACGTAGGAGGTACTTCTGCATTTCTTAGCTTCAATCACATACCTAACTTACCGTATCTTCATTTGTTCTGAGCTTCTTTTTATTAACCTGGAAAAAGTATTTGTGCCTATGAACAGCTCCTCCTATTCAAGGTTCCCTAGACCTTTTGCCCCCTTTCTTTTTTTTTTTGGCCTCTTTAATCATCTTTTTCTTCTTCTTCATCAGTCCCTTTTCATCTCTATTGGATCATTACCATTAGCATCTTTCATCCTAAAAAGAAAACCCCTGGACTCCACATCCACCCCGTGTAAATGCCACTGTTCCATTGTTCCTTTCTCTCTCTCTCTCTCTCTCTCTCTCTCTCTCTCTCTCTCTCTGAAAGCCAGAAGTCAACATCAGTTGTCCTCAGGAGCCTTCCACACTGATTTTTTGAGGCAAGGTCTCTCACTGGGACTTGGGGGATCACCAATTCAGCTAGGCTCACTGGCCATCGAGCTCCAGGAATCCACCTGTCTTCTCCTCCCCAGTGCTAGGATTAAAACCATACGCTGTCACACCAACGTTTTTAAAATGTGGGTTCTGGAGACCAAACTCAAGTAACCACTTTACCAATTGAGCTTCTCTCTCTCTCTCTCTCTCTCTCTCTCTCTCTCTCTCTCTCTCCAGCCTCTCCTTGATTTTCTATGTAACAAAGCTTTTGAAACAAACTAGCTCCACCTCCTCATCTCTTTTTTTCCCTCTTCATCTCTTTTTCACTCAAAATCTACTGGAGCTGGGTTTTTATTACACTCTATTATTAAAATTACTCATGTCTAGACCACCAGTAATTGTATGTTGCTAAATCCATTAGATTTAGAAACTTCTTTGTCTTTATTTTTCTTTTTTAAAAAAATGTTTTTTATTTATTTTTTATTTGATGTGTATGAGTGTATTGTCTGCATGTATATAAGTGTACCCATGTCATACAATGCCCATGGAGGTCAGAAGAGGGCATTGGATACCCTAGAAATGGAATTATGGGCAGTTGTTAGCTGCCACGTGGGTGCTGAGAACAGAACTTGGGTCGTGCTCTTAACCACTGAGCCATCTCTCCAGCCCCCATCTTTATCTTCCTTTAACTCTATTCAGCACAGATGATCACTCTGTCCTTGAAACACACCTCCTCCAGTCCATCACTGCAGCCTGTCAGTTGTAGAACCAAATTCTAAACCATCTATTTCCATCTGTAGTCCCATTATCTTAGTGATACCCTTCACCTTGCCTGAATTAAAAGCATTATACTCATAGCGGCAAAATGATATGCTCCTAATTTGGTCATTTTATATATATATTAACTATCTGCCATTCTTCTGGGAAAAAAGTGGGGGAAGTGGCTTTCCCTTTTATAGAAAAACCAAATGGTTAAATTTTTTAAATGTGCTAAAATTAGGAACAAAGTTATAGGTGTTTAGAGCTGAAAATATGTGGAAGCCAGACATAAGCAAATAGTATTTGGCAGGTCTTTTGAACTTCAATATTTTTGGGGTATTGGGAGACTCGCTCTGGCCTTGGCAGAGTGTATGGTGAATAACAGTTTAGCTTCATGAGGTAGAGTTCAGAGAGAGGAGTTCTCTGGTTCTAGCTTGGACCTAAGAGCCCAGTCCTGGACCCTCTTTTGAGTAGAGGTAGACCACAAATGCCACAAATTTTGGCACTGGAGAAAGCCCACGGTTAACCTGGGTAGTTTTTTATGACACACCAGACATTGTAGGTCTTCTCATTCTCAAGCCAAATGCATACAGGGATTCACATGGTAATAATAAAATCTTTAATTCTACTCCAATGTTACATTGTCTTATTTTTCTGCATTTTCCACTAGACTAGAATCTTTTTGAAGACAAAAACAGTATCTATTCCACTCACCATTGAACATTCACAGACTCATACACATTAGGGTTATTATAGCTACACATACTGACAAAATGAATACAGATCAGGGAGACGTGAACAAAAAATTTAAAAAAAAGAAGCCCAGCACACTGAAGAAACAGATTAAAGGTTTTATAAGGTAGCCCAAGAAATTTGATATTTTGTAGATGGGGGCAGGTCAGCTAACACTTTTCAATAGAAGTAGTTGTTTTCTTATATCTATATTCACAAGTGTCTAAGGCAGGATTTATATTTATTTTATCATGGAAAATGTTTTTGTAAACTATATCTGATTCTGTGAGATTTAAAAAAAAATTTTATATGTCTGCAATTTGGCTGATTTTTAGTCACACTGGCAAGTCACAGAAATGAAAGTAGTGGAAGCTTCCGTCCCGGCCTGACAAGTTACTCTGATTTTTCTTTAAAGCAGATGTACACAACAATGAATGTGAATTGTAAAAGACAAAGCAAGTTAAAATGAATCCAAAAGCTTTGCTAACATTGCAGGGGAAAGATAGCTGGGTCTCCCTGCCTTGGCTCATAGTTCAACCTTGGAGATCATTGAAGTCACAGAAAAATTGATCAAGCTAATATTGGTGCTGTAAATGCAATTCAGAAAAATTACAAGCTCGTATTATGGAATAATTGATATAGAATGTGAGTTGTCCTAGCTCCTTTTCTACACTTACACTTTCTTAGGGCAGGCTCTTTTAGTGTGCTAAGAAAGACTATTTATATTCAAGTTAATTAGCGAAAGGTCTCCGATCTGAATTCTGTAAGGCTGAGCTACAGTCAAGGTTTTCACCATGTTAGACAGCAGAGAACAATACTAGATCTGTACAAAGAAGGAAAATAGAACAACATGAAACTGGAGAAAAATATTTTGTACCACATCTGAATTTGGTATGTATTTTTTGAGGGCTACTGACAGGATCGATGACAAATTAACTCTGGAATAGTATGATCTGCCAATGGAGTGCACCTGAACACCATTACAGACTTGAAGGAGCACAGTAATGATCTCATGCAATAAATCCAGTGGCTGAAGAGACAAGTAGGTAAGTGTCAAAACAAAAAATATGACTGAATCTCAACAGTGTGTGCATTCCAAACTAATACATCTGAACTTGGACTAAAAATGGATACAACCTCCTTTGAATGTTAAATGGAGCTTTGCAGGAATTTTACTTTTTTTCATTGCCAAAGATTTTTGTGTTGCATAAATGGTGGAGAGGGGGAGCATCATTTACATGATGGAAGTCACCAGAATTTCCTATCAGGTGGTTATTTCTGTGGAGGAAATACTCAGTGCTTAATGTTGCTCATAATAAGGCCCCCTTTCCAGTTTTAGCTTCTCACTCCAGATTTTTGCACCAGCCATACAGAACTAATTCATGTTTCTAAATTAGTTAGATTTTCTTCCAGCCACCCTGCATTACTTAACATCCAGTTAAATGCCAAGTTTTCTTCCCCAATTCTTCCTGGGATTTGTATAAGTTGTTGCCAAGCAAATTGTCCTTCACTTCCCTACCCCTTGACTAAATACTTGAGTTAGGATGATGTCACTTCTAAGAAACTATGCAGAATAATAAAACAACTATAGTGTACTAAGAGCTTAGTAAGGGTCAGACACTCTCCTAAGCTCTTTCAAATGTATTAAGTTTGGTATTTGTCAAGAAAATTGCAGGAAATGGGTATGATTTCCTGGTTCCTGGGCGAGGAAACTGAGGCAGGAGGCGATTTCTAAGATGGCGTTAGAAAAACGAGCCAGGAAGTTTGTGGTAAAGAAGGGAAAAGAAGGCAGCAATTGCTGTGGGAGGTGTTATTGCGGGACTATGATGTCACTTCTAAGAAACTATGCAGAATAATAAAACAACTATAGTGTACCAAGAACTTAGTAAGGGTCAGACACTCTCCTAAGCTCTTTCATGTATTAAGTTTGGTATTTGTCAAGAAAATTTCAGGAAATGGGTATGATTTCCTGGTTCCTGGGCGAGGAAACTGAGGCAGGAGGCGATTTCTAAGATGGAGTTAGAAAAACGAGCCAGGAAGTTTGTGGTAAAGAAGGGAAAAGAAGGTAGCAATTGCTGTGGGAGATGTTATTGCGGGACTAGAGGATAATACGGTGATTAAGGATTCTGCTGGGATCATTTGATCGAGCAAGCAGCTTAGAGCAGATAATTTAAAAAGAGAAAGTGATTGCACTGGTGGTTTCTGTAATTAATGCAGCCTGATAGCAGCTTGCCCCAGGCAATACCCTGGAAATTGGGCTGAAGCGGAAGGTGTTTGCAGTCCTCTAGCATCCTGAACAGCAACAGCCAACATTTCTACAGAGCTGCTGAATAAAATCCGATAGAAGGCAGCCCTTCTGGGCTAGCCCCGACTGAATTCTGCAAATCCTTGCTTTAATATCTTTGTCCTAACAGGATGAACATACTCTGTGTGAGGTCCAGGGCTCTTCTAAGCTCCCTAAGCCTGGGGGCAGTTGGAGCCCAAGCAGTCTTCTCTGAGGGGCAGCTACATCAGGGTCTCTCCAGTAAAGGACGGAATCATTAGGTCCCCACCGAAGAGAATCTGCCTCAAAATAGACGCAGAAGGAGTAGTGTGCCGTGATGCACGCCAGCTTGAGACCAGCCCGCCAGCATCGACATCGGCATCAGCATCAGCATCAGCATCAGCATCAGCATCAGCATCAGCATCATCAGCATCCCAAGTCGGTTGGCCGGGGATCACTCTACAAGGGTCCCTCAGAAGCAGGGCCAAGAAGCGGCTTCCGGTCGGGGAGAGGAAGGGCCTTGCCCAGGGCTGCAGCAGGAAACCTCACCTCCCACAGACTTCGTGACCAGAAGGCGAAGGCGCCAAAGTCCACGAGCCTCGCGCCCAGCCTGAGCTCAAGTGCGCCGAGAGGCGGCAAAAGTGGCGGGAACCGGCTCTCTGCCCCGCCCACTAGCTACGGATGGGGGCGTGGTCCGGACCAGCCCCGCCCACAGCAAGCGCGGCCTCAGCAACCAGCGCAACACAACGAAATGGCCGCCGTGCCGCAGTTCTCTTGAGGGGAAGCAACCGCGCGTCTCCGCGTCGTCTCGTCAGCGAGGCTGTTCTGCTCGGCTCTGAGGCGGTGAGTGTCCGGCTCCGGCGAGCTGAGCTGGGGCTTGTGCACCAAGCCGTGAGGGCGGGCGGCCCGGCCGGGAAGGCCTGGACCCCGCGGGAGGTGGGCCGGTCGGGAGGGATGGGGCGGGGGCGTGTGCGTGGACCCGGGATTGGACGAAAGGATGGGCGGGGGGACCGGCGGGGCTGGTGAACCGGGAGCGGAGGTCGGGGGACTGAGCCCCGGGGAGTCGGGGAACTGAGAACCGGGGTGGGGGACTGAGCACCGGGGCGTGAGGGGACTGAGCCACCTGAGTGTGGGGGGACTGAGCACCTGGGTGCGGGGGGACTGAACACCGGGGTGTGGGGGACTGAGCACCGGGGTGGGAGGACTGAGCACCGGGATGTGGGGGGACTGAGCACCGGGGTGGGAGGACTGAGCACCGGGTGTGGGGAGCTGGGGAGGTTGGGGTGCTGCGTCCTGCAGGATGAGGGTCCTTCACAGGAGGCGGCCGGGGCCTGGTGTGCAGGTGTTGGCCTGGGAGGGCCTGGGGTGGAGGTGGGCTGCGTACCCCAAGGGTGACATGGGACGGGATAGCTTGAGGAGGATGTGGGGGACAGAATGCTAGGAGAGGAAGAGCAAACGCTTTGTGGTGTGGTTGAGAGCAGTGAATGTGGAAGCCAACAGACAGGGGTTAAGCTTCATTCCACCACCTCGCATTACTTAACCTCAGCTCTGTGGCTTTGAGCATGTGACTTAACCCTTTCCTGATCATGTGACTTCATAAAAGTAATAGCTAATCACCGTTGAGTATTCCCCATGTGTCAGATACAGTTCTAAGTACTTGGAGGTATTCAGTCATTTGGAATTTAAGTTAACTATGGAACATTAGCATCTGGATTTCAAATGACATAGTAGTGTGCAGATAACATCAGGTTAAGTCATTTGCCTAATGTCATATATGAAAAAGCAGGATTTTAGCTTAGGCCATTGGTTCTAATTATGGCTGTCACTTGTGGAACAATTCTCATCTTACATGGCATCTTAATATTTTTGGTGTGTTATCCTGGCCCTTTGTGTCAAGTATTTTTATTGCTTACACAGCAACAGAGAGCTGCCTCCTGCTCTCTTTACATTATAGTCTGGAAGGAGAAACAGAAAAAGCAAGTATTTTCACAGGAAATTTAATTCCAATTGTATGAATGTTTATAAGGCACACCATTTGGTGCAGAGACTGTGTATATATAGTACAGAGATAGCATTCTCTTGTACATTCTGAGTGTAGAAACCCTTAGGTCTGTGGTCTCACAGTCTTACATAGTCCTAGCACATCAAAGTTGCTCCATAAAATTGGATAATTTAATGGAAAGGGATTGGAAACTTGAGTTTTCTGTGTTGAGATGGGAGAGAGAAAATAAAGTTGTAAACAGATGGAGGAAGACATAGGGGCCAGGCTGTTAGAATGGAAAAGGCAGGTACGTGTATGGTTGGGTTGAGATAAAAGTGAATGGGTAAAGATCTGAGCCTGCTGTTTGGGGAATAATTGTAGATGAGAGTGTTGGAATGGACTAGGATGTCTGAGTACTTGCTGGGTTGAAGAGAAAAGCAGTTGGTGAAGACCCAGTGGATACAGAAGTATAAGGATAAAGTACTAGAAAGAATCATAGAGGAAGAGGGAGGCTATGGCATTTGAGACCCGAGACAGAATTTGTGGGAAAACTTTCCAAATCCGAAGATCATGAAAAAATAAAGCAGGAGGCAGAAGCACAAGAATGGGGCATTGCCTTCTTAGAAGAACTGTGACTGGGTTAGAGGCCTAGGAGGAGGATGGGAGTAAAGACGGCTTCAGAGGCTAAAGGGAGTGTTAAACTAAGTCAGAGGGTGTGAAATAAAGGAGAATCAGAGGAGGAAGGTACTGAGATTAGGAGAAAGGGTCGTGGGTTGTTAGATCAGGGCAAGGATCTGGATTTGTGGGTGGCAGGATGAATAGTGTTTTATACCTTGGTCGTATAATTCTGTCACAGCATTCCAGTGGCTTTCTCTTGCTCTGCAGAAAATATTTAAAAGTGACTTTCTAACTCAGAAATTCCTTTGATTGTTTTCAAACTTCAACCCATTGCAAACAACTACTTTTAGGGTCAAACTGCATTCCTGTTTCTCCCTAAAATTATTTAAGATTGACTGCTAGGCCATAGTCTCTGAAATAATTGCCACCCATTCTCAAACACTGTAATCCCCAAATCTGGTTCACTGGGATTGCTAATTTATGAGATAGCCCGTGATTCAATTTCGAGACTTTAGAGAGCCATGGTAACTCAGGGAATGGATATGAGACTTCACTGTGACCATCACTTAATTCAGGTTACAGTTCATAAAAGGAAGGGGTTGGTCTACACTTCTGGACTCCATCTAATATTTTTCTCATTCTACAAATGAAGAAGCATGAGTCTTACTAATCAGGAGAGGTAACCAAGGACCTCATGATAGTTTAGTGAGGTGATCATTAGGATGTGACCAGAGGAATTTTGAATGGTTTAGAATTTTGAGGATTTGGAGAGAAGACTTAAGATGCAGGATACAAAATAATTGCATTGCATAGAGATACAGAGTACTTTTAAAAAGCACTTTAAAAAAAGTAAAAATGTAAAGTGTATCTGTAATATATATTATGTATTATCCAATTTTTATAATCTTCAGTCACACTATGAGATTAGAAAGAAGATAGAAAAGAGGGGCTGGGGTCATCACTCCGTGTTTTGTTTTTCCAAATTTTTTGCTTTTATGAAAGCGATAATCTATAAGGCTTATTATCCATTAATTCCTTTTACTGAGTAGCAAATAAATTCATCTAAGTGCTTGCTCTTTTCAACTTTAAGAATATTATTCAGCCAGGCGTGGTGATGCACGCCTTTAAAGCCAGCACTTGGGAGGCAGAGGCAGGCGGATCTTTGTGAGTTCGAGGCCAGCCTGGTCTACAGAGTGAGTTCCAGGACAGCAGGGGCTACAGAGAGACCCTGTCTCAAAAAGACAAAAGAAAAAAAAAGAATATTATGCATATTTGAAGGAGAATGCCAGTTTACCTTAGCATAGACTCAGTAGTGTGACCAAGAGACCCTTTTCTATGAAAAAGGTTGGTATGATGTTGGACACAAAAGCTTTTTTTAACCACACTTTTTAAAATTAGGAGCAAAAGCCTGTGACAGTGGTATAAACGGTAGTTTTGTGAGTTTGGGGGAAAGCTTTTCTGACTTGTGTGGGTAGTTACATATGAGAAAATGAAAGAAAAAGTATAGATATATGCAAGTTAGCTGTATAAAGAAGGAAATTATACTATTGGAGGGACTCATACTCTAATTTATGTGACATAATAATCAACTTGACAAAAACAAACGTAGTGTTTGTCAAATTAATGAGCTGTAAGAGTCCAGGTGATGTTTCAGTAATCCTATCTTTGTGTAACATTTTATGATTTTCCTCCAGGATTTGTTCCTGTAGTGTGTCCCATCCATTAATCCAAGTTATTTAGTGGCGTGTATTTATGGTTTATTTTCTGTTAGGCATCATGGTACTCTGTAGGACAAAGCAATACACAATCTGAACCCCAGAAAACTCATTCACCTATATGACATTGTAATGAAGTGCATGGGTTTGGGATTTATAGAAGAATACAAGTCTTGACTTACCTAATTAGTTGTGGAACATTGGGCAAAGTGACTTCTTCATCTATAAAGAGTGAAACAGTAGCGCCAATCCCTTAGAGTTATATTCAGTTCTTCCACTGTGATGATATATAATTACGTTTATCACAACATTTGGCACATGGTTAGCCATCTCTAAATATTAGCCACTGGTATTATATTCTTTAGGGTTAGTTAACTTTGATGGTAGCAAATTATCTTTTCGGGAGGCTTGGGTTTTGGGCGATAACTAAAATTCATTTGGACTCAAGTTTACTGAATAAGGTTAGTGATCAAACTAGGAAAATAAAAGCAAAACATAA
>NW_008338996.1:1411258-1412332 GCF_000622305.1 Nannospalax galili | reverse complement strand
AGAGAGAGAGAGAGAGAGAGAGAGAGAGAGAGAGAGAGAGACTGACTTATAACTTAGTTCTAAAAGCAGTATCCAAAGAAAGATTTTGGGCAAGATCAGGCATTCCCAAAATGACTGTATTATGACTGAAGACTGGTACACTTGCTAAATACTGCTTAACTGATTAAGCATATCAATGGATATTAATAGAAGCTGTCCTTTATATATACTGTATATGTTCTAACCACTTAAAATTTTTCCTAATCCCAGACTGTATAATAATAGTCATGTACCTGTGGAGGCATATTATATATAAATAGAGATTCAAAAAAGTAGTGTTTTCCTATTTTCATAGGCCTATGTTATATACAGTATATATATATATATCTACTGTTTATGACATCAGCTATATGGTAGTGGTTTCCTCACACATCGGGCTCCTCTCTAGTGTTCACCACTGGATGTCCCTTTTTTCAATTCATGTTTAACATCTATGAAGAGACTGTCAGATTCCAGAAGCTACAGACTCAGTCCCACAAGACTGCCACCAACTTCAGAAGCCAGCTCCAACTAGTAGGTGATTGTGTATACTTCAGACTAGCTTGCTGCATCAAACTGAGGTCCTAATACCACCTCTATGGTTTTAATTCGTTTGCTAGAGTAGCTCATAGATCTTAGAGAAACATTTTGCTTATACTTACTCCTAAATTATAAAGGATTTTGCAAAGGATTCAGGTGAACAACCTGATGAGAGAGATGTGTTAGCAAAGTACGTGGGACATGCCACAGATGTCTCTGACAAGTCATACCCCAGACATCTCCTCGTGTTTGGCTATCCAGTTCTCAGGTCCCTGTCCTTTTGGACTTACATAGATCTTCATTTCATGATTGATGTTATTGACCATTGGTGATTCAGCCCTCAGGCTGGAGGATGGGTTGAAAGTTCTACTCTAATCATGAGCTCATCATTTTGTTGACCAGCATCCCTCTTGAGACTCTCTAGGGGCCAGAGATTCTTTCCGTAGCACACAGAAGACCTTCTTAATACTCCAGAGATTTCAGGACCCATGTGATAAAAAGCAGAACATAGACTGG
>NW_008338996.1:1385185-1411191 GCF_000622305.1 Nannospalax galili | reverse complement strand
GTGTGTGTGTGTGTGTGTGTGTGTGTGTGTGTGTGTGTGTGTGACTGGCATGCCCACACAAGCCAGAAGAATTGGATCCCTTGGAGCTAGACTTAGAGGCAGTTGTGATCTGCTCAATGTGGGCACTGGAAATTGAACTCTGGTCCTGTGAAAGAGCAGTATGTACTCTTAACCATTGAGCTATCTCTCCAGCTCCCTTTTTTTTTTTTTTAAGGGAAATGTTGAGGAAATTAAATTTGACAGAATTTGAACAGAGAACAAGCTGCAGGTTGGGTGGCCTCAATCAGCAGAGGTTCAACAAGCTCCTCTCCACTGCCCTGGCAGGCAGCATTTATGGACAGAAGTGAAATTGGGGTACAGAACAGCTTGATTGGTTGCAGACCAGAGATTGCCTTGTTTGAGCATGCTCTGATGTCTTGGCAGTCAGTGATTAAGTGAAGCTGGCTGCTGTGATTAACTGAGATTCAGCTATTCATTACAAAGTGTACTGTTAAGTTAGACTTGTCATTTGGTTTGCACAGCAAGATTGCATTTGGCTATATAGAGGGTTGAGGTCTCAGATCAAATTCAATTCAACTTACCTAGTATTTCATGTCACATATATAAAAATGCTTACAATATCCCCTTCTAATACCAATTTATCTACTGTTAAGACTTGAGCTACCCCAAATCTTTAGTTTCAAAACTACTTTAACTTAATATCCTACCTCACTCATTTTTTTCCCTAAAAAATAATTGTGCATGGAGAGCCATAGGTATGCATTAGATTGCCCAAGATGAGATTACAGGGACACAGAAAGAAAACACGAGTGCTGGCATTTAGACCTCATAGAGGAACATGAGCCAGCAAAGGAGGCCATGTGATGGCCAGAGAGGCAGAATACCCAGGAGTGTGGCATCCCAGAACCACAGGAACAGTTTCAGGAAGGAGAGCTTGCTTACAAATGTTGGTTTCAGTTATTCCCATATGTGACTTCATATGGAAGGGCTTTGTGACTAGTTCAGGCTGATAAACTGACAATGACAAGTGACACTTGTTCCTGGAGCCTGTGTCAATACTAGGCCTTCTGGAGGTCTCTCTGTGTGGCAGGGTGCTCAGCAATGTTTAAAACAATGTCTGCTCCATAACCTTACAGAAGTGTGGGTCCTACCATCTGTAGCCTCTGACTTTTTAACTTTATAGTCTTGAAAATCCTAGAAATAATAAAATAATTTTAGTAGCAGTAAAAACTTAACCTCATTAAATATGTATCGAAAACTCTTACAGGTTTTGATGGCCACCTGGGTTTATTCTTGCAATGAAGAAAGGCTCTGAACAAAAAAAGTTCTTCAAAGCAAAGATGCCACTGTCATCTCACTTTTCTGGTCCATCCTCTCTAACATCCAATATGAGATCAAGGTCACTTTCACCTTTAATTGGATCTGAGACTCTGCCTTTTCATTCTGGTGGACAGTGGCCTGTGCGAGTTGAGCTTACAGATGAGAACAGTGTGCATTTGGAATCCCAAGACCATAAAGGTACTGCTTTTTAATCTAAGAATTTATCTGACTTTACACATAGAGATGGAAAATACTGAACTTGTCTTTTGGACCCACTGTAACACCCATCCTGAACTGAATTACTGTTTTTATTCGTGGAGATTGTGTAAGAACAGGGAGAGGACTTGAGGCTTTTGGATGAGGGTAAAGGTGTCTGTGAAGAGATCCAGAGTTGGGAATTTACCAGAAAGAGGAAGTTTACTTCTTGTAGAAAGAGAGTTCTTTCAAACTCCTTCTAGAAATTTGCATTCACCCTTAGGCTTAGTTGAGAGTGGAATGCTTTCAAGGTAGAGTTCAGTATAAAGATGATGGCCATGCATTGGCTATTGCAGTCTGATTTTCAAACTGCTTATCTGTGAGTGGATAGAGTTCTACTTACGGGACAAACATTCATTCCACCAGAATTTTTAAAAGTTTTTTTTTTTTTCTTAAAAACATTCTGTTGTTCTAGGATTCTGTTTCAGAAATGCCTTATCTTTGCCAGATCATGAAATCACAGCCATCAACTTTTGTTGACTCAAATACCTGATCATTTTGTTTAAAATACTGTCAGCCTTGGGTTTATACTATATACCTTTACTGCCTATTGGGCCATGGTTATTTCTGAATAGATTGTTACTCCAGAATATTAGTAATTTCTATGCCTAGAGCCAACAAAAAAAAAGAAAAAAGCCATTTTATTTATACTCAAAATAAATAGGACTGGAGAGATGGCTCAGCGGTTAAGAGCACTGGCTGCTCTTTGAGAGGGCCTGGGTTTGATTCCCAGCACCCACATGACAGCTGACAGTTGTCTGTAACTCCAATTCCAAGGGATCTAACATTGCTTTCTGACCTCCTCAGGCACTGCACAACATGGGTGCACTTACACATATGCAGGAACTACACTCATAAACATAAAAATAATACATAAAATATTTTTTAAAAATAAATAAATTTAATATTAACTTCAAAAATTATTATAGGGAACCTTGACCCACAGACTAGGTATCAACCCAGGATTAACTATTCTGACACGAAGTAAGAACCAGGTAATGATTATCTTTTTATGGGTACTTTTATGAAATATAATGCACAGGCTAGAGAGATGGCTTAGTGGTTAAGAGCACTGACAGCTCTTGCAGAGAACCCAAGTTCAATTCCCAGCACCCACATGGCAGCTAACAACCATCCGTAACTCCAGTTCCAGGGGATCTGATGTCCTCTTCTGACTTCTGCAGGTACTGCACAACACGGGTTCACTTTCATACATGCATGTTATACACTCATACACATAAAACTAAAATAATAAATAAAATATTTTTAAAAAGAAAGCAATACAGCTTTGATAATCTGACAGCAGTATCGTCAAAGATCTGTTACTAACAAGTTAGTGTGTCTATAAAGTATGTTATGATAATGATTCTTGCTATTTAATAAAGCAATAGATGTAATTTCTCCTTGTAAAAATAAGGAAATAGAATTTTTAAATATATTTATGATTCTTAGTTTTACATTATCTTTCATAAATAAACAACTAAATAGTACCAGGTTTGTTTTTTTTTTTAACCATCTTGAAAATAGTGCTTAGAAATAAACCTTGGTGCTGCATCTAGTTGAACGTGAAATGTCTCGAAGCTAAGCAGGGTCAGGCCTCATTAGCACTTGAGTGGGAAAGTGCAACTTTGGGGGCCAACAAATGGCTCATCAGGTACAAATGCCTGCCATGCAGACTGGAGGGCCTGAGTTTAATCTCTGGGACCCACAGTAGAAGGCGAGAAGCAACTCCTAAAAGTTGTCATCTGACTTCCACAGGTGTGCCATGGCATATCCACACTCATGTGTATCACACACACTATTAAGAGAAAATAAAATACAGGTTTTGAATTTATCTGCTTGAGTTGAAGTTATGGATTTGTCACATACTACTTACAGTATATTGAGCAAATGATTCATTTATAAATGAGAATATTAATAATTTCTGTGTCAAAGGTTTATTATACAGATTAAAAATGTAAATGTAAAACATTTAGCATGAAACTTGATTAGCCAAACCTAATGGACTATAACTGTTACCATTATAATGAAGTGATGTAAAGTAGCAAAGTAAGTTGTGATTAGAGCTAGTCAAAATATTGTTTTTTATGTTTGCATAAATTAAGATTGTTTTGTATATAGCATAAAAATTATTTGTGGTGGGGGTGGGAGAGAAAGAGAAATTCATGCCTCCCTCTTCTGATAATGATCCATTTCTGTGATTTCAGGAGATGATCTGTATGTAGGAGTTCGATATATTACAGAGGCCCTCATTAAAAAACTCACTAAACAGGACAATTTGGCCTTGGTAAAATCTCTGAACCTTTCACTTTCTAAAGATGGTGGCAAGAAATTTAGGGTAAGTTACCAACAATTTCTGACATAGATACTGGTTTCATTTTTTTATGCTTTAAGCCCACCAGAATTGTTTTTGGAGTATCTTTTTTTCCCTCCAGTGATATTTGTAATGAGTTAGCCACATCCAGTTTTTACTTCAGAGTTGCATTTCTCACTTGTAGGAAGTTTCTCTTCACTGTTAGGACCTCCTTAGACATACGCTGGCAGCGTTGTGTCACTTTTGCCACAGCTTTCTGAACTCAAACGGTTTATTCATATTTCGTTGTTGTTGTTCATTTTATTTTGCTTTGGTCTCAGTTGATGGTTGTATGGCCTCCGTGCTTTGCAACCTTCTGTGAGGTCAGCTATCACAGAGGGAGCAAAGGGAGAGCAAAGCTGCCCACCTCCTGGCAGCCGGGAGGGAATGAGGGGCCTGGGTGTCCTGCCTTTTTTCTTGAATGTCATCATCATGTTACCTAATTTGCACAGACCTTTAATTGTTTCCAGTGAAAGTTCTACATCGGAAGTATAACATCTCCATATGTGTAGGAGCCTATTACCAATATTCTGTACATTATTGACTCTAGAGAAGATACTGGCAAGTCATGGATCCCAGTCAAGATTATGTTCCTTTACTATTTTTATAAATAGCTTTATTGGGATACAGCCACACTAAGTTGTTCACATTTTCTATAGCTAGTTTTACACTATAATAAAACAGTATAGGTGGCCCACAGAAACGAAAGTAACTTTCTATCTGGCCTTCTCTAGAAAGGTTTGCTAACTTTGCTCTACAGTATTTACTCCTTTATTCTCAAACTCTGTTACATTTTATTATAATGGACAACTTAATTTTTTAATTCAAAAAGTGAAACCTAGATTCTGCCATATACATACAGAAACTAAATCCAGAAAGGTAAAGAACTAAGTGAAAGCAAAGCAGAGCCAAAACCTTACCAAGAAAAAGCGCTTCAAGAGTATCAGAGCATATGAGAGCACTTCATAAACCTTAGCGTAGGGAAGGCCCTCCTGGATAAACACTAAAATGCTAATGCCACAGAGGAAATACAGATTTAGCTTACAGGAAGATTAAAAGTTGTGGCTAACAAAGATATCTTTTTAAGTGTTAAAAAAGAAAACAAAAATCATTAAAAAAAAGGTCTGGCAGGTAGTGTTTACAACATAGGTTGCACCATTCAGATGATAGGAAAGGTCTCCTACTGTTCAGTAGCAGAATTTGTAAAGGATATGAAGAAGCAGTCAAAGTGCAATGTAAATGATCAACATGAAAATCTGTTTGATTCATTAGTGTCCAAGAGTATGAAATAAAATGATTTGTCTTGTGCATCAATAGAAAAAATTCGAACAGTGATTATTTCATTATTCAAAAGATTTGAGAAATGTATGTTCTCATGTGCTTATTTGAACATGTGAAATGCGCAGCATTCAAATGTGCTATGATCTTGTCATTTATTTTATACTCGCTGAGTTTATGCTCAGTAACCCAGCAGCTCTAGTATTTGATGTCTATTCTGTGGACATTATTTGAACATATATAGCAAAATGCCAGTATAGTAATGCTTATTAAGCATTATTTAAATAGAAAAGTTAGAAATGCCTAAATGTCTGTCAAAGTAGAGATAAATAAAATAAAGTATGATATACTATACCATAAAATACTGTGACTGTTTTTTTGAAGTGATTTAGAACCCTATTGTTAACATGGAAAAATGGGTTCACACTAGTTTTGTGAAGTATTTGCAAAACACTAGTTTCAGTGAAAAATTCTAAAACATTTTGCATAACGTAGTTTAAAATTGTTTTTCTATGAGTGTGCAGATGGAAAGGAATAGAGAAATCTGAGTGCATACATGTTAGCCTCTTGGCAGTAGTGAACCAAGCAGTGGGATTTTTCTTTTTTTGGCGGGGGGCCCCACGAGAGCTTTTTGTGTTTTGAGTTTTTTAACTTGAATGTATTAATTCATTGTACAATTATAGAGGAGAAAGGAAATATGCTGGAGTTTTAAATGTTGCAGAAATGAAATACCAAATTAGTAAATATGCTCTGTGATATTATGTGTCCAAAACATTATGACAGTCTGTGAAAGTAGATACAGAGGTAAATGAGTTTACCTTGTAGTGTCTGGTAGTTTGGAGTTTAGTGTGAAAATGTCTAGGAGTGTGGGAATAGGGAGAATCAAAGAGCATTGATGGGAGACGCCAAAGCAGTGTGAACGCCTGAAGGGTCTATGGAACAGAAGAGATCCAAGAACATGAGGCCTGGAGGCTAAGGGAGGGGAACTTCTGACAGAAAAGGAGGAAAAAAGTGTCACAGCCAAAGAAGATGGAAACGGGTCATGGGACTTGGCAACTAAAACATCTTCTGTTTGTCAAACCCACCAAGTCCATCCTTTTAAGCCTCTGTGGTTTGTATATTGTTTTGTTTTTAAGGCAGCCCAGTATTCTCTGTTCCAAGAAGTACACACAGCTGACTCAACTGACTTTGTGTTTAAGGTCTCAATTTGGTGTTCGTCCTCTATGAGGCCTTCTCTGGCCGACCAATAAAAGTCAAGACACCATCTCCTCATTTACTCAATAAATATTTATTTAGCCTAGTATGTGCTAAGCAGTAGTGCTTAGCAATGTACACAACAGACAAAATCTGCCCTCTTTTGAAGCCTTGCAAACTATCACAAGATGTTTTTCTATAATTTTTGGCTTGAATTTTTCACTGTCTGAAAATCTTATTTGCCTATTTAATTTTCTGTTTCTGCAAATGAGGTCAAGAAATCGTATTGTTCTTATTTGCCAGTGTATTTCATGTGCATAGAACAGCTCCTAGGATGTAATTCTTGTTTGATAAGTGCTTGCTGAATGGATGGTAATGTTGGAGAGCGCTATTTCAATACATTGATGTATGTATTCCCTTACTGGTACAATAGCTGTGAATGGGGAAGGCAAGAAAAGCAGATGTAAATCTTTTGAGTATACCCTGGCACGTAAATGAGCTAAGACAGTGGCTTGATAGACATGCAATCGTAGTGCATTGCAGTTTGCTGTATATAGAGGAAATGTGGACATGGTGAATATGACCTGTGCAGCAGGGGAAAATGACCTAGCTCACTGATACAGCCTCCTTGAGTGGTGATTGTGTGTAATGGATATCTTCTGTACAGTGACTACATTAAACGGAGGCAAAGATCCAGGTGAGAGAAGGGAGTTGATCATCCAAGGGAGAAAGAGGGTGAGGTTACTCAATAGCATAGTTCCTGGGTTTTGTTGTTGTTGTTGTTGTTTTGTGGGGGGAGGATGGGATGAGGCAGGGTCTACCTGCAGCCCATCTGGCCTGGTACTCACTATATAGAGCAGGCTGGCCTCCATCTCACAGAGGTCCACCTCCTTCTGCCTCCTGAGTGCTGGTATTGAAGATATGTGCCACCATGCCTGGCATGGTGCCTATTTAAAGGATGAGGCCGCCTTAGAGGAAAGGTGGAAGAGAAGAGGAGAGGCATGGAAACATTGAAGTGGAGGGAAAGATGGTGGGAGAATGATTGTGGATAGTTTGAGAGTCTTACTATGTAGGAAGTGTTGCCCTCTACTGAGCATCAAGGAGAATGTGACAGACTTAATACTAGCAGTAAGGAAAGCTGTAACAGGCTGACAAGGAGCACAGTAAGGGTTTACTGATCAGAACTGCCTCTCATCACATACTTAAATGTGCTTTATTCAAGGAGTCTGTCTTATAAAATATTTATCATTTGTTTCCAATTAGTACATCGAAAATTTGGAAAAATGTGTTAAACTTGAAGTATTGAATCTCAGCTATAATCTGATAGCGAAGATTGAGAAGGTAGACAAGCTGTTAAAATTACGTGAACTCAACTTATCATATAACAGAATCAGGTGAGTAAAGCATACTTCTTTAGGTAGTGTAGCAGGGTCTTATTAGAGGGATAGACTAATGCAAACACGGCTCTGAAAGACTCCATTGAAGAGCAGGTGTTTTGATTCTTATTTATTGGTAATCTAGACCTTCACATCTGTCATCTGTCTTTATCCATTGGCATTACTTAAGTATAGGATAATATCTTTCTTTCTTATTCCGTTCTGGGCAGGAAATTTCTCTGGGTGTTAGCTGTGACCCAGTGCTTTTCACACAAATGATGTTGACTTTCAAAGGCATGTTGTAACCCTGAAGATCTCTGAATCATTTGATCTGTGTATTTATCCTCACAGTCTTTGCTTTTTGATTCATGAAATACACTACACATCTTGTGTCTAATTCAGAAACACATGAAGTAAATGAAGTAAAACCTAGTGCTGACTAAAGCAACATAGAGAAAATCATTACAGGGAAAGTAATGTAAGAATCAGGTCTTGAAAATCTTCATACACCTTTTCCCTCAAGCTAGACTTTTTAAATATGGTAGCCAAAAAGGCAAAGGAAAACAACTATACAACAGATGAAATGTAAAATACTGGTGAAATAGAATTCATAATGTAAAAACTGTGTAAAAAGGATTGATCTAATGAAAATCATTTCATCAAAATAAAACTGAAAATAGATAAGCTTAGGAATATTTGCCCTGTATAGAAAATTGCCCATGGAATTAAATTGATGACTATAGTTAATGTGAGGTATATATCTTCAATGAAAATTTAGTGAATTCATGGTACAGTTACCGTTTTTCAGTCTCCTGTGTTCGACTGACATAGTTTGTCTTTTATGACAACAATGTAATAATTGTGGCCATCTCTTGGGTAGGGGCTGTAATGCAGAAGTTGCATTGTCCAGCTCTCCCTTGGCTGAGTATTAGTACTCTTTGCAGTGGACAGTGATGCTGTCATGGTTGCCTTCTTTCCCGTGAGATAGTAGAGTATAATGAGAAGATGGAGAGAGAGAAAAAAAAAAAAAAAAAAGATGGGAGGGTCCCTCAGTGTGCTGAGAAAGGGTTGGTAGTTTAGCTTTGGCTATTCCAATAAACTTGAGTTTGGCCATTTTCTTTGGTTATCATTTAGAAAAAGAGTTAATTATAGTTATGAAAAGTAGTCCCCTGTGCAGTGAGGCTGTTTACTATACTATAATGAAAGAACTTTATCATTTTACTTACTAAATTTGATTTTGCTCTTTGGTTTCCAGCAAAATTGAAGGAATAGAAAATATGTGTAATCTGCAAAAGCTAAACCTTGCAGGAAATGAAATTGAACATATTCCAATATGGTTAGGGAAGAAGTTGAAATCTTTGCGAGTTCTCAATCTGAAAGGCAATAAGATATCATCGGTAAGTTACTCAAAGTAGCAAGATTTATTCTTAATTTTGATTTTCTAAAAAATATTTTATTTAGGCCGGGCATGGTGGCACAGGCCTTTAATCCCAGCACTTGGGAGGCAGGGACAGGCAGATCTCTGTGAGTTCAAGGCCAGCCTGGTATACATAGTGAGTTCAGGCCATCTGGGACTACAGGGAGACCTTGTGTCAAAAAGAGCAAAAAATAAAACAAAACAAAATTTTTACTTATCATTTTTATTTTATGTATAAGAGTATATTGCCTACATGTATGTTAAGTGCACCTGTGATATGTAACGCCCATGGAGGCCAGAAGAGGGTGTCGGATCCCCTGGAACTGGAGTTACAGTTGTTGGCCACTATTTGGGTGCTAGAACTCGAACTTGGGTCCTCTGCAAGAGCAGCCAGTGCTCTTAGCTGCTGAGCCCCAATTTTAATTTATTTTTAAGGTCTTTGTATATGTACATTGTATGTTGAGCATATTTCCCCTCATGTCCCCTGCCCCCCTTTCTTGCCCCTCCCTGCTCGAGCAGTCCCTTTTGTCCTCCTAAAGATTTAATTGTCAAAAGTTTGGATTTATTGGGAAAAAAGTTTTACATTTTTAAGTTGTTTTTAAAGAATGAGATTAATGTTCATATTTCATTGACCATATATGCCAAATTCAGATATAATGTAGCTTTTTTTAGCGTAATTAGATACAGTTCTCACTTTGTGTAGGTTCTGTGGTGACTAGGAATTGGTCTTAGCATTTTCACTTTGATCATTTTACTTACATCTCAAGAGGCTTATTGCCTGGTGCCTCACGTGTAATAAGTATGTAATGCATATCTATTTTAAATTTCTGAGTTATGGGAAAATTTATTCCCATTTTGCAAGTTAAGTATCAATTTAGTTTATATGTTTACTTAGAAAATGACTTCTGAACACCGGATGAGTAAGTATGGCACCTTACAGGTGTTACATTAGGTGTCACAACTCAAAGAATATTGATACAACTTAAAGAGCATTGTCATAGAATAGAAAAGGAAAGATGTGACTTCAATTATAGGCCTAGACTTCCTTTATGTGACCTTGGAAAGTCCCTTAATTTCTGTGACCTTGGAAAGTCCCTTAATTTCTGTGATATGTTTAAACTAGGGAAAATAATTTCTCTGTTGCCTCCTTTACAGAGGTGTTATGGAGCTCAAATAAAATGGTAGGTGCAAAACTGCTTCAGACACTTTAAAATGCTAAATAACTCTAGGGATATGTTCCTTAAGCCTTCATCTGTGAAGACAAATTAGAATATACAACATTTATTTAGTGTTTTAGTTGGTATTTATTTATTTTTGAGGGTTCTTTGAGATAAGATCTCTGTATGTTACCCAGGCAGGACTTGAACTTGAAATGCTCCTACCTTAGCTTCCTGTATGCTGGGATTACAGCGTGCTCCACCATACTTGTATAATCTTTGCTTTCTTAACTCATTTTTATGAAGCTCCAAGATGGTGACTCTCTACCCATTTTACTGCAGCAGCCCAAGAGCCTCACTAAATCCCATGTCATTTTGTGTAATATCAGCTAAGAACTCTTGAACCTTTAGGGTGGATGGGAGGAGGTAGTCATGAATTGAAAATTGGCCACAAATATTTCCCAAAATTCTTTATCTGTAATAGGTCATAGTGTCTGCCAAGTAACAGGAAAACATTCAATATTATTTGTAATCTTACATAATTTTCTCATCTATCTATTTGGGATTGGCATCATTAAGAGTGATCTACATTTACTGAGGAGAAATTATTTACTTGAATATTTAGTGTTTCTTGGGGGCTGGAGAGAGTGATGGCTCAGTGGTTAAGAGCACTGGTTGCTCTTGCAGAGGACCTGGGTTTGGTTCCCAGCACTCACATGACAACTAACAACTGTCTATAACTCCAGTTCCAGGGAATCAAGTGCCCTATTGTGGCCTCCGTGGGCATTGCACACACTTACATATATGTAGGCAAAGCAGTCATACATATAATAAAAATAAATAAATAAAAATTAAAAAGTTGTGTTTCTTAACCTAGGTTCTTAGAATAAACATAAGAGTCTTTAAAGAATGTATCCATACATATTCATGTGTTTCTTAACTATCAGTTATAACAGTTATCTCAAAATTTACCAAAATCTTTTATAACAATTCTTTTTTTCTTTCCTGGTCACTGTGCTTTATTGAAGGTCAGAACAATTCATTTTTTACTTATTTGATCAATAGAACATTAAAAAAAGGGTTTAAAGTGACAGACTTATAAGCCCTGAGCTTTAGGCAAATCACATCTCTGAACATCAAGTTCTTCACCTGAAAAATTCAAATGATACGTGATAGGTTTTGTGAGGAGTCACAGATGAACCGGTATGTGGAAAATGCATAATGCTGCCCCGGTGTACCAAGTACTCATATCCTCCCTTTCTGTCCCTTTCTTAGACCACTGATTTTGGGTAGTGAGTTTTATAAACAGGTTTCTTGTTAAGAGCAGTTCCCTTGATTTATGACTTCTTTTTTCAGTTGGTGATTTTAATTTTTCCAGTGTTGCTGTTATATCATTTCAGCTCCAGGATGTCAGCAAATTGAAACCACTTCAAGACTTGACTTCTCTGATCCTTGTTGAAAATCCAGTTGTGACCCTTCCTCATTACTGCCAGTTTACCATTTTCCACCTCCGTTCTCTGGAAAGTTTGGAAGGTCAGCCAGTAACCACTCAGGATAGACAGGAGGCTTTTGAGAGATTCAGTTTAGGTAAGATAACATTTAGAAAACAACAAAGAATAACCTTGTGTGAGGAAGGAATTTATCTTTGGAAGTTATCTACAAAGATACAGATTTTGTAATCGTCTCAAAGTTTGCATGGAAAATGGCACTGTGAGTCAGATAATTCATCAAGTGTCTGTTGAGCATATTCTATGCACCAAAAGCTCTGTGTATGGAAAATGATCTGAATATGGAAGTGAGAATGCAGTAGTGGGCAGAGTACATGGTGGTGGGCTGCATGCTGCTTACGTTTTGTAGCAAAGACATCTCAAAAGCATGTAAACAGAAGGTAATGAGCAGGGGAAAGAAATTTCTTGGTAGTGGAAAGTGATGACTCTGAGAAATAGCCTTTAAGCTGAAGACAAAGAGGAAAGAGGCTTAGCCATATGAAGAGTGGTGTTTAGTAACGCTGTTCTTTGAGGTTGTAGAGACTGATGAGTGCAGGGAGCTGAAAGATGAATAGTGTAAGGACAGCTCAGAGAGTAGATGGCAGGGTAGGCAGGTTGGAGGTGGTGGCAGGGCCTTGGGGTTTTTCCAGGTGCAGTGGAAAGCCATTGACAGTATGTAAGCAGGGAGGGGGCATGACTTCATTTACATATTCAGTGCATCATTTTGATGCAGAATGGAGAATAATTTGTAGCAGAACAAAAAGAGAAGGGGCCTGTTAGGAGGCTGTCACAATAATCTAGGTTAGAAGAGTTGGTGGCCTCTCCTTAGGTAGTAGATGTGGAGATGAAGAGTAGACCAATTTTGAAGGTAGAATCAGGAACACTTTCTAATGCGTTAGATAACTCTGAGGCTTCTGGCTTAAGTGGCTGGAGAGTGGGATCACTTATGAGTGTAAGAATTCAGTTTCATTTTGGGCATAATGAATTTGAAATGTCTGTGAGATAACCAGTCAGAAAAAAAATGGGAGTTTCGAGAGGCTTGATCTGGAGGTACAGGTTGAATATCCCCTAATCTTAAAACTTGATATCCAAAGCTTTCTGAGTTGCTGACACAGTGCTACATGTGGAAAATCACACCTGATACACTGATGTGGGTCACAATAAAAAAACAGGCATGTTAGAGGAGCTGTGAAAAGTTACTTTTGCTGTGCACACATAGGTGTGAGAAGAGGAAGAAGAGCAGCCAGCTGAGAAAACAGCACATGACAAGCCAGCAGGGCCAGTACAGGAAATGGGTTCAGAAGCCCAGAAAATATTTCAAGAGAGGAAGTGGTCACCGTGCTAGATGTAGCTAGTACATGAAGTAAGACAAGCACAGAGAAGGAAGGGCCTGGGAGTTCTTTGGATTGGGGATGATGGTATTGACCGAAGCAGCTGAGGAGGGATGGGAACTAATGCTAGAGTATAATGGCTTGAAGAATGGGGCAGAGATATTTGACTGAAGATTTGAAATTTCCAGCCATAGCTTCCACTCCTCTGATACTTAGTAATTGTGATTTTTAAGTTTAAGAGTTAAAATCTGACCAGGCGTGGTGGCGCAGGCCTTTAATCCCAGCACTCAGGAGGCAGAGGCAGGCAGGTCTCTGTGAGATCAAGACCAGCCTAGTCTACATAGTGAGTTCCAGGCCCTGTCTCAAGCAACAACAGCAACAAAAAGTTAATTAAAGTCCGAGACTAAAAATTCACCATTAGTTTCTGGGCCAGGAAATAGGAATGAGAAAAGTACAATTAACCTTAAAGTTTGTAGTAATGAAATGACTAAGGTCAGAAAGGAAAGATAAATTAGTTCATCCTTTGGCAGGAGGGACATTTTCTCCATCAAAAATAGAAAATGTGTGCAGGCATCCTTAGTGGTGGTGTTTTGGTGGTCAGAAAATAAGGGTACTCCTGCTGGTGGGGTCTTTCTTTAATGAAATGTGAGGCCATCAGTCAGAAAGAGACTGGATGGATCATGTGAGTTTGGAGGAGGAAGAGGGTGATATGAAATAGCCAGTTCATAGGACTGAGTAACCAGCCTCTGTTCAGCCATTTGAAATCAATGTTAGTCCACGTTTGACCTACAAAAGTGGCAGCTTCACAGCGGTGAAAAGGATCAGTGGGTAAAGCTTCCTGTGTAAGCCCGATGACCCACAGAAAGGTGGAACGAGAGAACTGACCTCCCAAACTTCTCTTATGACCTCCATGTTTGCCCACACAAACATCATACACACAGGGAGGGAGAGAGGGAGGGAGGGAGTTAAATCTAAAACAAACATTCCAGTTTCACATGGTTCTATCAAATGAAACAGCAAATTTTGATTAGTTTATAATCCCCCTAAGAGGGTGCTGGAGACATTTCTCAGTGGCTGAGAGCTGCTCTTCTAGAGGACCCAACTTCAGCCACCCATGTCAGATGGCTCAACAACCACCTGTAACTCCAGCTCCAAAGAATCTGACATCCTCTTCTGGCCTCCAAGGGCACCTGTACACACAGCAAGCACATACGCATAAATAAAAGTTTTTTAAAATATATATTTAGAATATCTCTAACAACATTTACCATCTTGTGTTTTTTAATCATAAACATATAGTGGAAATGGAAGTCATTATATAAATATTCTATTTGAGAAGATGTGTGAACTCTTCATGGTTTCAGATATTTATTAGGAGCCTTTAGTGTGCCAGGCTCTTTGGGTTCTGTGGTGAGCCAGACAGATGGCAGTTTCTGCTTTTCTGAAGCTTTAGTGGGGAAAGGTAGACAGACAGGCCATTAGCTATGCCTTAGCAGAAGGTAGTGTGCAGTCATCCCCAAGAATTGACTGACCTAGGGAAAAGATAGAACCAAGGCAATTTCTCAAAATGGTTTTTAAAGCTTAAGGTACAGGATGCAAAGTAGGGCCATAGAAGATAGGCCCAGAAAATTCCAGACAAAAGGTGTGACAGAACAGCTGGCTACAGGTCAGAAGAGGCATCGCAGACCTGGAGGATTGAGACTTGCAACAAGGTATGCTCCAGGATGAGGCTAAAGAGGGACACAAGGACTGCAGTGAGCACCTTGACAGCTCTGTAAGCTTTATGGCTCTTGTTCTCTGAGTCATAAGAAGCTTTGGTTATAATGTGGTGTTCCTTTTGCAGTGTCCTTGGAACTGAAACTGAGATCAATTTTATAAAGGGTGTGCTGGATAGCTTTAGTGTCAACTTGACACACTTGGGTTGAGGGAGCCTCAATTGGGGAATTTCCTCTATTGGACTGGCCTGTGGCCATGTCTGAGGGGCATCTTCTTGATGAGTGATGTGGGAGGGCCCAGCCCACTGTGGGTGGTGCCACCCCTGGGCAGGTGGGCCTGTGTTGCATAAGAAAGCAGGCTGAGCAGGGGCCAAGAGAGTGAGCCAGTGGGCAGCATTCCTCCATGGCCTGTGCTCCAGCTCCTGCCTCCAGGTTCCTGCCCTGAGTTCCTACCTTGGACTCCCTGATGAACTGCGACCTGGGAGATGTAAGCTGAATAAACCCTTTCCTCCCCAAGTTGGTATTGGGCAGGGTATTTTGTCACAGCAATGAAGAAACAACTAAGACAAAGGGGATTAGAGAAAAGTCTCATTTAAAATCGGCATGCTAAATATTTAAAAGTAAATAATCTTTTTAAAAAATTCTCTCCAATTTGCCTGGTCAGATGGCCCAGTAGGTAAAGGTGCTTGGCACCCAAATCTGACAACCTGAGTCCTATCCTCAGAACCACCTAAAGGTGGAAGGAGAGAACGTGCTGCACACAGCTGTCCTAGGACTTCTGCTTGCACACTGTGGTATGGGTATACTCATACACACGTATACTGGTAATAATTATAATAAAAATTCCCTCCAGAGAATACTGCTTTACTTCATGATATAGGTCAGATTTAAGCTCAAGGTAGTCTTTTTCCCAAATGATCAGAGTGGGAACTTTTAGATGCATAAAAGGAGAATTGTGCTATATTGTTCTTAGACTTATTTTGCTATTGGTTTGAGAAGTATATTTACCTCTTTTCAAGTAGAGGATATAATGGTAAATTGGCTATTATATTTTTATTGACAGAAGAGGTAGAAAGATTGGAAAGAGACCTGGAAAAGAAGATGGTGGAAACAGAGGAGCTTAAGAACAAACAAACCAAATTTCTTGAGGAAATTAAAAATCAAGATAAACTAAACAGATCATTAAAAGAGGAGGCCCTGTTACAAAAGCAGAGCTGTGAGGAGCTAGAAAGTAAGCTAAACACCAAAAATGAATTGGTGAGTCTGGGTTTTACATTGCTTTCGCTGTATTCCCTTAACGTGCAGAATCTTTGCTCTAATGACTTGGGAAAATCTGGTTTAATAGGAATGTGGACAAACGGCATTACACACTATGGTTGGCTATGTACTATGCTGCCCACAGGCTACTGTGTGAAGTGTGGTGTACAGCACAAAAGGGGAACATGATGCCTCGCACTGTGAGGAGTTAGTGATGCTGTTTAGTGGTTTTTAAATAATGTTATAGATAAGACTGTATGTTAGCAAAAAATTTAGAAGACAGTTTGGCAAATTGATCCAGATTTTAAACAGATACACCCAATGTCCCAGAAATTTCCTTTTCCAATAATAAATTCTATAGAAATGGTAGCAGGAATGTGTAAAGACAAACACACATATGTACAAGAGATAGTTACTATAATGTTGTTCGTATTAGCAAAATTTTCAGACAACTGAAATGTCCCTCATTGGGCATCTATGTGGTAGAAGAGCATGTAGCTAGTAATAAAATGAGATACGGCCCTGCATCCTGACACAGACGGTGCCTGATACATTGTACTGTGTGAAAAATACCAAGATGTGAAATAATAAATCAAGTACGGTTTTCTGTTGCATAAAACTATATTTACTTATGCATACTATGCATATAGTGCATATACATATACTACATGCATAATAGTATATTTTGGGGAAAACAGGAGTCTACTCATCAAACAGTAGTTATTTCTGAGTAGAATTATAGAACATTTTCAGGTTGACCTTTATGAATATCTTTAATGTCTAAATTTTATGTAATTTGATTTTATGGCCGAAATGGGGGAAAGATATTAAAATGTAGAACAGTTTGGACAAACAGGAAAAAAAAATTTGGACAAAATGAGGTAGGAGAATTTGAGGTAATTGACTGAGAGGCTTGAAAGGCCTTGAGACCATGTTATGAGGAACGAGTAAAAGAATAGGGTTGTCCAGGCTGGAGGAGACTCAGTGAGCTGTGATGGTTGTGGTTGTTACATGAAAGAAGAATTAGAGTTAGAAATCAGGCCTCATAGGGCTGGGGAGATGCCTCAGCAGTTAGGGGCACCCGTTGCTCTTGCAGAGGACCCAGGTTCAATTCCCAACACCCACATGGTGGCTAACAGCCGTCCGTAAGTCCAGTTCCAAGGGAATCCAGTGCCCTCTTCTGACTCTGCAGGCATTGCATGACACAGGTGTACTAACAACACATGCAGGCAATACGCTCATATACATAAAATGAAAACAATAAACTATTTAAAAGAAAGAAATCAGGCCTCCTGAGAGAAATTAAATACCTAGTAAATGAAATTATAAGAGACATGTTTTCATTTAGTAATAAACTTCTAATCTCCTGAAATAAAACGTGTTAGAGTCTGTTTGCTGTCCCTGAAACATGCAGAGGCTTTGTCATATGCTAAGGGTTTGAGGGAAGGGCAAAGAATATTAAATGGGAAAGTCGACTAAGTGACCTTAAAAACCTTTTCAACCAGGTGTGGTGGTACATGCTTTTAATCCCAGGACTTGGAAGGCAGAGGCAAGGGGATCTCTGTTGAGTTCAAGGCCAGCCTGGTCTAGATAGAGAGTTCCAGGCCAGCTGGGGCTACAGGGACCAAAAAAAAAAAAAAAAAAAAAAGACCAAAAAGAAAGGGAGTCTTGTTACTGCTTTTGTTTTCCATTTCTGTAATTGCTGGAGGGTCGAATATTGTATTTATTGGCTATTTTGTCATTCTTTTAAAAATTGCCTGTTTATACTATTTTGGTTTTTTGTTATTCCAAAGCACTACTATACATTTAAAGGAATTCTAGGTCTTTTGAGAGCTTACATTTGACAAACATTCCCCATTATCTTTTGTAGAATAGATGATGATAATATCACCTACAATTATATAATGATTTCTGCTTTTATTCCATAATTGTTCATACATTAAGCCAGTTCCTTTATAAGAGAAAAGTCACATTCACTTAAGTCTTCTGGTGGCCATCTAAAGTGTAGTAGTCCTCTCCCCAGCGCCAAGTACTAACTGAACTTGCTCTTTATCTTATTGCAAGCTGTTCAGGTCTTATCTTCCCATGTTCTAATTGTAATGAGGCTGCTGTGCTCATTCTGCTGCCTCATAGTCTTATGAGGATTTAATGAAGTTCTAAGTCTGAAATGACTTCAAGTAAATCAAACTAAGTAATGAAAGGTGGTAAACTTATAGCTCAGAGAGATGTATTGCTGTAAGAATAACACCAGTACCAATAACCATACCGTCCTATGGTAAGTTACCAATAAAAAAAGAGAAGCTTCTAGCGTCATAGCACCTGATTCTCTGTAGTGCTCGCTAGGTGACAATGTCTGTTGTTCTTTCTTCTTTTAGCCCTTATCTTGGTTTCTTGCAGGCCCTTTCTGCCGAGTCTTTACTCTCCCTTAAAGGTAGTTCCTTCAGGAACTGAACTGCACACTGGGTTTTGTGGTTTGCATGATAAATCATGTTAATACGCTTGTCTGTATTTTAAATTTTGAAATTGGTTTGCTGCTTTGGAGGATGTGTTTGTGTTTGTGTGTATGATTTTTTTTTAATGACTGTATATAGAAGAGCGAATTTGAATGTGAGGGACACTTTGTATTATTTTTCCTGTTTGTAAATATGTTGACTGCAGCCATCTCTTGACTATTCATAGCAATACTGCATTTGACTCCTAGTCTCTTCTCATTTATGCACTTCTTCCAACAGATATTTGTGGAAGGCTTATTACAATCCAAGCCTAGAGCTATGGAAAACACCAAAGCACTTGAGAGTACATTGTTTAGAAAGCATCCATGCACATTCTATGGTTCAGTCACAGCTGCCTTTATCTTGTCCCTGTTGTCAATTTGCTTTGAGAAGAAAAGCCCAGCATTAGTCAGTGCTGCTGATTGTGAATTGTTCCCTGAGACTCAGGGCTTTTTGAGCATTCAGTGACAACAACAATGTGGGTAGTGCCCTAGACACCCTGCAGCCGGATATGGAAGCGTGGAAGGGAGTGCTGCCTTTCCCACCAGCTGTGCACCTAGCAAGTCACTTCAACCTCTGCAGCTTTTGTCATCGCATAGTGGAGGTTAAAGACTGGGTGAGAGCATACTTAAATCCTGTAGCACAGCAACTGGCACTCGGTGAGAGCTCGGATCAGAGTTCTCCTGTCCAATGAATACTCAGGAGGTGACTGTAAGCTAAATCATGCATGATTTTGATTTCCTGGCCTTGCGAAGTGTTCATGTGTATGTTTTCCTCTTTTCAACTGCATTTTCATATTAATGAAATATTTCTGCATGGGTTTTTTTTTAGTTTTTTTTGGGGGGGGATATGATTTCAACTAACAAACACTGCCAAAATAAAAAGACAAAAAAAAAAATATATCACTTAGTGGACCTTTGAAATGAACTCAGAGAATTGGTTTAATAAGTAACTTTTAACAAATCAGTTCACCAATCTGAGACTCATTTCTGTATTCCTAAATTCAGAGAATTAGATTGTTTTTACCTTTTCCTCCTAACTTCAAAATCTCCAAGAGTAACTAAAAGTTGTCATTAGAGCAAAAGTATTTCATTAAAAGTGGTTAATAGTGGCACATGCCTTTAATCCTGACACTTGAGGGAGGCAGAGACAGGCAGATCTTTGAGGTCTAGGCCAGTCTGGTCTACATAGCTCCAGGCAGTGAGTTCCAAGCCAGCTAAGGCTACAAGGAGACAAGTCTCAAAACAAACAAACAAACAAACAAAAAATCGATTAATACCATATATTTGCATCTGATTGGGCTTTTTTACACATTTTTTTACCTCTCTGCTTCAAAAAATAATATTCTAGCCCAGCATGGTGGCAGACACCTGTAATCTCGGCATTCAGGAGTCTGAGACAGGAAGATCACAAACTCTAGGCTGCCTGCCTGATCTGTAGAACAACTTGGCAAGCCTGGGCTACGTAGTGAGATGATGTCTCAAAAAACAACTGGTCAACATGAAAGGAATAAGTGATTGCAAAGTGCTTAACTCTGGATGGGACACCTGTATCAAACACCCATCTCCCAAGGCTCAGAGATCATTGTGGAAGAGGGGGCAGAAAGATTATAAGGGGAACTGTTGGCAACTGATAGCTGCTGGAAGAAGGGAGAGGCAGTTTTCTTTAGGGTATGATGCTGGGTAGGTTGACCAGGCTCTAGGAGATGGACCCACACCAAAGGGCATTTGGGGGCGCAGATTAGATGTGATAGGCTTCTAAAAAAGTAGTAATAGGGACTGGAGAGATGACTCAATGGTTAGGAGCCCTGGCTGTTTGTCCAGAGGACCCATTTTTGATTCCCAGCACCCACATGGCAATTAGCAACTGTTGGTAACTCCAGTTCCAAGAGATCTAGGGCCCTCTTCTGGCCTCTGTGGGCATTACACAACATGAGTGCACTTATATACAGTCAGGCAATACACTCATAAACTTAAAATAAAAAATAAAAAAAATAGTAATACTAATAGGAGGACATGAAATTGGTCAAGGAATAATAAGGAGGTATAGATAGGGGAGGGGTCTATGATCAAAATACATTGTATGTAATTCTCAAATGTTCAATAAAAATATTTTTTAAAAAAACAAACAATACATGGAACACTTACAGCTAAGCTCCATTAGTCACAAGTTCTATAGCAATAACACTGTGATTAGAGCTAATATTCTTCCTCCTCTTCAGTCTTCTTTCTCATCCTCTGTTGTTACTCTCAGATATTATTTCTCTCCATGGTTTGAAGTTGTCTTAAAATCAAGGAGTAAGTTAATTACTGCTAATAATTGGGAAACCAGAAGCAGGTACTACAGAATGATTGTTGCAGTTATTTTCATTTTGAGATGAAACAAATTTAAATGACTTGTAAAATCTTTATCCTGAGATAGCACATAAACTTCAAAGGTCTTTTATGTGATCTCTTCTGAAATGCTAATTCTCTTTCATTTGTTGTAATGTAGTATTAAGATGAGATATTCTCAGTGTTGTGCTGTTTGATGTAGTTGTGATGTGAACTGCTCATATTGTTAACCATTGCACTACCTTACTGATGCTGATTCATCTCATATTGGACCAATAGCTAAAGCAGAAGACAATGGAACTCACTCGAGCCTGTCAGAAGCAGTATGAGCTGGAGCAGGAATTGGCCTTTTATAAAATTGATGCTAAATTTGAACCATTAAATTATTATCCATCAGAGGTTAGTTTAATTTTTAGTAATCTAAAATTAAAGTGAGGATGGTGGGATGAATGAACATTCAAGGGACTTTTATAGCACTAATTACTCCATTTTCTTTTTCTTCTTTTTTTTTTTTTTTTTTTTTTTTTTTGTCTTTTTTGAGACAGGGTCTCCCTGTAGCCCCAGCTGTCCTGGAACTCACTATGTAGACTAGGCTGGCCTTGAACTCACAAAGATCCGCCTGCCTCTGCCTCCCAAGTGCTGGGATTAAGGCATTTGCCACCACACCTGGCTCTTTTTCTTCTTTTTAAACTTTATTATTTTTATTTTATGTGTATGTGTGTATTACCTACATGTATCTAAGCACACCCATGGTATGCAATGCCCATAGAGGTCGGAAGAGGGTGTTGAATCCCATGGAACTGGAGTTACACATGGTTGTTAGCTTCCATGTGGGTGCTGGGAACCATACCCGGGTTCTCTACAAGAGCATCCAGTGCTCTTAACTGCTGAGCCATCTCTCTAACCCCTCCAGTATCTTTAAAAAATGTTTTAATTATATTTATTTGTGTATGTGGGGAAGCATGTGTGTGGAGGTTAGGTGACAACTTTCTATGATATGTTTGCCATTATTAAATAATGGCATTTGACTGGAAGTTACTTCTTAATCCACAAATCCATTAATATGCTTGCTTTTAGTCTGATGAAATTGATAAAGTCCCAGATGAAAGCCCTTACATTGGCAAATCCAGATACAAGAGAAATATGTTCGCCACCAAGAGTTACATCGTCAGTGGTGCCCAAGCAGTTGAGATCAAGAAGCTGGAGCCTAATGAAGAACAGCCTAGCAGTGAGCATGTGCCCTTGAGAGCCCATGCACTGCAGGACGTACAACTGGAAGACACAGAGAAGAAAATAAGTGCAGGTTGAACAGTTATTCTTAAATTCTTAAAAACACAAGTCTGGGGATGTAGTTCAGTGGTAGAGAACTTGCCTAACATGTACAAGCCCCTGGGTTCAGCATCCAGCACAACAAAAAATAATACATATGTACATTAAATAATTGGATATGCAAGCCAATTTTGTTTTATAATTTTTAATTAAGCACATTAATGGTATTGTTTACATGAGAAGTCTAAAGCAACAGCAGTGATTTATTGAGCCTGTTGGTTTTTAAGGATTGTGGTTGAGAATCAGGTCGCTGACCATAATTTGATGGCAACAAATCCAGTGACTCGATCTAAGAGTGTAAATCCCATCCTGCCAGCAGACACTGGAACGACATGTTTAACAGCATAATTAATGACTGAAGCCAATAAAGAACTGCATTCATTGATTATTATGCATGTGTCCAATAAACTTCCAATAAGTTGGACTAGAGCACTGTCTTTTGGCCTGGACCTGAGGCTGGCCTCTGTGGATGTGGAAGAAAGGGAGCCCTGACTCGAGTTTGTGCATCCTGATAGTAGTCAGGGTCCACTGTGGGACTCTCACTGATCAGACTAGTAGCATATCCTCGCTTGTCTGATAGTTACATAGGAGGCCAGTAGAGCTGATTTGACGAGAGGAAAATTGATTTCTTTTTTGCATATATTTTATCCAAGGCTTTGGAAGGGGAAAGCAAAGATAAATGAGACATATGTGCAGACTGGCTGCCTGGGGCTCACGGTGCGTAGGAGGGTGACAGAGAGGGAGAAAGCAAACCAAAATTTGCCATAGAAAGTAATTGAGTTGAGATCACCTCCAGAGGTGAATTCCTTTTTTTCTTTTCTGTGTTTCTTTCCTTTCCTTCCTTTTCTTTACCCCTTTCTTTCTCAGTGCTGGGAATCAAACCTAAGGCCTTGCACATGCTGTGCTTCTCCACTGAGCTCCATCTCCATCCCTCCAATGGTAAATTTCTTAATAATAAGTTCCATCACAAAGCATTTGCCCATAACAGAGGTTGTTGTTAATATCCCAGACCTAATTATGACTTAGTAACCTGTTAAGTACCCACTTTACAAAGAAACTCTATTCTCTTAAGATGATTCACTGGTGTTACAAAAAAATCAAGTAAAGCCCTTTTCATGTTAAGAAGCTTAGAGTAGGGGACTGGAGAGATGGCTCAGCAGGTTTGAGTCCCAGCACCCACATGGTGGCTAACAAGGGTCCATGTGACTCCAGTTCCAGGGGATCTGATGTCCTCTTCTGACCTCCACATGCTTTGCATGACATAGATGTGCTTACATATATACAAGGAATACACTCATACACATAAAATGAAAATAATAGGGTTCTTTTTCTTTTTGATTTTCTCTCTGCCATCAGAGCCGTTGGCATTCATCAGCGATGTCAGATGTCTAAATAAATTATTTTTTACAAATAAAAAAAAAAGAATTTTACATATTTTTTTACAAATATTTTTTACAAAAAAAGAATTTTACAAATAAAAGGATCAATTACAGTTCTATAGACTAGCATGAAACAGTTTAATAAACAGAACTTAACAGAAATGAATGCCATCATAAGTCATTCTTTTTCAAAATTTTCACGTTCTATAACGAAACAGTTGAGAGGGAGGAGATCATTGCAAAGAAATAAAATCTGGTAAAATTTTCAGAATTCAAAATGTTTCTCATGCATGTATGTGAGCATTGTTTCTAAATTTGTAGCGCAAATTCGCCTGTCAGAGCTACATGATGAAATAGAAGCAGCAGAACAGAAGATTTTAAGAGCTACTGAAGAATTTAAGCAACTGGAAGAAGCTATACAACAAAAAAAGGTGTGTGACTGCGCAGCCCTACTAGAAAATCGAAAAGAGAGCTCTGCTTTTGCTTACACAGTCTTCACCTCTATGTCCTCTCTAAGTCTGTCCATAAAGGAAGGACACATATTCATTTTGTACATGACTCAGGACCCAGCCTAGTTAGGGATAGGTATATAGTTCCTTTATATATATATATATCATAGAATTTTATATAACGATATAAATTTTTTAATTGTTGAATAATTTCAGAGTCAAATATGGTTGTAGTATTTCTCAAGTATGTTTTTTTCTTTTACTCATGACAACACCCTATTAACATTTAATAAAATGTTTAGAAATGTTACATGAAGTTTACACAAAAAGGTGTATTCCATCTACTCATATTATATTGCTTCCTGATGTATCTCTTCTAACTTAACTAAGTGCCCTCCACCTTTAAGATCCTGGGACCCAGGTTAAGAATCAGACAACTCCTCTGCTGTAGCGTGAACATTATCAAACACAAGAGAGAGGAAAAAACAAACAAACAACCAACTACTTTCAGCAATTAACATAGGTGAAATTTTCAAAAAATGAGTTTTGGCATTTTCATTTTTAAATGTACAATAAGTTGTAATTATTACAGCTTATAGACCAGTATTTCAAAATGACAGTCACAACCACACTCATATCATAGTAGACAGAACAAAGATGTGAAGTCCCAATCACAAATAAACAGGTACACTGTAATGTTACATTCAGATTGGCTCAGTTTTATTAGGAAGGAACTATATGCCTATCACTGACTAGGCTGGTTCCTGAGCCATGTACAACATGAATATGTGTCCTTCCTTTATTGGCAGATTTAGAGAGGAAATAGACAATGAACAAGTTGAGAAAGTAAAGGATACAAGTTAAACAGTGTCAGTATTGTAGGGAAAACATAGGATTAGGAGAGATCATAAACAGATATAATTTAGATTGTAGAAGTGAAGGGCTCTGAGAAAGTGATGTTTAGGCTGAGGCATGAAGGATACAAAGGAGCTAGTGAAGGAGAGTTATAAGAAAGGGTCTTCCAGCAGAGCTGATAGTCTGTAAAAAGCCCTAAGAGTGAAGATTCCTCTGCCGAATGAGGGAGACTGGGGTAGGAGTTGAAGTTAAGAGTCATAGGTTAAAGGTAACATCAGGCTTCTCAAACTATTTTAAGGAACTTGAATTTTGTTCTTCTTGCAGCGGGAAACCTTTGAAGGGCTTTGAGTAATAGAATGGTGGATCCTATTTGTCTTTATGGAAAGTCATGTTGGTTACTGCATACAGGTGAAACGGGATGAGGGAGATGGAGGAATGGAGATTGGTGCATCGCTTAGGAGGCTGGTGTTCAGTAGTCCAGGCAAGAGATGTTATGGCTGGCACAGTGAACCAGGGAAGTTGAGGTGACCATGAAGAGAAAGTCACCTGATTCTAGGTTACACTGGCAAGAGACAGAGCTTCCAAATGAGGGACCTGTCAAGATGGCTTTAATAGCTGAGTAAGAGTGTTTTTATAATAGCACCAGACAAAGCCTTACAAAGATAGACAGAAAGGAGCTGGAGAGATGGCTCAGTGGTAAAGAGTGCTTTCTGCTCTGACAAGAGGATCTGAGTTCAATTCCCAGTGTCCATGCAGTGCTGCTTATTAACTGCTTGTAACTCCAGCTCAGGGGGATCTGACCTCCGTGGTCACCTACACTCATGTACACATACCCCCACATAGACATACATGCATACACATGATTAAAATAATAAAAATAAAGGCCGGCCGTGGTGGTGCATGCCTTTAATCCCAGCACTCGGGAGGCGGAGGCAGACAGATCTCTGTGAGTTCAAGGCCAGCCTGGTCTACAGAGTGAGTTCCAGGACAGCTGGGGCTACAGGGAGACCCTGTCTCAAAAAGACCAAA
>NW_008338996.1:1368385-1377144 GCF_000622305.1 Nannospalax galili | reverse complement strand
TATTGCCTGCATGTGTATAAGTGCACCCATGTCGTACAATGCCCACAGAGATCAGAAAAGGGTGTCAAATCCCCTAGAACTAGAGTTACAGACAGTTGTTAGTTGTCAGGTGAGTTCTAAGAACCGAACCCAGGTCCTTTGCAAGAGCAGCCAGTGTAGAAGTAGATATGTATAAAATATTCTTTTAATTATTTTTATTTTGTGTGTAGGAGTGTATTGCCTGCATGTGTATAAGTGCACCCATGTCGTACAATGCCCACAGAGATCAGAAAAGGGTGTCAAATCCCCTAGAACTAGAGTTACAGACAGTTGTTAGTTGTCAGGTGAGTTCTAAGAACCGAACCCAGGTCCTTTGCAAGAGCAGCCAGTGCTCTTAACTGCTGAGCCATCTCTCCATCCCCTATAAACTGTTCCTGGGGAACACTTTATTTCCTCACTTTGTCCTTATACTCTTCATTTATTTCATGTGCTAAGAAGTTTCGGCCTGTTTCTTGTCAGTAAAATAAAAAATCCCATTGGGTATGATGGCTGTTTTCTGTAATCTCAGCACTTGAGGGACTGAAGTGGGAGGATTACTACAAGTTCAAAGCCAGCCTGGTTATACAGTGAGTTCCAGACTAGCCTGGGCTAGAGAGTGAGACCTTATCTCAAAATTAAGCAAATGAGTATCGCAATTTAATGAGAACTCTGTATTTCATAATTCTCTATATGAGATGATCTTACCAAATAAATTCTTAATTTTTTTCCTGATTATAAAAGTATTGTGATTATAGGGAGTTACATAATCATTTAAAAATACTTTATCTAGGGCTGGAAAGGTGGCTCAGCAGTTAAGAGCACTGATTGTTCTTGCAGAAGACCTGGGTTTGAATCTCAGCACCCACATGGTGGCTAACAACCATCTGTAACTCTAGTTCTAGAAGATCTGATGCCCTCTTCTGTTCTCTGTGGGCACTGCACAACACGGGTGCACTTACATGCAGGCCATACACTCATACACATAAAATAAAAATAAATAAATCAAAAAAATACTTTATCTTGGGGCTGGAGAGATGGCTCAGCGGTTAAGAACAGTGACTGTTCTTGCAGAAGACCCAGGTTCGAATCCCAGCACCCACATGGCAGCTAACACCTGTCCGTAATTCCAGTTCCAGGAGATCCAACAGCCTCTTCTGTCCTCCGCAGACATTACATGACATGGGTGCATTTACCTACATGCAGGCAATATACACATACACATAAAATTAAAAAAAAAACAAACTTTATCTTATTTCCTTACAAACATATTTTTTATACTTTTTTTAAAGACAGTAGCCCAGGATGACCTGGAATGCTCTATATAGCTAAGGACTACCTTGAATTACTTACTGTTTCTCCTTTATCTACCTCCCAAATGCTTGGTTTGCAGGCATGGGTCATCATACACAGTCCTAGACTTTTGAAAAACATTTCTACATTTGTATAAAGCTCTCTTAAAAATCGTTAGTAGTAGTGACTGGAGAGATGGCTCAGTAGTTAAGAGTGCTGACTACTCTTGCAGAGGACCTAGGTTCAGTTCCCAGCACCCACATGGCAACTAATAACCACCCGTAACTCCAGTTCCAGGGGATACAATGCCCCCTGACCTCCATGGGCATTGCATGGCACAGGTGCACTTACACACATGCATATACCATACACATAAAAAAAATTAAAAAATTATTAGAAGTAAATGAATATGAAGTTATTGATACTTTGTCTGTACTCAGTTTGCTAGAAGATTCTTCATGTTTAAACTAATTGAGAAACTGTAGGATAGCAGTTAGTAAAACTTTCTGAAGTCACACAGTCTTAATTCTATAACCTCCTAAGATCAGGGTTTTCCACAATATCCCCTTCCTACCTGTAAAACTGCAGTAGTATACAGATTGTCTACCTTACATGTCTGGGGATTAACATGTGTATGAAGAGTTTAAAGCAGTACCTGGCACAGAGTAACTGCCACATAGAGTCAGCTATCCTTACTACTACGATTATGATATTTACATGTACTAGAATGACAACCTCATTTGTACTTGTCATCAAATTACTCATTTTTATGAACTTCTGTAGATAAGATTTTCTATATATAATTAGCATACAAGTATAACCTATTTATGGAGTGCCTAGATAATTTCCACATCTTTTGTTTAAAAATAGTCTTATGTAACAGAATTTTTTTAATTACAGATGTTGGCTTTATAAATCTTTGTTGCTCTCCTTTGTTAATTATGTGTTGGGGTATGGGGAGGATTAGATTTCAGAAGCAGAGAAAGACCTTCTTTTCAAGCAGTTGAGTGGTAGGATACAACTTCTAAATAAATTACACCCGGAAGCTCTGGATCTAGAAATGCAGATGGGAAAGCAAAAAAAAGAAATTGCTGAAAAGCAGAAGGAGATCAACAGCCTGCAAGTAGCTGTAGACAGCCTGGACTCCCAAGACCCAAAGCACGTAAGTAGCTAAGAGATGCCAACTCGTTCTGTGGAGAAAGGAGTATCACTATATGTAGAGAATGCATGTCTCCTTTTTAACAACAGAATCCTTTCTGAAAGTCTCTTGATGCATAAATTTTTGTGATATATATATACACACATATGTACTTAAGTATTAGATGTAAATATATGCTACGTATTTATATGAAACATGTCCAGAATAAAGCAATTTAAGGTCTGAAAGTGGTAGAATTCAGTGGCTGATGGCTGTAGGGCACTTTTTTTTTAAGTGGTTGAGTTTGATTCTGTTTTAGAGCAAAAGAAACTTGTTTCAAGATGCCCTATAAATTTCTCCTTAAGAGCAAAAAGAACTGAAGGGGTTCGGAAGCCTTTTTCTACTTCTTTAATTCTTTATGCAGATACTCCACAAAAGCTATTTGCTGTTTCTCTTCATTTTGTCCTTAAAAGTAAAACGTTTCTGGAGTGTCTTCCTCCATTGTGTCCAGATCTAGGCAGGTGGCTGAGTGATTGTTTCAGACTCGTGTCTCTTCCTGTCAGTCAGCACCGAGGATCTTACTGATGGCTTATGTTTTAGCTAGCATTCCAAAATAAGTAAAAATATTTTTTCATGCTTTCCTGGTTAAGTTTGGATTATAAAGTTATAATTAAGAGCTAAGATCTGAGCTGGGCATGGTGGTGCACGCCTTTAATTCCAGCACTTGGGAGGCAGAGGCAGGTGGATCTGTGAGTTCTCAGTCCTGGCACTGGAGAGGCAGAAGAAGGTAGATTTCTGTGAGTTTAAGGCCAGTCTTTTTAAAAAAAAAAAAAAAAAAAAAAAAAAAAAAAAAAAAAAGCTAAGATCTCTGGACAGTAATCAGACTTTAATGTGATAAGGACAACACACCATAAGTGCTTTAAGTACTTGACAAGTTAATTACTCTTTAAGCATTTTGGTATGTATGCACAAACCTAGGTAATTTTGATAAAGGATAACCATATTATCCTAGCTATAAAATCTAATAATAGCCTAAGGCTTAGTATTTTCACTGAAAGTCTTGCTTTATTTTATTTCTGCATGTATGCACAAGTATGTAATATATGTAGTGTATGTTTGCATTTGTGTGCATGTCAGGTGCATGCACCTGCATATGCATGTAGAAGCCAGAGGTCAACATCAGCCTGCTAGTCCTAGCCAGAGTCCATGTGCTGCTCCTTTCAATGCTGTGGGCTTAGTCTGAGTAGAACCTCAGTTGCATGTTTGCTTTTAGCAAATAACTGTGACATTCTTGGGAGCAGTTTAATTTTCACTATATTCCTGTAAAGAATTAGGTATAGGAGGGGCTAAATGTGACATAGGAAGGGTCTTTTTGAAGGTAGCTAAAACCAACCTGTTCAAGTAAGAATGAAGCTTACAAACTAAGTTTTCTGGTTTTGTTAAACTAGTCCTGACACCAGAGGACATCTTTTAAATTTGTTCACCTCATCTTTTTCATGAAGTTTATTGGCTAATGTTAGGCATCTCATTTTAGGCTACAAAATGTGAGCCTCTTAGCAAAAGAAAAAGGAAAGTGGGATTCCTGAATACTTTCTTTAGATACCAGTTTTAATTGATATGTATTTTCTAATCATATGCAGTATCTTTCTGAGTAGCAAATAGAATTTAGATGTAAAGGCTTGACTGATGAGCTCTGGCAGGTTCCCTGAGAAGTGCCCGTCACTGTCTCGCCTTGTGTGGGAGTTTGAACGTGTTGGTCAGGCACTTGATCACGCCACACACCCAAGTTTGGTGGCTTCTTCTTTTTCAGTTTGCAGAGGATGGAAATGTGTTTAGAAAAATTATGTGATTGGCCCCAAACCATTGCTTTAGGAAGAGACAGAGCCCTTAAGCTGCTACAACCCTCTCTTCACAAAAGGATTAAGTCTGAAGAATTTGTTTTAAAATTAGCTCAGAACAAGCCTAGTCAGGTTTTTTAAATATATATAAGCATTTCATTAGTCCTCAAAAGGGAAAAAATGACATTTAAGAATCCGATCCCATTTTAGTTAAGTTGTGCCTAGCCGTAGGAACAAATACCACCTGCGCAGACATAGTAAAGATCTGTGCTGTGCTCATAGAGGGAATTAGCCTCGAGATCTTTGCTGTGTTTGGGCGTGATTGGCCCTCGGGAGCTTCCTGTGTTTTGATTTAAAGATCAGAAGGCGGGGCCTCCCTTCAGAGGCTGCTGGTGACTGGACGGCCTGGGCTGCCACTCACTCTTGACCAGGACCGTGGTTTGAGGCGCTGGGAAGTTACTGAGGCACAGAGGTATTTGCAAAAATGTGCCTGTCAGAGAGGGAGTTGCACATGAATTTGAAGACAGAATTAGAAAGTTTTCCGCCCACAATTTCTCTGTTGTCAACAGTCGATTCTAACAGAACAAATTCGAAGTTAAGGTATGATCATTTTCTCTCTCTACAAAGAAAGGACTTGGAAGGAGGAGGAGTCAGATATGTAAGTTCCTGTTTTTTACAATAACTCTTTTGTGAGCTCCACTGTTGTGAAAAACCACAGACTCTACTGTTGCTCCGGTGTGTTTAGTGCACATCACTGACATCTTGAACCGCATGTTTGTTCTGCATATAAAGGTTTCAGTGGAATTTTTAACTGAATTTTAAGATTTGTTGATTTAGATATGAGTACAGTAGTTTTTCTTTCTTGAGCCATAAAATTCCTTTGTTTACTGGAGGATATAACCTCTTATCAACAGTAATTAAGTGTCAAAAGAAAAACCATTTAGGAAACTAGAAAATTTCCGATGGGTATTTTGGGAGTGTAGGGAACAGATTTAACAACCCCATCAAGTTTACTACTAGTAAAATAAAAGCTTTCTGATGATGCTCCCATGCATTTCTTCTTCAAAAGTGTAGAACATTTTCTTGCTAGTATTTGAGGGAAGGAGACCTCTAAAACAGCAGTGTTCTTTTATGATCATGTGAGTCTTGCACATCAGAACCGTGGCATTTGTTCACGCTGACACCGTTCTGGTGACTTTTCCCTCAGGTCTATTCTTCTGATACTGTGGGTTAGGGTTAGTCATGGGGATAAGGATGGAATGACTGTGAGGGGAAATATCTCTAGGGAATTATTTTGTCTCCATATGAACTGTTGCCTAAGAAGACTCAGGTAAGTCATTTGATGGACCTGAGACTCAGGTTTATCATTTGTGAAATGAAGGCTTAGACTAGATTGATTATTGGTTTTCCAGCACACCTGGGGAAGATAATCCACTCCTTTGAGTTAGCAGTAGCTCTTAATGCCATAATTGTTAGGGAGCAGGAGTAAGAGTGTGAGGTGTGTGAGGACTGTGTTTTCACCAAGAGCGTGTGTATGGGCTTTGTAAGACCATCCAACTGGATGCTCACCAGGGTAAATGCCCTTTGAGCTCCCTCTCCATTTTCATTTTATTCTATCTAAAAGCTTGTGGTGCATGCCTTTAATCCCAGCACTCAGGAGGCAGGGGCAGGTGGATCTTTTTGAGTTTGGGGCCAGCCTGGTCTACATAGTGAGTTCTAGGACAGCTGGGGCTACAAGGAGACCCTGTCTCAAAAAGACAAAAAAAAAGAAAAGGAAAAGAAAAAAGTATTTAGATGTATGGTTTCATATTAAAAGGATATTCGTTATCTATTATAAAAACTATCTTCCAATCTGAAAGTTTTATAAATGTAGAAAAGCTCATAAACAAAACCCCTTACAATCCTTCTACCCAGATATAATCCTTGTTAACATTTTGGGATATAGTGGAAATTTTCTTTTCCTATAAATATACTGTATATCTGTATGATCGGTGTTCTAGAAATTTTTTTAAAAGACACATTTTAATGCTATGCAACTGACACTGAAATTTTCTATATTAGCTTGCCCTTAGAAAAAAACTAGCTTGCCCTTGGAAAAAAAACTGCTTAACCTCCCTGACCAGCTCAGTTTTTTCATATCTAGTCATCCTGAGGCTTTAATGAGAAACTTGTTTGAAAACTGCAGGGCCTTACTCAGAATAGATGCAGATACCACATTTCATCTTCATTTCTTTCTTTAATAATGTTTAAGGTTACTATTTTTAAGAGTTTAAAGCACTTCAGATTGTGTTATTTTTTTTTCTCTAAATTCAGTCACATATGAAAGCCCAGAAAAGGGGTAAGGAACAACAGCTTGACATTATGAACAAGCAGTACACTCAACTTGAAAGTCGTTTGGATGAGATACTTTCTAGAATTGCTCAGGAGACTGAAGAGATCAAGGATCTTGAACAGCAGCTTACTGACGGTGAGAATTTAAGTGTGATTTAAGGTGAAGAGTTAACCAAGGAAGATGATACAGGCAATATAGAAATTAGCTGAATATAGTTCAGCTGTTGGTACTAGGGAAATTTTGCAGAATAGCCCACAACGTTTGATAAAATTTAAAAAATTTTATATTACTATAGTTTGTTCCATTCAGTCGACAAGAAGACAGTACATGACTAGGACAGACTTGGTCATTTGGCTGTCTTCTATGAAATCGGGAAATTCAGTGTCCAGTTACAAAGAGTGTAGGAAGAAATTTATGATCCTCTTTTGCTAGGGAGATTTGAATAGGGACATTCTCACAGTAGAGAAAGAGGAAGGGGACTGGCTATAATGGTGAGAGCTGAGCTCAGTGAGAAAAGGCTCTCAGCCTATTTACCATTCACAGCATCAGCTTGAGCATGTTGTTTCCATCCTGATAATTCGTTGTTGGGAGGCTTAAAAGAGGGGTTAAAAAAAGGTTTTCATAAGATATTCTGCATGGCTGGGAGTGGTGGTGCACAACTTTAATCCCAGCACTTGGGAGGCAGAGGCAGGCGGATCTCTGTGAGTTCGAGGCCAGCCTGGTCTACATAGCGAGTTCCAGGTCAGCTGGGGCTACAGGGAGACCCTGTCTCACAAAGACCAAAAAAAATAAAAATAAAAAAGTATTCTGCATGAATCCATCATACACTTTTTTTTTTTAAGCAGAGTCTCCCTGTAGCCCCAGCTGTCCTAGAACTCACTATGTAGATCAGGCTGGCCTTGAACTCACAGAGATCCGCCTGCCTTTGCCTCCCAAGTGCTAGGACTACAGGCATGCGCTACCATGCCCAGCTCATACACTTTTAAGAATACTTTTCTTTTTAAATCTTCAGCTTATATATTTATGTTGCCAGTCCCAGACTAGTCTCAGGCTTATATATTGGGTGGTTTTGTTTTATATATTCAGCAAGAAGAACTCAGTTTTACTGTATCCTTCTCATTATTTAGAAGTTAAAATGTTTATAATGAGTCAAAGCATTCTATAAATATTTCTCATAAATATATCTGTCTTATTGTATACCTATTTAATATTCCTGTACTATAGGAAATAGGGGAGAAATTGACACAGAAAAATAAAATGTAATTAGAAACTTACAAATTCACTCTGAGCTAATAACTTCTGGGCTAAGACAAAGCAATATTTCTGAAATATACATGATTCTTCTCTTTCCATCTTGCATAGGCCAGATAGCAGCAAATGAGGCTCTGAAGAAGGATTTAGAAGGTGTCATAAGTGGACTGCAGGAGTACCTGGGGACCATCAAAGGCCAGGCAGCTCAGGCCCAGAGTGAGTGCAGGAGGCTGCAGGATGAGAAAGAGACATTGCTGCAGAGGTTGACAGATGTCCAGCAGGAGAGAGATGAACTGGAAATCGTTGCCATGGACGCAGAAAACATGCGGAAGGTATGGTTTGCTTCTTCCTGCCTGTTCTACCTTTTGAAGTACATGATGTTAGTCTTTTTGAGACAGCGTTTTCCGGTAGTCCCAGCTGGTCTGGAACTTGCTGTGTAGACCAGGCTGACCTCAAACTCACAGACATCCACCTGTTTCTGCCTCTTGAGTGCTGGGACTAAAGGCATGCACCGCCATGCCTGGCTAATGTGCCATTTTTGTTTATTTTTTTTAATTTATTTATTTTTTATGTGTACAAGTGTATTGTATGTGAGTGCACCTGTGTCATGCAGTGCCACGGAGGTCAGAAGAAGGCTTCAGATTCCCCTGGAGCTGGAGTTAAGCATGGTTCATAGCCACCATGTGGGTGCTGGGAATTGAACCTGGGGCCATTTTTAAACCTTGAGCTTTTCTTCTTTAGCTATGATGTATTTGGAATCATCATTTTTCCTTTACTAAGACAAGGAAGATAATTTTAGTTCTGTCCCTCAATGGTACTGTTGACACATAACTAAAGAATATGAGATTGTATCTACTCACAGTGCTGTATGAAATGTTTATTTCATTTGTGC
>NW_008338996.1:1302887-1368296 GCF_000622305.1 Nannospalax galili | reverse complement strand
AGATTTCAATGGTAATATTTTTCACATCTACTAATTATTAAGGAGCAAATTTGTATGCTTTGAAGAATTATTTTTTTGATTTTTTAAAAAATTTAATAACCACGATTAGAAGAAGCATTTCATTACAGCTTTAACATATCTAATAACAGTTTCTAGAGCAAAGATATGTCTCTTTCAAAAGTGGCTATAAAATTTTTAGGTTCACTGTTGAATTAATACAGTTTTACAATATTGAACTCAGTATAAACCCTGTAAGACAAAAATTGAGTTTTTAACCTTGATACTTGCTACTTTAACCTTTAAACTTGCTACTACTTGATAACTGATGTTATTTTACAGCTGAAAAGACAGGTGTAAGGCTGTAAAGTATACCTTTCACACCTGACGTGTTGCCCATCCATTGGGGATTTCACTTGTGCTATTTTAGTTGTTTGGGAGACTTCATTACACAGGCGAATCAGAGATTCCTAAACCTCATTCTCAGTATGACTGCCTCCAGAATCTGAATTTTAATAGGAAATTTCTCAGGCATATATGAAGTGACAGAAACTTCCATATATTCACAACATAGGTTAAGAAATAAAATATTGCAGATATGTTTGAAAACCTGCATGCTCTCATCCAGAGGTACAAAAACTCTGAGTATGGTTGTTATTTTCCTACATCTCCATTCTTTTATTATATAATAAATATATGATTAAACATCCATAGCAAAATGTAGCATTATTTTCCATGATTTCAATACTTACATAGACATGATCACCATGTACATGCTCTTTGACACTTCTTTCGAAGATTCCCATTGTGGTGGTGAGAATTAATGCACACGGGTACCTGCAGCTCCACAGGGCTTCTTTGTATTTGTTTAGACAGCACCCATTGTGCAGCATGTGCTGCCGAGTTTTCAGTCTCCTGTGGGGGACAGTTACGTTATTTCTAGACTTTAGCTCTTACAGTCAGTACTACTCATGACATTCTTGGGCACATCTTTAGCCTGGAGACTGCTATCATTTGGATAACTGTCCTCAAAGATGCATGTGTTGAAAGTTTGGTCCCCGGCCTAGAGGGGAACAGGGAGATGACAGATCCTTTAGGAGGCTGAGCTAGTGTCAGGAAGTTTCATCACTGAAAAGTGCCCTACAAGAACTCCAGCCCTCTTCCTTTGTCTTTGCTTGCCAGGCACCTTGCTGTGAACAGCTTCTTTCATTATACATTCCCATCATGATACAGTATGCTGCCACTGGGCCAGAACAATAGGACCATACAGCCCTGGGCTGAGACTCTAAAACCATGAGTGAAGTAGTCCTGTCCATCTTTTAAACTGGTTGTCTTGGGCACTTTGCTACAGCCACAGAAATCTGACTGACACAGCCTATGAGTGGAAGCAGAGCTGTGGTGAGAGCTGTCTTGTCCTTGGTGACTCCATTTCTCCTCCACCAGCAGTGTGAAGACTACGTCCACCACATCCTGCCAGCATTGCAGTATTGTCCACCTGCTATTTCTCAAGCACTTAAAAAAATTTAGTGCGCATTTACCCTTCATTCACCCACCAATTAAGATCTTGTCACATATGCTTTATCTCATACATAATTTTACATGATTTGGATGTATTTTCAAATATATATTTTTCCTGAACCACTTTACTAGGCTGAAAAATGTAATTTTGAAAAAAAATTTAATACTATTTTTTGAGACAAGATCTTACTATGCAGCTCAGGCTGAACTTGAACTGTGATCTTCCTGCCTCTGCCTCTGAGTGCTGGGATTATAGGTGTGTTTTACTGTGCCAGCAGGAAATGTAATAGTTTGGTCAGACTTCATGTTTGTCAGTCTGCTGGATTTTAAATGGCATCTTTCTCCCATTTTTGTATTTTGAAAATGTTTATATTTGCAAGAATATTGAAATAGTTCAATATCTATTAACCATCTTAGACTTAATAAATATTTTGCTGTGTTTTGCCATTATAAATATATAACCTTTTGTTCCTGTTCATTATAAAGTTTCAGACATCATAACATCAGCCTTTCATCACTTGTTGCTTAAAATTAGTTTCCTGCATCACTACAATACCTTACTACACCTGGGAAAACTAAGAATAATTCCCTAGTGTCCTGTAAGATCTGAACCATGTTCAGATTTTCCCAACTATCCAAAATGTCTTTTATGATAGTCTGTGCATGTGGCCCAGTCTAGTAGTGCTCTAGATCGTTCTGCATTCTCTATTTGCCTGATTGTTTCCTTGTGATGTATTTACTTTGTTCCTCCATGCTCCATGTGAAGTACTATATCATTTTAACTCCGTTTCCTCTGAATACTGGAGAGGCTCAGTGCCTCTCATTCATTATTTACTCCTCAAATTTCTTCAACTTAGTGAATTCTTACTTGTATTCTTTGACTGTTTTTTCCATTTGACTATCTTTTCTTTCAAATCTTAATGATTTGCAAGAATTCTTTATGTACTGTGGATATTAACTCTTTGTTGGATATGTATGCTGTCTGCATTTCCTACAAGCAGCCTAAGTGATTGCACTGCCAAGTGTCTCTGGACCACCTATTAAGAAACTTCTCTAGAAGTTATCACAGGATCTTCCTCTTTAATTCAAAGTAGTTTAATTCTTCAGTATCCCAAGTAAGTGAGTGGAAGTTGTAACATTTAAACCCCCCCCCGAAAAAAAAGTGACATGTTAATCAGCATGGACTTAAGGAGCTGAAGGCACCGGGTTTTCATCTCGGTGAGTACAGAGCCAGGTGAAGCACAGCTAGGCATGATGAAGCAGAGGAATATTTATCCCCTGATGGCCAAGGAGCACAAGGGAAGTGTCTTCAAAGGCTGCGCTCCTTGAAGAGAGAAAGCAGAGGGATTTTATTGAGGGAGCCCATACATTTTTATGCAGGGGTTGACCCATTGCTAAGTATCCTTAGCACAGTATTACATTCCTGAGCATGTTCAGTTGTAGGCCATGGAACACTTGTTTAAAAGATTCAGGTGCTAGACATATATGCTTTTGGGCATGCTCAGCTTGCACCATAAAGCTTTAGCTGAAAATAAAGGACACTTTCAAGGTACAGTAATATAGGAGTGTGCCTTTGAAAGTGCTTGCCTTTCTTAGTAGCTAACGCTTTTGTTTTTAAGATAGGGTCTCCCTGCCACCCCAGCTGACCCTGAGAACGTGCTGTGTAGACCAGGCTGACCTCAGTCTCACAGAGATCCCCCTGCCTCTGCCCCCTGAGTGCTGGGATTAAAGGCACGGGCCACCACATCAACACTTTCGTTAGCACTCACTTGTATCACTAACATTCATTTATATCACTACCATCTTTAGTACTAGGGAATGCTAGTCCCCTCTTCTTTTGATAAGTGAATACACTGGTTTAATTGGGAAAGTGTCAACTTTAGAGAGATCTAGGTTCATAGCTTGACTCTCCTTCTAGCTACCCGGTGCCATGTGATTTATTTAGATGGTCATTCTCTAGTTTCTTGTCTATAAAACTTCTAAGTTGCCTTACTCAGTTGTTATAAACACAGAAAAGCAGTGACAGTGAGAACATTCCCTTTTTGTAAGTTTTTTTCAGTCCTGTCTTCCTCATGTGCTTTCATACTAAAGTCACACAAAAGGCTAGTTTAGAAAGCAACTTTGGTGACTTTTCAGATTACATTTAATAGTCTGTATTTCAACTAGGATATGACAGCACAAGGCTTCAGCTCATTGTTAATGACGACTTCCTATGCTAGGTGGCTGCTGGCCAGCATTTGGTACTTAAGCTAGTTATAATGACTTGCAAATGATTATGAAGCATGGTTAGGATTCCGCATTTAAACATGCCAAATCTTTCCAGGAGCTCGCAGAGCTAGAAAACGCCCTCCAGGAACAGCATGAAGTGAATGCTTCCCTGCAGCAGGCCCAAGGAGATCTCAGTGCCTATGAAGCTGAGCTAGAGGCTCAGCTAAAACTAAGAGATGCTGAAGCCAACCAGCTCAAGGAAGAGTTGAAAAAACTCACAAGGCTTACTCAGGTAAGTAGGAGCACATGCCAAGTAGAAACTATGGAGCCTGTGCCATCTTTCCCTTTCTTTTTACTTATTTGTTTGTTTGTTTGTTTGTTTTTGAGATAGCAGTTTACTATGTAGCCTAGACTGGTCTAGAATTCACGGCAGTCATTCTGCCCCAGTGTTCTGTAGTGCTGGGATTACAGGCATGGCAACCATACCTGGCTCCCTTTATATAGGTCTTAGCATTAAATACTTTCTAATATAATGGATATGAGTCGATGGAAAGGGCATATTTTGGGAGCCTGACATTCTGAGTTCACACAATAGTCCTATGTGAACATGGGCAAATCATTTCATGGCTCTGAGCCTCGCAGCCTGTTCCTCTGTTTAATGGCAGATGGTAAGAATAATGACATAATGGTCATTGAAACACCTTGTAGTTAATATTAAATAAATTCTAGTTTTCCTTCCCTAGAATAGCTTTAAGAGGCTTCTGTTTTAAGTTGATGTTAAATTTTAGTTTGCTGTTTCCTTTTATGATTGGCTGAAAGATACACTAGTTTGTTATACTTGCAAATTAGAGAAAACATTGTCTCAGCAATAAATACTTCTCCATTAGTCACTGAGGACTTGGTCTGAGGAGTTGATAGTCCAAAAATGAAGGAGAGAAAGGGACAGGCTTCGGGGGGGGGGGGGAGTCGTGGGCGGCAAGCCTTTAGAAATGGTGTTTCAGCAGAGACATGAAAGGTGAAGGGGAGAGGGGTGTCAGTGCTCCTGGAAAAGGGTTAGGGAAAGAACAAGGTGCTGCAAGTGTGCTCAGGATGCCAGGCAGAGAGAGAGGGGCAAAAGAAGAGGGAGGAAGCAGGATAAAGACAGCTGCAGAGGCCAGCTGCCACGTATTCTTTACCACATTAAAAATACAGTGTTGTTTGGGTTATTAGCGAGATGGCTACTATATCTTCCTCCAGGAAGCCCATCTTAACTTTCTCTTTCTCCCTACTGAAAATCTAAGTTCAAGATTTGACTTTGGCTTTCCTCCCACCTAGATCAGTAAAGGCATTTTTGTGTTTAATGATCAGCTGCTTATGTAGCCTGTGCCCTCCTTCCCCCAAAGCTAGACTTAGAGCTCAAGTAAATGACTAGATTGTATCTTATTTCTGTTTTCTCAGTGCCTGGCACATGAAATGAAATAAGATCATTTTGTCAGCTGTTGTGGTTTGTCTTTTAAGAAAAGGTCTTGCTATTTACCAGGCTGGCCCCAGATCCACAATTGTTTTGCCTTCCTCATCTCAGATCTGATATTACACAAATGTGCAACCATGTCCAGCTAATAAGACAGTTTGGATCTCAAAAGTACATGCTACAGAATACTTGTGTGATTAGAAAAGGAACTAAAAATAGACCTGTTTATTTCTTTAGTTACCAGATACCAGTATCTTGCCAATTGACAGGATTTTATACAAACACGTGTGTGTGTGTGTGTGTGTGAGAGAGAGAGAGAGAGAGAGAGAGAGAGAGAGAGAGAGAGAGAAGAGGAGAGGAGAGGGGAGAAGGGAGAGGGAGGGGAGTCTCACTGTGCAGCCCTAGAAACTCAATGTAGACCAAGCTGGCCTCAAACTCAAAGAGATCAGTCTGCCTCTCCCCTAAGTGCTGGGATTTAAAGGCATGTGCCACCATGTCTGGCCATAAATACATATTTTTAAATAGTAGTAAAGAAAATCTCTAAATAGCATCACCTTAAAATAAACTTTATTTTCAAGTCAGCTCTTATTTGTTTGATTGATACTATCTTTTGTACATCCATTCTTTTTCTTTTTAATTCTTGACAAAAATGTCCTAAGAACCTTGACTTTTTACCACTTCACTTGGTATTGAAGGCAACACTCCATCCTTTAGCAGCTAGAATGGTCTTCAGTCCGCACATCACATAAAGGATCTTGGCCCTCAAATTGGTGCACTTTAGTGATATGAAATCACTTGTGAAGCTTGTTAGGTGTAGATTCCTTAGTACTTGACCTGAGTCTGAGATTGAGTATGGGCATCAGCTATTTTATTTTGTGCTTTCTGTTTGTTTTTTCCTTTTTCCTTTGAGGCTTTGAGACCAGATCTCACTCTGTAGATCAGGCCAGCCCCTAACTCTCAGTCCTCCTGCCTCAGCCTCCCAAGTGCTGGGATTATAGACGTGCATCACCATGCCTGGCTTCATCTGCATTTTTATCAGATGTGTGATATGATTATGATATAGGTATTTGAGGACTACAGTTTGCTTTTAAAGGTGGGAACTTGGGATATTGTATCTAAGCTGAGCTGATTTCCCTTCAAATATAAATAGTTAAAGGGGAATGTGGAAAAATTATCTTGGGTTTTTAAATTTCAGAGTATATACACAAAACAATAGCAATGATTTGTACGCACATGTAAATTTACCTATGCCTTTTTGGATCTTAAATTATGACCATTTTACAGTTTCATATCATTGCTTCCTCTTATAACAGTTAGAACAATCGGCTCTTCAAACAGAACTTGAGAAGGAAAGACAATCCCTCAAGAATGCCCTTGGGAAAGCCCACTTCTCAGAAGAAAAGGAACAAGAGAATAAGGAGCTCCGCACACAACTTAAACAGCTGCAGGTAGAGATCTGTTCTCTTAGAGTACATTCATACATAGGGTATCCAGAGAGGATGGCCTTTAGTCAGGCATTTAACCACCTGTTCAGAACCTGAATTATTAGGTAAAAGAGAACTCTGGGTAGAGTAGTTCCACAGCCTCAGTGTCAGTATTAAAACAGTATACTGTGTGAAGTCTGCCTCTTCTCCATGAAAGTAGTACCTTACATTTCTCCTAGAAACTCTGTCACCAGACAGATAAAACTATTAGATTGGTGCATCCTCTTTCACTGAAGTATCTTGTAATTATCTATGACTTTAACTGTAATGGGTTGCAGTAAGATTTTTTTAATTATAAAGTTTTCACAATCTTTTCAGAAAGGATGCTATTAGAAATGGAATCAGTTTATCTTTTGTCAGAAACGTATTACAAAATATTTTCACAGTTGTCCTCAGAATAATCTGTGTAGCAAACTGCAGAAAAAGTGGATAGACAGAATTTTCCAGATAACTCTCTCCAAGATGACAGGCGTTTGAAAAAATGGCACTCAGATCTTCCAGTTTTGTGAAGTCGGGGGTGCTTTGCTACCTGAGGTGGCCACTGTGATGATCAGAAATAGTGGGTCATAGTTTGTGTGGTTTGGTGAAAGGCATCCAAAAACACATGCAGGGAGGTCTGTGACAAATAGACTAGACCTGCCCCGATTTTTTTTCTTTTTCTAATACCTCAAGTAGCCTTTCCTCAAAACTTGAGAAAATCTGATAACTTAGACTTTTTTTTTAAATTTTGGATTTATTTTTATTTTGTGTATGAGTATTTTACCTGCATGTAAGTGCAGCACATTTGTGCAATGCCCACAGAGGCCAGAAGAGGGCATCTGATCCCCTGGACCTGGAGTTACAGGCGGTTGTTAGCTGCCATGTGGGTGCCAGGAACCAAACCCAGGTCCTTCGCAAGAGCAGCCAGTGCTCTTAACCCCTGAGCCATCTCTCTAGCAACAAACTTAGAATTTTTAACTGCTGCTAATTCAACTTGTGAAGTGAATATCTTAGAAGATATGTGTTTTCAGTTATGTGTGAGAAAGGCATGTGGTTAGTTCCAACTTCTGAAGCAGATATTGTAGAAGATGTATGTTTTCCATTCTGTATGAGAAAGAAGGGTGTGGGGTTTGTGTGTGTCTCTAGATTATTATTTGTCTCTGGATTATTTTAGTTTCACTATGGAAATTTTTAAATAATCACAAAACCAGAATAATCCCATGACCTTTGATCCATTCCTAGTTTATACAATTGTCAACTTTGTTACATTTAGTCTACCTTTTTCTTTGTCTGAATATTTTAAAGGAAAATCAAATTATCTCTATTTCATCTCGTGTGCTATATAATGCCAATTGTCTACTTGACACACCTGGGTAGAGGGAACCTCAGTTGAGGATTGCCTCCATTAGACTGGCCTGTAGCCATCCCTGTGGGGCATTTTCTTAATTGTTAAGTGATGAGGGTGGGCCCAGCCCACTGTGGGTGGTACCACCCTGGGCAAATGGTTCTGTGAAAGTACGCTGAACACAGGCCAGGGGAGCAAGCCGGTAAAGTAGCGTTTCTCCGTGGTCTGTGCTTAGCTCCTGCCTCCAGGTTCTTGCCCAGAGTTCCTGCCTTGACTTCCCTGGGTGATGGACTGTGCAGTAAGCCAAGTAAACCCTTTCCTCCCCAAGTTGGTTTTGGTCAGTGTTTTCTTTTTTCTTTGGGGGGTGGGCGTCTTATTGAGACAGACTCTCCCTGTAGCCCTAGCTCTCCTGAAACTCACTATGTAGACCAGGCTGGCCTTGAACTCACAGAGATCCGCCTGCCTCTGCCTCCCAAGTGCTGGGATTAAAGGTGTGCGCTACGACGCCCAGGGCTGGTCAGTGTTTTTATTACAGCAGTAGAAGCTAATTAGGACACCTAGAAATACTTCAGTATGCATCTCTTATAGAAAAGGACTAAAAGCCTTCAGAGGCTTCCCTGTAAAGTAGAAACTGAATTCAACTTTCCAGTTGTAGTCTGCCTTGGGTAGAACTAGGTCCTTCAGCCTTCTAGCCTCCTGATAGAAAGTACAACTGATACCCACCTACCATTGTCTTTCTCAAAATTCATTTTGTTAAAATGAACTCATGCTAGGTCGAAGAAGAGACAGCTTGCTAAGAACCAAAGTCACTCTTAACAGCCTCCCATTTCACCTTCCCTTTTTCTCTGTGTGTTATACTTGGCACAGCATGAACCTTGTTCCTGAATTGACTGTTGTTTCAGGTCCAACTCTTCTACAGGCTTGCTATATACTATATCTTGGTTCAAATTACGGAGATAGTAAGAATCTATTTTTCTGGCTAATCACCAGGTTAGCTATCCTTGAGTCTGATCACCTAGGGCAGGATTAGGCAATAGAGATGTTCCTTGACTTATGATGGGGTTATATCCTGATAAATCCACTGTTAGTTGAAAATATCATGTTTAAAATGTACTTACTATACCTGACCTATTGAATATCCCACTGTAGCCTAGCTCACCTCAAATGTGCTATAAAGCAGGTGCATTAGCATACAGTTGGGCAGAGTTATCTTAACACACAAAGCATATTATAATAAAGTGTTGACTATCTCGTGTAATTAATTAGAAACATGATGGTATTCAGAAACACAACACAATGTACAAAGCACAGTGCCTCAGTATGCTGTAGAGAGTGGGTTATCCCTCTTGATAGCTCTGCCTGACTAGGGCCTGTGACTTCTTGCTCCACCTAGTGTCAGGAGAGAACCTTAGTGTGTATATTGCTAGCCCTGGAAAAAACCAAAACCAAAGTATAGTTTCTTCAGAAAACTGTAGAAACTGTTCTCCAGAAAAGGCAGCCTCAAGGGAGTGGGAAAGAACAATCTACAAAAAAGAGCTCTGAATGGCTCAGACATTTAACAAATTATTTGCCATTTTAGTTTCTCCATTGTGGTTAGCAGTTATACTGAGTTGAAGGAGATTCGTCACTCAGGTGTTACAGGCATCCAGTGGAATAGAATCCTTAGCTTAGTATATAGAAACACTTTTCTTTATAATTTGAAGAAATTTTAGAAGTTTCTTTTTATTGGAAAAAGGTACCATGTGAATGTAGCTCTGTGGTCAGGATATGTGCATCCATTTATTAATGATGAAAACTGCTGTCCAATAACATATTATCCATTTTGTCCCTCCATAGGATGACAATAACCTATTAAAACAGCAGCTTAAAGATTTCCAGAATCACCTTAACCATGTGGTTGATGGTTTGATTCATCCAGAAGAAGTGGCAGCTCGTGTTGATGAGCTAAGGAGAAAACTGAAATTAGGGGCTGGGGAAATGAGGTAAGGAGAAATCAAGACCCCCAAATACAAGAGTGAGCCTCACTACCTCAGAGCTACATGTCAGGGTCAGTGATGATCTGGTCTTCCTCAGTTCTTTTATGTTGTTTACAAAAGATTGATACAAGACTTTAAATTCTGGGGCTGGAGAGATGGCTCAGTGGTTAAGAACACTGGCTGCTCTTGCAGAGGACCTGGGCTCAGTTCCCACCCACATGATGACAAACAACTGTCTGTAATTCCAGTTCCAGGGCATATGATGCCCTCTTCTGACCTCCTTGGGCATTGCACATCACGGGTACACTTACATACATGCAGGCAATATGCATACACATAAAATAATAACTAAAATTTTTTTTAGAATTAGATGTTTTATATATAACTCAGAGTTTCCCCTGCCTCCTGAGCGCTAAGGATTAAAGGTATGTACCACTGTGCCCAGCTAAGTGTCTTTCTTTTTTTAATATTTAATATATTTCTTTTCTATGTGTATGAGTGTATTGCCCGTATGTGTATAAGTGTACCTGTGTTATGAAATACCCACAGACGTCAGAAGAGGGTGTTGAATCCCCTGGAACTGGAGTTATGGATGATTGCTAGCTTCCATGTGAGTGCTGGGTCCTGAACTCAGGTCCTCTGCAAGAGCAACCAATGGTCTTTAACTGCTGACCAGCCTCTCCTGCCCCCTAAGAATCTTTCTTGAAAGTTCACCTGATCAGGAGGTATATGATAAGGAAGTAGGGCCATATTACACATTTTTTTTAATTTATTTATTTTTTGGTTCTTTTTTTTTTTAATTTTTAATAACTACATGATTAGAAGAAGTGTTTCACTACAGCTTTTAACATAATTCAGTAACACACTCCAGAGCAAGAATATATCTTTCTTACATCTCAAACTTACACCATTTGGCTGTAACTTTCTAGGTTCACAGTTGAATTAATACAGTTATACAATATTGAACTCAGTATAAGCCCTGTAAGATATAAAATTGAATGAGTTTTTAACCTTTAAAAAAAGGTCTCCATTTCATTTTAGAATATATTGTTCCTTACAGAAAGACTCATTGTTTTTGCTACTAACACTGAGTTGTTGGCGCGTGCCTCTCTAATCTGTATGTATCTGATTATTACTAGTCATAATCAGTTGCACTTGGATCCTTGGCACCTGTGTATGTCTATAAAGTCATATTCCTCTTTTTTTTTTTTTTTTTTTTTTTTTTGGTGTTTTTGAGACAGGGTCTCCCTGTAGCCCCAGCTGGCCTAGAACTCACTATGTAAACCAAACTGGCCTTGAACTCACAGAGATCCACCTACCTCTGCCTCACAAGTGCTAGGATTAAATGTGTGCGCCACCACACCCCACATAGTGATTTTAAGCAGAGTGTACAAAAGAAAACGGGATAATTTCTGTATATGAATATTTATCCTTGCCTCATATGAGCCTGTGTTTTCCGAGTGGCAGCTGGGATTGGGTGCAGTGATTTGCCCTTGGGAGGTACTGAGGAAATTGCTGTTTCACCAGTTCTTTCTCGCAGTTTTCTACTCTTGCATTAATGTTAACATGTTTACATCCAACATTAAAAATAGAATGTCACATTTATACCTTCTTGTTTTTTCTCCTTACCAGAATCTGTAGTCCTTCAGACATCTTAGGGAAAAGTCTTGCCGACCTACAGAAACAATTCGGTGAAATTCTTGCACGTTCCCAGTGGGAAAGAGACGAAGCACAAGTTAGAGAAAGGAAACTCCATGAAGAAATGGCTCTCCAGCAAGAGAAACTGGCGAACGGACAAGAGGAGTTCAGGGAGGCGTGTGAACGAGCCCTTGAAGCCAGAGTAAGAAGAGGGCTAGAGGCAGCGGGAGGGGCCGCCTTTGGCAAACCTTGATGTTTTTCAGCAAATTATAATGTTTCCTTTCTAGAGTAAATTCAGCAATACTTTTTATTTTCACTCACAAGAAGTCAAGATGGTGTGACTAAACCAATCCTGCCTGAATATGGTTCTTGATGTCAAAGTCATACCCATCTATAACTTTGGAAAGCAAGTTGTAGATGTTTTATAACAGGCAGATAAATAATACCACATTGCTAAAGTATAGTGTAGTGCCAGAGCTGATTGTTTTCTAGTCTACTGATGTTAATATTAAGGCAGACAATCAAAGATTAAAAACACCTCTGGTGTCTGTTTAGCACAGAACCTTATGCTTGATAATAAAGAACATAACTCTGTAACAAGTTCTTATTTTGCTTAAAACATGTTGCTTTTAAAAAATCTCCATGCCACGCATAAGCCTATAATCCCAGCACTTGTGAGATGGAGGTGGGCAAGTCAGAGGTCACAAGTTCTTGATCACCCTTCTATATAGCAAGTCTGAAGCCAGCCTAGGCTATATAGCAAGGGCCTGTCAAAAAAAAGGGGGGGACAGGGGGTGGAAATCACTCCCGAAGCTTGCTTTCCTCGCAGATTAATTTTGATAAAAGGCAGCACGATGCAAGAATACAGCAACTGGAGAATGAAATTCACTATTTGCAAGAAAATCTAAAAAGTATGGAAGAAATACAAGGCCTTACAGACCTCCAACTTCAGGAAGCAGATGAAGAGAAGGAAAGAATTCTGGCTCAACTCCAGGAGTTAGAGAAAAAGGTGGGAAGGCTAGAAAAGTACCCGCTTCCCCAGGCCCTGCCTGCTGATAGTCAGCTGAGAGGGGTGAGACTCCCCATTCTCTTCTGTGTGCATGCTAGCGCAGTGCTGAGACCTCACACCTGATGCTTGTTACTGAATCAAGGACCTGAGACTCTCATGATAGATGGAAACAAGAGAGTTGGGTATGTGAGCAGTAACTTTAGAGTCATTTAGCTGATACTTCACAAACGATATTGGGTGAGTTTGCCACCTTGGAAATCCTATGAGAAATTACTTTTAACTTCACCTGGCCTCTCTGATGTCCTGTCTCCATCTATCCTCAACCTGTGTCATATCCTGAACCTTATCAAATTCAGAAATTTCACTTGCCACTTCAGAGACCACAGACTAAAGAGTCACCCTCTGGTCATAACCTCTCATTTTACTAGCCTCCTGCCAAAGCTCAGCAGCACAATTGAGCTTGTCTGTTGAGCCCTTTCTGTCTCTACTTTCCATTTCATCCAGCTTAAATTCTATGGCCTACTACTAATTTTTTTCCCAAGTTTTGTTAAGTTCCTTGTCCTTTTCTCCTGTCTCACTTCTCTGGCTAAAACTGAAGTCACCTGTTTTCTTTGGTGCTGCACCCGTGCTAGGTGTTCCTGGGGTCGCCATTGTATCACTGCAATCCCACAGTCCAGTCTCACACAGCCATTGCTCTTTACCCTTTCCACCAGTAAGCTCACCGTCCACCTCCTGTTTCAGACTTTCTTCCTCCTCATATCTGCCATCTCCTCTCTTCATAGGAACCCATTGGTTTCCAAGTCTTGCTGTGTCCACCTCCAAAGTATATCTGCAATGCATGCATGACCTCTTCCTCTGATGCCACCACCCTTGTCTAGCCATCATTGCTGCTGTGGCTGCCTCACTGATTCCCAATTCTACATGATCCTGCTCCACAAAACAACCAACCTACACTTTGTAAAATGGGAGTTAGTTGTGGTCAGTCCCATCCTCCCTTTCATAACCTCCATTGTTAAACACCAAAGTCCTTCCACCCGTGGAACCTGCATGATTTCCCCAGTTCAGTCTCCTCACTGCGCTGCTGCTTTCAGTTCCTCAAAAATGCTGAGGTCTGTCCTCACCACACCCAGGGCCTGACTCAGTGATGGTGAAGGCTTGTCTGTCCATGTTGATAGTGCTGGTAAATCGTTTTAATTGAATACATGAATTTAGGATCACTGAGATTCTTAACTAAGAAAACGTTCTTTAAAAAGTCTTATGTAGCCAGGCATGGTGGCACATGCCTTTAATCCCAGCACTCAGAGGCAGAAGCAGGTGGATCTCGGTGAGATCAAGGCCAGCCTGATCTATATAGTAAATTCCAGGTCAGCTGGGGCTGTAGGGAGACCCTGTCTCAAAAGGACCAAAAAACACGTTACATGTGTTGGGGGCTGCTGGAGAAATGACTCAGTGGTTGGGAGCCCTGGTGTACAGATAGGCCTGGAGTTCAGAATCCAACCATCCACATAACAAGCTGGGCAGACGCCCCTGCCTTTTGCCGCAGTTGTGAGGGAGGCCAAGACAGGAGGATTACTAGGGTTTGCTGACTTTCAGCCCAGCTGAGAAAACACAAGCCCCAAGTTTAAAGGAAGAACTAGGTGGCAAGTGATAGAAGAGGACACGTAATGTTCTCTCCTGGCCTCCGTACATGCATGCACGCGTGCACGCACACACACACACACACACACACACACACACATGCACACAGTTTAAGTTTATCTTAAGGGATCTTTATGGAGCACCTAGAATGTATCAGGTATTATTCTAGATTGCTTACGCACTGAACAGAGTCCCTGCTCTGTTAAAATTCATATCTTAATTCACTGCTGTTTAAGTAATGATTTTTTTTTCAATTTTAGAAGAAACATGAAGATGCCAAGTCTCAGGAGCAGGTTCTTGGTTTAGATAAAGAACTGAAGAATCTGAAGAAAGCTGTGGCTGCTTCTGATAAACTAGCTGCAGCTGAGCTCACCATTGCTAAAGACCAGCTCAAGTCCTTGCATGGAACTGTTAGGAAGATCAACCAAGAGCGAGCAGAGGTTAGTCCCTGTGGTCAGAGCACATTTCCACCAGTACTGCTGTCAAAAACATAATACCTAGGCTGGGCAGAGGCAGGTGGATCTCTGAGATTGAGGCCAGCCTGGTCTAATAGCAAGTTCCAGGTTAGAGGGAGGACCCTGTCTTAAAAGACAAAAACAGTAGTGATTTATATTACTGGTCTCTTGATGTAGACTTTGGTTATCTTATAAGCTATTGTGAAGTTGTCTGTTTTTCTTAGACCTGAAGGATTGTATCTCTTCCATTACAACCCCAAGAATATATTTTGGAATGCCATGGCCATGACACTCAGTAGAGTCCTGAAAAGAACCATCAAATGTAACTATCCCTACCTCAAGGGACAGCAGTCTCCTTTGAGAGATCCTTGTCAGTATGTACCTGGACTGAAATTTTGAAGGCTTGCCATATGGTCCCTCTGAGCCGCAAAATTTTCATCATGTGTATTTATATGAAATTACATTACTTTATAAGGACTGATAGAACTGACTGGAGTAAGGGTTATAGTGCTCTATAGGATGCAGATTGTAGTGAGATTAAGATAGTAGAACACAGAAAAACGACTCAAATGAGATCCCCCGAGGGACTGTCAAGAAATTCTCCAGGACGATGAAGAAAAGCCCTTAGTCCTCATGCAATACCCTCCACTTGGTCCCCTATTGGGTAGGTCAGGCTGCCCAGCAATGAGAACACAGTAAGAAAAGGGAGGCTTGGCACTCCACGTGCATGAATCAGCCAGGTTGGTGATGTGATGGAAGCAGTGGACTCACACTGAGGAAGGAAGAGTGAAGATGACCACCTGTGATGGCACTGCCCTTATGCTCTCCTCTAGGAGTGGCAGGAGGCAGAGAAGTTCAGCAGGAAGGCCATGCAAGCGGCCAGCGACCTGACCCGAGCTGAAGCAGAGATCGAGCTCCTGCAGAATCTTCTCAAGGAGAGAGAGGAGCAGGTCAGTGCTGGTACCTGAGCTTCTACTTTACGGGGTCCTTCCCCATTCATAAAGGACTAAAGTACTGTGTGTGAGCGCTCAGTAGTCTGAAGCGCTGCTAATGGTCAGTCTGTGTCCGCTCCTGTGTGCCAGATCAGTGCAGTGAAAGTGAAGATCTCACTGCTAGAAAGTGAATACAAAATAGGATGTTATAGTTGCAAGGGTAAACACACCTGGGAAATAATTTACTCATTGACTGCTTTGTGTGTGATTTTTTTTTTTTTAATAGTTTCGAATTGAGGTGGACCAAGCAGATGTAGGTACTGAAGGAGCAAATTCCCAGGTGCTAGAAATTGAGAAATTGAGCAAGACAATGGAGAAGCAAAGGGCTGAGATCACAAGGCTTCGGAATTTACTAGACCTCTCTGGGACGGGTAACGTATTACTGGGCTTTGATTTGGGGTACTTATATAGCTGTAAAATTGAATTGCCTTCTTTTCTGCCGTTGGAAAAAGTGCTTAACTGTTGGGAATCCATTCTGTGTCTGACCCAGAGAGCTCTGATAATTACAGAATAAGTTAAAGAATTTAAGAAGCATTTTTAAAGTATGGTATTAAAGGGCTTGGTTACAGAAAGACAAGGTGTAGATTATAATTTTAAAAGAAATAAAATTAACAGATATGTTTACTTTCTCTGAATTACTTTATAATTGATGGGCAGAAGGATGTTCTCAGTGTTAGCAAAAAGCAGTTGCCCAAGGGCAAGCTGAGAGAAAACGATTGTGTTCATTGGCTCTCATGGAATCTCTTCCGTATGTTAGGAGAGAAAAGTCCATGCCTTCTTCCTCTTCTTTACAGGTAATAAAAGAGGCTTTGAAAGTGTTTTAGAAGAAATTGCTGAACTCCGGCGTGAAGTTTCTTTTCAGAATGATTACATCAGCAACATGGCAGATCCTTTCAAAAGACAAGGCTTTTGGTATTTTATGCCACCACCACCATCATTATCAAAAGTAGGAATTCTATGTTGCTAGATGTGTATACTGAATTTTCTAAAGGAGAGTGTGACATTTTCCCCATCCCCAAATTTGTTAACAGGTACTAAGAACACTTCTGTGCCAAGACATGCATTAAAGGCTCTTGAGTGTCTCTGTTATTGGAGATTACAAAATAGGGCCATCCCACAGGAAACAGTACTTGTCTTTTCATGGCCAGTTTGCAGTTAAGAAAAGGATAGGATGACCTGAGCCCAAAGAGCTGATTGAAAATAGTTAGAAAATTGTGAGGAGTGTGGACAGAAAAATAGGTACCTGGATATTATTTTCTTTAAAAAAAAAAAAAAATCTTCTGAGTACTTACCAGGGTCTCTTACTAAGTTCTAGGCCAAGTGATAGGCTGTATTGAGGCCCTGTGATAAAGGATGTAACTCCTGCTCTCATAAGAGCCCATGGGCCATGCCAGGGTGATTACAGAACCGTGACATCCATATGACAGCCGACTTGGCCTTTGTGCTCTAGATGTAGATAGGTAAGTGTCAAGGAGTCTTGTTGTGAGGAACTTGAGGAAGGCTTCAAGGTTGTGATGGATGAGGTTGTGAGGTGAGTACCTAGCAAGCAGCCAGGGAGGGATTCTAAGGGAATAGCTTGTGTAGAAGAGAGGAGTTGGGTTAATCATGGCAAGGAACCTTGTAGGGCTAGAGGGTTTATAGGTGAGCTAGAAAGGTAGGTTGGGACCACCCTGCTCTAAAAGGGCCACTAAATCTGTTATTTAGATCATAAGAAAGTGCGGTTGTAGTTAATATAAGCAGAGTTCAGAAGAATATTATGACTGAGTGTGCAGACTACCCTTACAACAAAGTGAGATTTTGTGGGGCTGTTTGAAATCATTCAAACGAAGGATAGACAAGGCCAAAGCTAGATCAGTGGAACTGGAAAAGAAGAGATGACGTTAAGGAATGAGAGGAGACAGGGCTTGTTCTCTGAACTTAAAATGAGGAGTAGACTACAGGCCGGACTCATCCAAAGCAGAGGAACTAAATGGCATCCTGCTAGAAACAGCTGTGGAACAATAGTCAGGGAGAAGCAGCCCAGGCACCATGATCCCATGGCTCTGACGGTAATGTTAACCAGAATCAGAAGAGCAAAATCATCCTCCCAGAAACTCAGAGGAAACCAGCATCCTGGGCACAACCAAGGCTGGAGGAGGTGAAAGTGCTGTGTTAGAGGAAAGCATTGTAAGCCTGAGCTAGAGATGGGTTTAGAGGCTAGACTTGCTGACCGAGAAGCAGGGGAATAGAAGAGCCATGCTTTATAGCTTTGCCAGGCTCCCAGGACAGCAGAAGACTCATCTCCAGATTCCTTCAAAGTTTATCAGTTTCTTTTGCCTTTGTTGCTGGACAAGACCAAGGAAAAGAAACCTCCACGAGAGACAAGTACAGGGACAGTGAAGACCAGATAGTCAAGGATCTGGTCTCTTATGGAGAACTTGTCTTTATTTCTCTCTCATGAGAATTGTGGTATATAATAAACCTAGTCAGACAGCCAGATAGCATGCTTTTACTATTACAGTGCTGTCAAAGATTTGTTATTCCTAGAAAACTACCAACAACAGGAAATGCAGATAGGAAATGGATGTTATTAAGTAGTTTCTGAGCATATATTAGATTGCTTTGCTTGCTTTCCCCACACTTTGAGCTGTTTACTTTGACAAAGTAGTCTGACATAACTCCAGCCATGGCGTGCATAGTCCTCTCTGCCCAGTCTTTCTGACACTGCCATGTGGATCAACTCTAGAGGGATATTAATAAACTGAATGCTGTATATGGAACTGCAGTTTATACAACTTTGTAATGACCTCACATCTATGAAAAATAAGAATCACGATAACAAAAAAAAAATGCTTTCTCAGTTTTCTTACATCCCAACTTGACTGTATACTTTGATTTCTCAAAATCAGCTTTTCCATTTATAATAGACCTTGTGCTCTTCTTATTTTAGGTTTCTAGCCATAGTTCCCAGGCCACCAAGGACTCTGGTGTGGGTCTGAAGTACACAGCTTCAACTCCTCTTAGAAAACCACAGCCTGGACAGCAAGAGGGGAAGGACAGAAGTAGGCCTCTACCAGCCTCAGGTTACTGGGTCTATTCACCAATCAGGAATGAGCTGTATAAATCATTTTCAAATAGAGGCAAGTTATATCACATAAAAGAAATTGCACTTCTCTTTCCTGTTTAATAACCTTGTATTCCCTGAAATCCATAGATACAGTCCAAAATCCTTAGCTTGCTCTGTAGCATTCTGTGATCCTGCCTCGGCCAGTGATCTCTCCTCCCATAGTCCATCTATACTCGCACCATGCCAAGTTCCTCAGGCCACTCTGGCTCTGTTTATTTTTGTTGGTTGATTTTATTTTGGTTTCTTTTTTTTCAGTGCTGGGGATTGAACCCAGGGTCTCCCATGTGCTAGATAAGAGATTCACCATTAAGCATCCCCATTCCTAAACCTTCATGTTTTAAACCATTTGTCTGGAATGTCTGTCTGCCTCCTTCCTCTCTCACACCAGTTCCTACTCATCCTTCACTAAGATTCTATACTCCCCTGTGTGGAGCCTTCCTCCAGGCCAACCAAGCAGCTTATACTCCTTCTGGATGATGGTGCCTTGTATCTTTTTCTCATGGTATTAACCTAGCTCTAGTAAAATAAAGTGTTCCAGGTCAGTCTTCCAAAGTTCTCATGGGAAAGAGATCTGGATAAGCCCTAGCTCTTTTACTTAATAGCTATATGGTCATAGTCAAATGATTTAGCTCCTCTGAGATGTTCATCTATGAAGTGCGACTACTACCTTTGATTTGTTAATTTAGGAAGTATTTGTCAGGGTAGGGATGTAGCTCAATGGTAGTTCTTTTACCTTGTGTGTGCAAGGCCCTGGATTCGGTCTCTAGCACCACAAAAACAAACCAAAAACCAGTTATTGAGTGAATACCTGCTCTGTGCTGGGTTCTTTGATGTTAGTAATAAGCAAGCACAGCTTCTGCTTTTAGGGGAGATAAGCCGGAAGCCATCATATTGGCAAGTGCTACTTGTGCCTTTGATAAATTGAGTGCTGTCCAATCTCACAGTGCATCGCTATGATAGTTTATGTAGTGTGAAGCAGATATCCAAATGATTGCTGAATATATTAATAAGGCAGTTAACTAATTAATGGGCGAAGAAACATGAAGTGTTGACTGCTCAGAATACTTCAAATTTAGGTATTGATCCACTCCTCATAGCTGTGGTTGACTTTTGTTTGTTTGTTTGTTTTTAAGAGTTTGATTTATATCTCCAGTGCCTTGATTGAAATGTTGCTGTTTTTTCCTAAACCTGCTTACCTAGTAACATACTCTTCGGTTTATTTCTTTGAAGATGCCGGCAGTGAAGGAGATAGTCAGGAAGAAAGTGGACTGGATGACCAAGATGAACCTCCATTTGTGCCTCCTCCTGGGTACATGATGTACACTGTGCTTCCTGATGGTTCTCCTGTACCCCAGGGAATGGCTCTCTATGCACCACCACCTCCTTTGCCCAACAGCAGCCGACCTGTCACTCCTGGCACTGTGGTTTATGGCCCACCTCCTGCTGGGGCCCCCATTGTATGTGGACCTCTTCCCCTCAACGTCGCTGTCCCTCTCATCCCTGAGGGCATGCAGCATTGCAGTGTCCCAGAGCATCATAACTTAGTAAGTAGAGAAATATCCAACTCTATCCACACTGCTTCCATGATTGCTTGAGAATTGACTCCTTATGCATGGGGTTATACCTTAGTAGTAAGATTATAAGACTGATGTTTAAAGCTGAACATTCTCCTGCTAAAATATTGCTTTGAACAGGATGTAAAGTTCCCAAGCCCATCCAAAGCCTGGTTTAGCCATTTTCTAAGAGAAATGCTTTCCTTCTAGAATTTAACTATTTTTTCATATAATTTTCTATTGATGTGTTATATTAATGTTTATGTGTAGTTATGATCTCATACTATACCTGTAACTTATACATGTGTGTGTTCACATGCATGGGTACATATATATGCAGATATGTATAGACAGCATACTGTGGGTTTTGTGGGAATTATCTCTAGATTTTATTATCCATTTATTTTCAGTTATTTTTATATGCACATTTGAATTCTGTTTTCACATTTAGTGAAATAATTCCCCATACTTTACAAATGTTTTTAAGCAGCATTCTAATAGCTGTATAACATTTATTTGTAGATACTATACGTGATTATACAGATGGAGTCTACCTGTACTTTATATTTTTTTCTTGGACTGGATACCTAGAAATAATTACTTCCTAATCCAGATTGCTCTCTGACTTTCTGATTCTAATGTGATAAAGCTGCATTTCAAGCTCTTTCAAACTCAGAGCACTTGGGAGCCTTTGTTTTCTTCTCCCCCTTAGTGAGCTGAGGGAAGATAAGGGACTAGGATACCTGGTACTAAGTCATAGTTGCACTTTAATGGAGCAGACTAGTTCCTGAGGGCCTCTGTGCATTCCTGTTACCAGTACTGATCACTCACACTCTCTGTGACTTTGCAGTCTTAATTTGTAGCAGTTCTGTCTGTTCAGCATTTATTGATAATCTCAAATTGGTTTTTTTACTCTCCAAAAGTGCACAGCTACTCATGGAGCTTCCCAAGTGTGCTTTCAGACCTCCCTGCATTTGCACTTTAGATTTATTGAGCCTGAGTCTTTATCATTTATTCTTCAAGGTGCAGGCAGAATACTTCTACCTCTAGGCATGTATTTCTTTCCATGTCTTTCCTTTGTTTTAATGAGTATTTTGCCCACATGTAGTTGGACTTGTGTGCAGTGCCTACAGAGACCAGAAGAAGGTGTCATCCCCCAGTTGTTAGCCACCATGTGGGTCCTGGGACCAAACCCCGGTCCTCTGCAAGAGCATCCAGTACTCTTAATCACTGAGCCATCTCTCCAGCCCCCTGGGCACCTATTTCAACAATGTTCCTCCAATGTGCCCAGGGTAGTGAGAGACCTCAGCTTATCTCTTCTGCTAGATGCTAAACTCTGGAGACAGAGAGGTTTAGTGAACTTCTCACACATAGCCACCCTGATGGAAAAGCCAGATGTGCTAGTAGTCTGTCAGTTTCATCTGTACCTGCAAAAGTTGGTTGGCTTAATTTTTCTTTTCATGCTGAAGTCTTAGAATCCCACCATTTCTCAGGTCATAGATAACCACTTTAACCAACTGATCTCAACTTTCGGCAGCAAAAAAGGAACGATACCCTCAGATGTTTCTGTAGCACATTTGCTTTCTCTATTCAGGAGAATGAAGTTTCTAGATTGGAAGACAAAATTAAGCACTTGAAGTCCAAACGACAAGAAGAACAATGGCTAAGAGCATCCAAGCAGCAGTTGGAGAAAGAGGTGGAAGAGCTGCAGCATAATATTGATGACCTTCTGCAAGAAAAGAAAGAATTAGAACATGAAGTAGAAGAATTGCACAGAACTATCCAGAAACATCAACAACGAAAGTAAGTATTAACCACTATATATTATTCAAATGGGTATGCTGTCAGTTCTGAAAGAATAACTAAGTCAATACTACTTAATAAAACATTTTGTGATTTTAGAAATGTTCTAGATCTGAACTATCAAAGAGTAACCATTAGCTGCATGTATGTGGAGCTCTTTAAATGTGGCAGTAGGAGCTGTGAGCTGTGAGACAGTTTAATTGATTTAGTACCCACATGGTAAGTGCCATTTAGGACAGTGCCAATCTAAGGTCTCCTCTTGTAGTAGTCTAGTCAGCTCTTTTTGTAGTCCTCATTGGAGAATAACACAATTCCCCTTCCCAGCTACCCTAGCAAAAAATATGGCCAGGTTTTCAAATCTTTGCTCCCCTAGACATCCTTTGGGTTTTCTAGTCCTGTTGACTGTGCATCCAGAGAGCTCTCCAGCTGATCCCTTTCTGTTATTTCCACTTCTCTGGCTTTTACTTAGTTGAATTCTAGACCACTGTAGTAGCTTTAGTACTGCTCTCCATGTCTTGTCTCTTTCTCTCCAGTCTGTGAGGGAAACACTATGACTGTCCACCCCATCACAGTGTACACTACACTCTGCAGTCTGAACCTGACTGTCTTTGTTATCTTTCTACCTCACACAGTGCTTTGTTTGGACCACTTCTTGTGATCTCCCGAAGCGTACTTTCCCCTGCCTTCACACATTTCCGTGTTCAGTTCTCTTCCTGAAATGCCTTACCTACCCCTGTCTAACTCTGTCTTTTAGAATAAAATTCAGGAATCCCTCTTACACCAAGCCTTTTTCTCACATGCTCACAATTTAGAGTTAGCAACCTTTGGAATTGCTCTGATCATACAAAGCTGTGAGCAGCTGGAGAGTTCGTTGGGAGTCACAGCTAGACCTATGCCTGTGAGTCCCAGCACCTGGGTAGCGGCAGTTAATGCAAGTAGAATCTGTTGACTTGCCAGTTATGTAAAAATGCCATCTTCTGTGGGAGTCCATGAATTATGGCAGTTCCCCAGTTTTTGTCATTAGAGCCAGACTAGCCTAGACCCCAGGGTGGGAGGCCTGTCTATGTTTAAAATCTCCTAATGCTTATATGTATAAAATTCTAGGGACTTCATTGATGGAAATATTGAGAGTCTTATGACTGAACTAGAAATAGAAAAATCTCTCAAACACCATGAAGATATTGTAGATGAAATTGAGTGCATAGAGAAGACCCTTCTAAAACGTCGCTCAGAGCTCAGGGAAGCTGACCGACTTCTGGCCGAGGCTGAGAGTGAGCTCTTATGCACTAGAGAGAAGGTGTGTCCTGGTGTGGTTGGGGCTTGTGCTCGTCGTGGCCCAAGCAGCTAGCCTGGTGTCTCTAAAGGACTGCAGTGAGAGCAAGGGCTAAACACAGTTGTCCACATGAAGAAACCAGGTTCCAGGCTGATCCTGCAAGTTAAGAAACTGGACATTGGGACAAGTCTCTTACATCCTTAGGCCTTGCATACCTCACCTGTAAAGTCAAACTAAGACTATATAGGCTGTTCAGTAGGCATTAAAAAGAAAGTTACATTTCTAAAGTTATTTACTTCTCATTGTGTCCCACTTCCAATCTTTGTGTCTTGCAGGGCGGGGGGGTGACACTCGCCAATCCTTTTTTTTAATGGTCATTCATAGTCTTACAGAAGTCTTACTTTTTCAAGTTGATAAGAGAAGTAATGATGTAAAATATTTTTTAATCCCAGGCAGTAGATGTCTATTAATTTAAGTAGATCCAAGTTAAAATCATTTAAAAAATAGTTTGTGAGATATTCCTTGTAAGTAATGGACTTACCCATATGGAATATTAATAATAGAATTCTTTAGCCACAATGCAGAAGAATGTCCAGGAGGAAAAGCATCTTCCTTTTACTAACCCTTGCTGTGACCACACATTGGTCATTTTAAAATACCACTTGGTTTAACCTCCCTGGCATCCCTGTGAAGTGGTGTTAACTCAGCTTCCAGATGCAGCTCCGAATAACTCACAGTTAGCCCAGAGTCAGACAGCTGAAGTTCTGCCTTGCCAAAAGTTTTTTAGTAAAATAAGTCCAGAGTGAAAAAAGCCACAGGTAGCACCTCAGGAAGTACTACTTTTATATTGTTATGTCAACTTGAGTCCATTTAAATTAATAGAAATCTGTTGCTTAGGAACCAAAATGGTTTCACTTATAAAGAAATTCTGTGAGTTGGCACTTTAGGAATGGAAAAAGCCCTCTTTTTTGCATAAGCTGTCCTTCTGCTGTTACACATCAGGTTACTGTGCAAAAAAGTAGGTGTTAGGGGCTGGAGAGATGGCTCGGGGGTTAAGAACACTGACTGCTCTTGCAGAGGACCCTGGTTCGATTCCCAGCACCCACATGGCAGCTACGAACTATCCTTAACTCCAGTTCCGGGGGAATCCAAAGCCCTCTTCTGACCTCCAAGGCTTTGCACGACACAGGTGCATTCACATACATGCAGGCAATGCACTCATACACATAAAATAAAAATAATAAATATTTAAAATAATTTTGTTTATAAAAGAAAGTTTAACGGCGTGGAATTTTCTACTTGTCATAGTGTTATGCAGCAATTCATATTTTAGAGCATTTCAGATTCAGATGCTCAGGTGAGGGATGTTCAACCTGAAGGGGGGAGGGGGTGGGGAGAGGAAGAGGAGGAAGGGGGAGGAGGAGGGAGGGGAGAGGAGCAAAGGAGGAGGAGGGGGAGGGGGAGAAGGAGGAGGACAGAAGAAGTAGGTGCATTTTGGAAGGAATATGCCGGACATGTTAAAACTTGACACAGGAGACTAAAAGCTACTTCCTTCTGGAGAGCATAATGAGCTCTATCCATTGCTTTGCTAATGAACTCACAGAGACCAGTGATCTTCAATAGAAACATGGTAAACTGTCTAGCTCTGCCGGACCTTGCCAACTCTGACATCCACAGGGGACATTTAATATACAAATTTAACATACAGACGCTTCTGACTTTAGTACAACTGCAGAGCTCCTGTTTTTCAGGCTAAATGTGAGTCAGTGCTCAACCAAGTGCAAACCAAACTTATTTTTACAACCTTTTAAACCTCTTATTTTATACAGACAAATAAACCATGTTGATTTTTTTTAAGTAGTTTTTGCTATATCTAGTATAGGAATACTACTATATCTAGTATAGGAATTTTTAAATACCTAAGGAATTCAGTATTTGTGTTTCTTAAACCATAATTAAATCATCACAAAAGGATTTCATCTAACTTGATACTATGTAGGGTAAGCAAGAATCTGTGTGGATAGAACGTTGGTAAAATTACTGCCACTTAGTTGGCTAGGGGTTTTTTTGTTGGTTTTTTTTGTTTGTTTGTTTGTTTTCTGGTCTTTCTGAGACAGAGTCTCCCTGTAGCCCAGGTGTCCTAGAATTGGCTATGTAGACCTGGCTAGCCTTGAATTCACAGAGATCCACCTGCCTCTGCCTCCTGAGTGCTGGGATTAAAGCCGTGTCCTACCACTCCTGGCTAGTTGGCTAGTTTTAACTTAATCAAATGATAGTAGAATTACAGATCAGCTCCAGTCCCATCATCTTCAAATGACTATTTTTACATAGAGGTTCTGTCTCTGTTAACACAGGTGTAGTTTTATAGTTGCTTATACCATTTAAAATACTGTTCTTGGCCAATATACCATTTTGCGTGCTACCACAGTGTCATTTAGAGTAGAAAGTATTCTGTTGTTAATACACTATCACTTACTCTTGTCAGGTTTTATATTTCATTACATTTTTACATAGTAATTCTTCCGAATTAGATCCTGAGCTTGGAGAGTCAAAACAAATGGATATTTTCATCTTTCTGTTTTGTTTTCCAAGAATTGTACCAATTTATACTGCCAATAACTAGGGGTAAATATTGTAGCTGAATTGCTTTTAATGACAGTTTCTTTTCTAGACAAAGAATGTTGTTGAAAAGTTCACTGATGCCAAGAAAAATTTATTACAAACCGAGTCAGATGCTGAGGAGTTAGAAAAGAGAGCTCAGAAGACTGCTCTGAACCTTGTGAAAGCTGATCAGCAACTAAGGTAGGTAGACTCCCTAAAGGACTGAGATGCCCAGCAAGATGAGTGAGGTTTGTTTCTAAGAGGGTAATTTTTGGTTTATGATAAATGATGCATGCCAAGTCTAAAGGGTCAGGGGGCGATAAATGATGTATTGTAGATTGCTCCAGGCTGATGCAAAGGATTTGGAGCAGCACAAAATCGAACAAGAAAAAATCTTGAAAGAAATAAACAAAGTTGTAGCAGCAAAAGATGCAGATTTCCAGTGTCTGGACAAGAAAAAGGAAAAACTGACAGAAGAGTAAGTAAGGCCTCTGAAGGGCTGCAGGGGCTTGGGCTGGAACAGCTGTGGGGTTCAGGCTCCCCTAGGGTCTGATCAAGTACTGCCGCTGTTTTGTAGGCTTCAGAGTCTGCAGAGAGACATTGAGACAGCGAAGCACAATGAGGATCACCACCTGCGGGTCCTTAAAGAATCTGAGACTCTCCTTCAGGCCAAGAGAGAGGAGCTGGAAACCTTGAAAAGCCAGGTATGACAGTAGATGCCACAAAAGACTGTTTTAAAACTTACTTTTGCTTTATGATTACATAATGCTTATTTGGTTATAGAAAATATGGGAAAATGCAAAGTGCAATATAAAGACTCAAGGAGTCATTTTCCCTTTCCAGGTGTCAAGTCAGCAGCAGGAGATGGCTGTCCTGGATAAGCAGTTAGGACATAAAAAGGAAGAGCTGCTTCTGCTCCAGGAGAGCTTGGTCCAGGCAAAAGGGGACCTCCAGGAAGCACTGAGGCTGGGAGAGACAGAAGTAGCTGAGAAGTGCAGTCACATCAGGGTATGTTTATCAATCAGTAGGCCTTACGAGTGAGGCCTAGGCAGTGCTATAGACTTTCTCTGAAGAATTTCCTCCTAAAAGAAAATAGAAACGCCTCTTCCAGATGCCATTTTGGTCTCTGTCACTTTGTTCAATACTGCCGCTGAGGCTGCTATGTGGATTCTGGATACTCTGGATTCTCCTGCTTCAACTTTCTAATTCCACTTTTTGTCTAGCAAGGCCCCTTCTGTCAGCATCCAGATCCCGTTTGTGTCTTAGAGTTCAGCTGCAGGCTACCTCCTGATTTTTTTTATTTTTTCTGGAAGGAGTTTGAGTTTTATAGTAGCTACATATTTCCTGAGCACCCTAGTCTTCAGGATCATTTTTATGTTCCTGCCTTCTGATGAGGTGCTATGCTTCTGAGAGCAAAGCCATGCCTGAATCAGCCTTTTCTTCTCTACATCACATTGCTTTGCATATGGTAAATGTTGTAGATACATTTAAATGAAAGTGTTTCTTCTGTAATACCTGTAAATGTTAGTGTAAAGTACAGTGTGATGCTTGATATGAAAGGCAGACATAAGCCAAGTTAAATTCTACATTAGAATGTTTGAAATGAAGCAATAACAGAACTGATTTTAAAGGAATTGATTGACCATTTCACAAAGGGGATGACTTTTATTTAAAAACAGGAAGTAAAATCACTTCTGGAAGAACTGAGTTTTCAGAAAGGAGAATTGAATGTCCACATTAGTGAAAAAAAAAATCAACTTGCACTTATAAAGCAGGAAATTGAAAAAGAGGAAGAAAATCTTCAGGTAGTTTTGCGGCAGATGTCTACACATAAAACTGGTAAGTTTAAAGAGCAACAGTCATAAAGTTTCAGGTTGTAAATAATCTCTGTTGCAGGTCATAGAAAATGCAAATGACTAAACAAACATCATTTAAAGTTTAACCTTACTACTAATAGCAAAGAGAAGTAAATTTTAAAAGAATGTATGTCCTGCCTTTCAGTTTGCTAAGGTTTATTTAAAAGCAAAATAATCATATTTGTGGCTGTGCCAAGTATCCCGATGGAAGGAAAGGTTCTTAGACGCTGACTCAAATGTAACTGAGATGCTCTCCCAGGATTTCAAGACTCTAAAATTACAACTTGTAGAATATTTTGTACCCATTTTTACTTATCCAGAGAGAGCTACCTTTTATGTGGATCACAGCAAGATTTATAATTATAAAATTTGGAAAGAAAAGACCAATTTCAAAATTGTATTTTTTATATTTAATGACATGCAAACATACTCAAAGTAAAAAGAAAAAAATAGACAAATGATAAATGTGGGGTATAGCCCAATTTTCATTTTTCAATTCTGTGTGAACATAGTGTATTTATGCATGATGTATGCACACGTGTGCATGCTTCTGTCTCCACACAGCCCAGAGGAGGATGTTGGGTGTCCTACTCTGTCCTTCTCCACTTTATTCCCTTGAGACAGGGTCTCACTAAACCTGGAGCTAGACTAAAGGTCAGCAGATCCCAGCAACCTCCTGCCTCTGCACCTCCACCCCATGCACAGGGTTTATAGGTACCTGCATGGCCACACCTAGCTTTCTCTTACTTGTGTATGTGTGTACAGTGCACATATGTACACACTCCTGTAAGAAAACACTTCAAAATGCTATTGTAGTTGTCATCTTCTAAATTTTTTATTACATTTAGTGTGTGTGTGTGTGTGTGTGTGTATGTGTGTGTCTCCATGTCTGTGCACACACAGGAATGCACATGAGCTAGAGCGCACATGCAGAGGTCAAAGGACAGCTTGTGGGAGTCGGTTGTCTTCTATCTTGTGGGTCCCAGGGATTAAACTTGGGTCATCAGACTTGGCGAATGTTGAGTTGATGATGCATTATTTTCCAAATTTTCTGCAATGACCAGCTATTTCTATAATCAGAAGAAAAGTTGATGTTTAAGTATCTATTTCAAAGGGGAAAATATTGTTCTATAAATCTCATTCTATATTTTCTTTTTTTAATATTTATTTTTATTTTATGTGTATGAGAGTATTGCCTGCATGTAGGTAAGTGCACCTGTGTCGTGCAATGCCTGCAGAGGACAGAAAAGGCCGTCGGATCCCCTGGAACTGGAGTTATGGACAGCTGTTAGCTGCCATGTGGGTGCTGGGATTCGAACACGGGTCTTCTGCAAGAACAACCAGTGTTCTTAACCACTGAGCCATCTCTCCAGCCCCCTCATTCTATGTTTTCAAGTTTTTCCTACTTTGAGTCATTTGCATTCATATAAGTTGTGCTTAGCTCATCCTATGTAGATATAAAATTTTTTTTAGAGTCAGAGCTTTATGAAATGTTTTGTTTAAAATTTTTAACCAATAATGTTTAACAGTAAATTTAAAAAGATTTGTCCATTAAAAATAAAATTACTGTCACCAGGTGTGGTGGTGCAAGCTTTTAATCCCAGCACTCGGGAGGCAGAGGCAGGCAGATCTCTGTGAGTTCAAGGTTAGCTTGGTCTACATGGTACACTTACAAACATTCAAACAAAACACTCATATGTATAACAATAAATATATAAATAAACAAACAAACAAATAAATAAATAAATAAATAAATAAATAAATAAATAAATAGAAAATTACTACCATCAAGTCTTTTGATTTTTCGGGGGGGGGGCGGTTGTGTGTGTGTGAGAGAGAGAACAGGAGAGAGTCAATAAAGAATTACATGCTGTTTCTTTTATGTTTTGGGTTCATTTAATAGCACTGATTATGCTTTGTTTGTGTTTGCCAGAACTAAAGAATGTTGTGGACATACTACAACTTGAAAATAGTGAGCTACAAGGTTTGAAGCTACAACATGACCAAAAGGTGTCAGAGTTGGAGAAGACTCAGGTGGAAGTGCTGGAGGTACTGGGGAAAGCCACTGTGCCCTTTCAAATTACACTCTTTCTCTCCCTAAATCTTTGAATCTTCTCTTCTCTGGTTCAGGAGAAACTGGAGTTAGAGAATCTGCAGCAGACAGCTCAGCAGCAAAGAAGGGAAATCGAGTGGCAGAAGCAGCTCCTGGAAAGGGACAAGCGGGAAGCAGAGCGAGTGGCTGCTGAGGTTCAGGCACTGCAGTCGTGCATTGAGTGTCTGAGCAAAGAGAAGGAAGACCTCCAAGAACAGTGCGACAGTTGGGAAAAGAAGTTTTCACAAACCAAAAGGTAAGAGCAAGAATAAAAAGACTTTCAGGAACACTCTGGAAAATGAGAACAGAGAGTTGCATGTGATGGCGCTTGGCTAGAATCTCTGTACTCAGGAAGCATGTGCAGGTGAATCTCGAGTTCTAGACCAGTGTGGGCTACGTAGCAAGTTCCCAGCCAGCCAGGGCTACTTAGTGAGAATCTGTCCCATGATAGCAACAACAGAATTGTAACAGAAAAGCAAAAGAAAATATTGTACAAACTTCATAGCATAATTCTTTAATGGCATTTTGTGGTAACTTTCCTTCTAACTTTTTTCCCCTCCTTAAAAGCATTTTCTAAAAATAATCTCACCTGGGGGCTGGAGAGACAGCCTAGTAAAGTGCTTGCCTTGCCAGAACAAGGACTTGAATTTAGTCTCCAGAGCCCACGTAAGAAAAGCCAAACATGTCAGCCTCTGGCCTTCACATGCACCTGCACAGGTCAGCACACCATACACACATATGCACACAGATACCCAAATTAAATAAATAAAACTGACATTTAGTGCTGGCGAGATGGCTCAGTGGGTAAAAGCACTGCTGTGCAAGCCCGATGATGTGACATTGATCCCTGGAACTCACATAAAAAGGCTAGATGCCATGGCATGCATCTGTGATCCCAGCACTACTATGGGGAGATGGCAGGTAAAGACAGGAAAATCACCTGGAAGCTCACATGCCAGTTAGGGGAACACAGCAGGACAGAGACAAGGAGAGAGACCCTGCCTCAACAGCTGGAAAAAGAACCAACTCCCAAGATTTGTCCTCTGGCCCACATTCTCACACACATGCACAATAGTAAGTGAATAAAGGTTTTTTAAATTGGACATTAAAAGATCTTTTGAAAAGACAGACACTGTTAAAAGTAATGAAAAAAACATGACAAGGGTTAGAAGAAAAATCTTTACAACCATGTATCTGATACAGGATTTGAGTCCAGAAAATACTTACATGAAGAAGCTTCAAAGCTCATCAGAAAATAACCCAGTTTCTTAAATGGGCTAAAGATTTGAACGTGTTTTTTCCGTAGAAGATATATGATGGAAAAGCACATGGAAGGGTGCTCGGTATCATTAATCATTATGAAAATCCAAATTAAAACCACAGTGAAATGTCCATACGTATTAGAACAAGCATACCAAGTATTAACGAGGTACTTTCATACACGACTGATGGACATGTACAGTGCTGTGACGGTTGTAGAAAATAGTTCAATGGTTACTTTCAAATCAAGCACACCTATCAGGAAGATTGAGTCAACTTACTCATAGGTATTTTACTCAAAAGAATGAAAGTACATTTTGACACAGAATCTATGCAGATGTTACAGCAGCTTCAGTTGTAATTGCCCAAACATCTGCCTACAAGCTGGGAAACGAGTAAATTGCAGTGTGTCTGCACCATGGAATACTCTGCGGTAGAAAGGGAGTGACGCGTAGATAGGCACAGCGGCTGGGTGAGTCTTAGGTACCTGTGCTGAGTGCAAAACTCCAGACAAAACCACACCTACACTGTGTGCCCTTCTGTGCGCACCACTGTGTGCTTGTGCGGGTCTGCTGTTGGGAAACCCTTTGTACATACAGTTGTGTTCCTGCTTTTCTACTTACTGATGAGTTGGAAATCTATGTTTATCACTCAGATTTTGGGAATTTTGAATGTTACATGTTTTTATAAAACTTGGACTTAGTGAATCCCCTTTTTAAAAACTCCTATTTAGAAAACTGGCAAGATTTCACTTGAAAATCCGGAGTCTTAGTTTTGGATTTACACTCACTGAGACTCCTACACTCTCCTTAGTCATACGTTGTTTGTGCTTAATTTGACCATCTGATTTATTACGTGTGGTAGAGTTTTAGCAGCTACAGAAGAAAATAACAAAATGGAGCAATCAAACTTAGAGAAGTTGCAGGTGAATGTCAGGAAGCTACAGCAGGAGCTCGACCACCTGAACCAAGACAAGCTCTCACTACATAATGACCTGTCAGCAATGCAGCAGCAGCTACACGGTATGCATGCGGCAGAGCACGAAGGAGGTTCCCGGCACCCCTCCCCCTTACTTGTTTTTTCTTATAACACAAAAGTAATTCCTGCAAAATGGAACATGGGGTTTCTTTCTAAAATCAGATCGTCGGCATGGTTGTACCACTTGTGAACATTCTAAGCCTTCGAATTACGTACTTTAAGACATATATAATACAGGAATTTTTTAAATTTTTTTGTCTTTTTGAGACGGGCTCCCTGTAGCCCCAGCTGTCCTGGAACTCACTGTGTAGACCAGGCTGGCCTTGAACTCACAAAGATCCACATGCCTCTGCCTCCCAAGTGCTGGGATTAAAGGCGTGTTGCCACCACGCCCAGCAATACATGAATTTTTAAAAATATTTTATTTATTATTTTTATTTTATGTGTATATGTGTATTGCCTGCTTGTAGGTAAGTGCACCTGTGTACATGAATTATATCTCGAGATTTTTAAAAAATCTAATTCATGTTCCTTAGAAAGCATCTTAAAAACATAGCAAAAAAGATGGCAAGATGGTTCAGTGGGTAAAAGCACTTGCCATGCAAGCCCGACAACCTGAACATGATTCTTGGAACCCACAGTAGAAGGAGAGAGGTTAAGGGAGATTCCCAAATGTCTTCTGTCTTGCACACGTGTGCCACATGGGTGGGTACGTGCATGTGCGTGCACTTGCACACACACAGAGGCACATACTAATAATAAATACGTTTTTAAAAATTATCCTCAGAAATAAGTCCCATGAACTGTTCAATGAATATCTTTCCAGGTTTCTCCCAGGGGAGGAAAGTAATGTAGTTTAATGAAAATGATAAAGATGTCTTTTACTGGGGCTGGAGAGATGTTCTGTGGTTAAGAGCACTGGCTGCTCTTGCAGAGAAGCTGATTTCTGTTCCCAGCACCCACAGGGTGGGTAACAACAGTCTGTAACTCCAGCTCTATGAGATCCGATGCCCTCTTCTGACCTCTATGGGCATTGCACGACACGGGTATACTTACATACATATAGGCAGTGCACTCATATACAATAAATAAAAATAATAAAATAATTTTTTAAAAGATGTCTTTTATTGCCAAATATGTATGATTATTTAGGAGAGACTGCTAAGCACTTGAGGTCAATAATGTACTTGTTGAGCATTTGTGTCCTAGGCATGATGTGATGTCTCATTCATTCCATGTAACAAAACTGGGTCTGGTGGCACACATTTGTAATCTCAGCACCGAAGAGGCTGGGGCAGGAAGATCCTAAGTTCAAAGCCAGCTGGGCTTCATAGTGAGACCCTGTCTCAAAAAGTAAAGAAAATGGGGCTGGAGAGATGCCTCCTCGGTTAAGAGCACTGGCTGCTCTCATAGAGCTCCCGGGTTTGATTCCCAGCACCCACATGGCAGTCAACAACTGTCCGTAACTCCAATTCCAGGGGAATCTGACACCCTCTCCTGACCTCCACAGTTATTGCATGACATAGGGGTACACTTACACACATGCAGGCAATACAGTCATACACATAAAATAAAAATAATAAATTTTTAAAAAACAAAACCTATTATAACATTTTTTTAGGACCACAAGCACTATTTTACCCATTTACAGATGATAAAATTGAGGCTTATTTTTCTTGTGATTTGGTTAAGGTCACATAGCTAACAATAGATATATTTATCCACAGATTGTCTTCCTGAAAGATTATGCCAAGTTTAAATTTCCAGCAGCAATATAGAACATACCTGTTTTTAAGCCATGCATCTCACCAACATTATTATCTGTTTTATTATAAGTTTTTAAATATAGAAGTCTTTAAAAACCTGACCCCCAAAACACAATCCAGGTTGTATACATTACTACTTTTTGACCTTTACTAAAATAGTGTGGTATCATCATTCATTTAAAAGAAATGTTTAAATTTACTTCTGATGTTCTTTGAGGGGAGGGGATCTGATGGAATCTGGCATGTGCCCATACAAATAATACCTTGTGAAATGTTTCTGTAGAAAAACGAGAATCCATAAGCTCACTACAGGAGGAACTAGCCAATGTCCAGGACCATCTGAACCTAGGAAAGCAGGTAAGGTTAACACAGAGAACTGTCTACTTTTATCTTGAAAATAGACAATTGGTTGACTTAGAATTCAAGTTATATTGGCTGCTTTTCACATCATCAGGACATAACACGCAACCCTCAAATAAGGTTTTGGTCCTTAGCAGTTCTTTTCTAATTGTTTAACCCTAGAACTCTTGATCCAAGTTTTACTCAAAGCTAGGAAGTAGGATGGTGGCTAGACCAGAGCCCCAGAGCAGTTCCCAGCAGCCTCTATGGGGACTTTAGGGAGAGAAGGACCAGTAGCATGGGTGAGGCCTCCATACTGTGCTTAGATGTGGTTACTCATTGAACTTGAGGGTAGCTGCCAAGTCAGGGCATTCATCCAGTTATGCTGATGAGCACAGATTTGTGGCCTCGGACCTCACAGGATCTTCTTCTGGTGATTCAGTGTTGTCCTATGACATAGCGCTGGCGTTGGAGTTTTCAGAGGACTTCAGGCAAACTCTGGGTCTCAGTTTCTACTATGTAAAATAGATGTTTGAGTATCTAAAGTTTCTTATACCTTTAAGACTCTGTTTCTAAAACATAAAAGTTATTGTCTTTAAAACATCAGGTTCTTATGAGAATTTTCTGTGTTAAAAGTTTTTCAAATGTTCAGATACTAACTAAACCTGTTGTAGTATTACTAACTAAGCCTGTTGTAGTATTTCTTCATTTTCTCCACATTGTCTGTTCTGACCTCAGTAGTAAATCAGTTAAGGTTCAGAGGAACTGAGTCTTTTTCTGAGAGGATACTGGGAGGCGAGTACTTTTCTGCTTCTCATTTTGTCAGACTTAGATGCTAGATTTGGTGCTGGACACTTAGGAAACACAGGTTTGTGAGCAGTTTCGGTGTATTCTTTCACCTAAAGGACCTGCTTCACACCACCAAGCGCCAGAATGTACTGCTCAGTGAGCAAGCCCAGCTCCAGAAGGACATCAGCAAATGGATTGAGAGGTTTGAGAGCTGTCAGAAAGAAACAGAGACAAAAGAGCAGCAACTTGAAGAGCTTCAGAATGAGATCAAAGAAAGCAAGCTCAAGCTAGACAAGCAAGAAACGGTACTACATATTTTATGATTGGAGATAAAAGAAACCCTTCTGTTCTTTGTGTGAGCTAGCTCCCTGGGCCAGGAAGCTGCTGGAAGTATCACCCGGGAACTCGGTGCCTCACACCTCTCCATCCCAGCTCAGCTATGTGTCTTTAAACTGCATCATTTGCATCCACTATGTGACTCTTTGATTAGTATAAGTTATAGACTAGCATATAAGTCATGGGGCATTGGTCCCATTAAAGAAGCTTTTTGGCCACGTGCTGTTAGCTGCTTCCATCTTCTCTTCTGTTGGCCAGGTGGCTTCCCAGACCCTGCTTCTTCATCTCCTTTGCAAAGGTTCTTGCACACAGCCCCCCTCTCTCTCTCTCTCTCTCTCTCTCTCTCTCTCTCTCTATCTCTCTCTCTCTCTCTCTCTCTCTGCATGTAGGTGTTTGTCTCCTTTCTGTTGAACTGGAGTCTGCTAGAGGATCATCTGGGACACTGAGAATTTGTTTTTTATGACTGACTAAAGTTATTCTCTATTCAGATGTTTCAAAAGCTCCAGAAAGAGAGAGAAAGTGAGGAACAGAAGTTAGAAGCTGATAATGTGACACTGAAGGAGCAACAGAAGCAACTGGAAAAACAGTTGGCAGACCAGAAAAACAAACTGGACCAGGTACTTAAAGAAGTGTCAGTGGCCGAAGAACGTGTCAGGACCCTGCAGGAAGAGGAGAGGTGCAGTGAGACCCTGGAGAAGACACTCTCCCAGGCCAGTACGTCTACTCGACAGGGATCCAGGGTGGGGCAGGGCAGGGCGAGGAGTGGTGGCTATGCTGGCAGACAGGTAGAGTATGTGAAGACGATCCATAGCACAGCCAGAGCTGTGGAGCAGTCTGCCCATGAGGAAAGAAATCTGCCTGTTGCTGACCAAGGCCTCTAGCTCAACCCACTAAGCATGCTCACTCAAATTCCAGAACGGCAGCTTTCCGAACGCGAGCAGCAGTTAACAGAAAAGGCAAGTGAGCTGCTGGCCCTCCAGAAAGAGGCAGACGCTATGAGGGCAGACTTCAGCCTGCTGAGGAGCCAGTTCTTAGCAGAAAGAAAGAAGGCGGAGAAGCAGGTGGCTAGCCTGAAGGAAGCTCTTAAGACCCAGCGGAACCAGTTAGAGAAAAATCTTCTTGTAAGTATCCGCTGCCCTGGGAGAGCATGAGTTAATATAGCTTGTATTTAATTTTCATTTATATTTTACTACTGCAGTGCTTCTCTGTAGAGAAAATAAATTACCTAGCCTTTAACGCAACTGTATTATTGGTGTATTTAGTTGTAATTGGTTGTTGAACCATACATTGAGTTTTGCCCAAGACTTGGCCATATTAGCCCGAGCAGCCGGGCTGCTGGCTGGGACACCATGCTGTGGACAGTGTCGGCACAGTAGGGAGCTATGAGCTCTGCTACACTCTGCCGGGTCACAGGGAATTGGAGAAAGTTTGATAGGCATTTTACGTAGCTGCAGTCAGTTTACAAGTCAGCTGCTTGTTTTTTTCATCCTGCCCCGTTTGGTCAACGTTAGCTTTAATCGAACACCCTAAAAGCAGGAAGGAAGCCCAGTTTACTCTGAGCTGATCCTTGAAATGAGTTTGGGAGGGGATGATCACATCATTCAGAGCAGTGAGCACAGTGGACTCTCCCAGGAATGGATTTTGCTACTGCCTTCCAGAGGGATTAATGGAGCCCTGTTGTATGAAAGGAACTTGTTTCCCAGACGGTGATGCACTTACAACTAGGGATTAAACAGGATGGCTGTAAAGATAGAAGACAGATGTGTAATACCTTATTCCTCCTACAATTCGTTATTTCTCACACAATTAATGGAGGCTCAGAAAGGGTATTTGTCAAAGATAATGCTGCAGATCTGAGATTTGGACTTTGGGATTCCCCCAGATACAATATAGCTGCCTCCAAAAGTCAGGTAGACTTAGCTCCATTTCACAGCTAGAGAAACTGAGGTCCAGTTACAGAGCTAGAAGCGTGGAAACTAGCAACCATACTTCCACATATTTTCCCTCTGTGCTAGGAGCAAAAACAGGAGAACAGCTGCATGCAAAAGGAAATGGCCACAATTGAGCTGGTAGCCCAGGACAACCACGAGCGGGCCAGGCGCCTGATGAAGGAGCTCAGCCAGATGCAGCGCGAGTACTTGGAGCTTAAGAAACAGGTGTGCGTGCAAGAACTCCAGCCACGTGGCTGCACAGCCTGGGCTCAGTACTTGCTCATCCCAGCGCTGGACAGGTTTTGTTGTGGTTAATGTCTCTTAAGAGGAATGCTGCTTCGTGGCAGTTCTGAAAAGCTGATTGTATGAATGTTCTTTGAGGTAAATTTTTTGGTCTTAAAATTTAGAAATAGACCTCCCTAAGGAAAAAGTATTTGTTAAAAATAGGTTTTAAATTTTTTTTAAGTTCAACTAGCTTTTTTAAATTACCTGTGTGTAGTTTAAATATATTGTGTGAGAGAATGTTATGTGCTGTGGTAGCATATGTGGCATTCAGGAGATAACTTGGCCTCTTTCCACCATGTGTTTTACGGATCAAACTGTGATCCTCAGGCTTGACAGCAAGCACCTTTACTTGATGAGCCATCCTGCCAGCCCTCAGCTATTTTTTTTGAGACAGGGTCTCCCTGTAGCAACAGCTGGCCTGGAACTCCCTATGTAGACCAGGCTGGGCTTGAACTCAGAGATCTGCCTGCCTCTGCCTCCCGAGTACTGGGATTAAAGGTGTGCGCCACCACGCCCTGCCACTAGCTTTTTCTTAATGCATGTTGCATGCACAGGTTCCTGGGTATGCAGGTGCATATGTTTGTATGTGGAGGCCAGAGGAAACCTTGGGTGTCATCCTCAGGAATGCCATCCATTTTCTCCCTTTTAGACAGGGTCTCTCATTGTCCTGGAGCTCACCAATTAGACTAGACTGGCTGGCCAGAGAGTCCCAGAGACTCTCTCTTCTCCACTGCACCATTGCTAAGATTTTAAGTGTACCACCATGCCTAGAATTTTTATATAGGTTCTGGGGCTTGAACTCGGATCCTCATGCTTGCAAGGCAAGTGCTTTATTGACTAGCCCATTTCCCTTATCCCTCAGCTAGATTTTTATGTTAATTGTATGTGTGTACATACTTACATGCCCCTGCAAACACTGGTATGTGTACCAGTGTATATGTGAGCACATGCATGTGAAGGCCAGAGATCAAATTCAGGTGTCATTTTTCAAGAGCTGTCTGCCTTGCTTTTGGAGATGGTCTCTTATTGGGCTCACTAATGAGGATAAGCTGGCTGGCCTTTGAGCCCTATTTGTCCATCCACTCATCTCCACCTCCCCAGTCTGGGATTGCAAGCACATGCCACCAACCCAGCTTTTCATGTGAGTGCTGAGAATCAAAATTAGGTCCTCATGCTTGCATGGCAAGCATGTTACTAGCTGAGCCATCTCTCCAGCCCTTTTTACATTAGAGTATTATGTTGTGTGATGCATGTATGTCTGGTGCATACAAGTGAGTGGTGTATGTGGAAACCAGAGCAGGACACTGGGGATCTTTCTCTTATGCTCCCTACCTTATTGCCTTGAGACGAGGTCTCTGACTGAACCAGAAGCTAACCATTTCAGCTAGGCTGGCTGACTAGCAGGCTCTTGGGATCTGTCTCTGCCTCTAATGCTAAGGTTGGTTACAGGCAACACAGCCATGCCTGGCTTTTACATGGGTGCTAGGAATTCAAACTTAAGTCCTCATGCTTACAGAACAAGAGCTCTTAACCCCCTGAACTATCTCCCTAGCCTCTGTTTTTTGGGTTTTTGTTTTTTTTTTTTAACGAAAAAGCAATTCTTAAGCTGGGCGTGGTAGCACACGCCTGTAGTCCCAGCACTTGGGAGGCAGAGGCAGGCAGATCTCTGTGAGTTCAAGGCCAGCCTGGTCTACCGAGTGAGTTCCAGACCAGTCCCCGCTACAGGGAGACCTTGTCTCAAAAACACCAAAAAATTAAATAAAAATAAAAAAGCAATTCTGTAACATAAGAGTTTATCATGTCCCAAAAATCTATGTTGAATTAGATTTTTATTTCAGAAGCAAGTCTACAGAGGCCAAACCCCTGGCAAGCAAAAAGGGTTGAGGATAATCCTTTATGAGTAGGTGGAAAGCATAAGACCAGTGGCTGTCTGAACTGGTGTCTGTAGTTCTAGATGCTGCTGGCAACCCTTAGCCCATATGGTATCCGTGCTGTAGTGATGGCCGCCGTGTTGGCCTTGGTACACTTTGTTCTTTAGACAATCCCATGTGGCCACTGAGGTTTCATTGTGCTTCCCATTCCCACTGACTCAAGAAAAAATACTTTTTGAAAATGACTTGAAGACCACAGCCATTATGGGTTGTACATGCCTCTGGGGTACACTTGGCAGGGCAGTTAGCAACCGAATAGAAAGGAACCTATCTCACTGGGCTCCTAAGGAGAGCCAAATAGAAGAGTCTCAGTCATTAAATGTAGTCTATAACATGTGAGGTGAAATCTGGCCTGTCCAAACCCCTAGATTCACTTATGAAAGCATTTGACCAGAGCTCTTCCACATTCACATGAAAATCCAGGTCACTTACGACTCGTTTCTGTAAATGCTGTTAGATGCCTCTAAGGTAATTAAATTCTCCTTTAGTTCTCTAAGCAGGAGGTATTGTTTCCACTTATAAATGCAGTAACAGAAGATTAGCTAACTTACCCTGAGTCATATTGGTAATGTTTGCTGGAAAATGGAACCCAGCTTTGATTCCAAAGAGACTGACTACTGTAATCATCTTCAAGTAACACTGGGCATGTGTCTTCTAAATGGAAAGTGCTCTGATCAAAATGCCAATTAAAGTGCTCATTTTGTAGCTCGGAGGTATTTGAGTGCTTTTTAAAAAATCACATTTTGGGACTAGAGAGATAGCTCAGCAGTTAAGAGCACTGGCTGTTCTTGCAGAGAACCCGAATTTGATTCCCAGCACCCACATAAAGGTTAGCAACCGTCCTAACTCCAGTTCCAGGGGAATCCATTGCCCTTTTCTGATCTCCATGGTTATTGCATGACAGGGGTACACTTATACATGCAGGCAATACACACATGCACACACACACACACACACACACACACACACAGGGGTACACTTATACATGCAGGCAATACACACATGCACACACACACACACACACACACACACACACACACACCGTTTTCTAAAAATAAATAAATAAAAATCACATTTTTACAGTTTTAATGATCATGGTACAGGAGCTCCCTGACTTATAATGGGGTTACATCCCAATAAATCCACTGTAGCTGAAGACCCCATATCTAAAAATACATCATTTACCCAACCTGCCATGCATAACACGTCTAATACCACAGTGAGGGGATTGGTTGTTTACGAGTGGCTAAGTGGGAGCTGTATCTCATTGATGCTGCCCAGCCAGCCCAGAACAATACTGAAATCAAAAGTACACTAATACACAGTACGAATTGCTTTTGAATCATAGTCAAAAACCCCTAACTCCAGTCATAAGTCAGAGGTTGCTGGTGGCGGTTGGCATCTGTAGGTCTTTCTGTGTATGCACAGTTCATATTTATGTGTGCAGGTACATTTTTTTTAGAAGTCTGGAACTCACTGATTAGGCTGAGCTGGCCGGCCAGTGAGCCTCCCAGGGATCCACCTGTCTCTGCCTCCCTGTGCTGGAATTGCAAGCATGCACCACAATGTTGTTTTTTTGTGGGTTCTGGGGTCAGATTCAGGGCTTTAAATTTGAACTTCCAAGGCAAACTTTACCAATTAAGTCAGTCCCACAGTTGTAGACCTTTAAATACAAGACACAGTAAACAACCTGATTCTGAGTAATGGTGTTTGACCCTGGCACTGTTAGATGGCAAACCAAAAAGATCTGGAGAGAAGACAACTGGCAATCAGTGATGCAATGAGGACGCTCAAGTCTGAGGTTAAAGATGAAATCAGAACCAGCCTGAGGAATCTCAACCAGTGTCTTCCAGAACTACCAGCAGATCTCACAGCTATTCTGGAAAGAAATGAAAACCTAGGAGAGTTGGAAAGCTTGAAAGAAAACGTCCCATTCCCCATGAATGAGGGACTTTTTGAAGAAAAATCGAACTTTTCCCAAGTTCACATCATGGTGAGGTTTATCCTGAGCTTCACAGAATGATAGTTGGGCTCCCACCTCCTCCAGTAAAGCTAAAAACAGATTTAGGGGTGCCAGGGTAGGAGGAGGGAAAGGTCAGGTGGCCCCCGCTCATGATATGTGATGACTCATTGGTCTCTTTCTTCTGAAAAAGGATGAGCACTGGCGTGGAGAAGCACTCCGGGAGAGACTGCGACATCGTGAAGATCGACTCAAGGTTGCCTCTTAAAATTCAAGAAAAGTAAAATAGAATAAAAGCCAGTGTGAGATACTTGGCACTGGGGAAGAGTAGGGAAACATTTTCATGTCCACATGTTGCTCTGTTCATGCTGCTGCAGGGTCTGGAGCATGAGCTACAGATCAGTGACAGAAGTTCAGAGAAACTGACTCCAGATTTCAAATGCCTTAGTACTCACTCAATCCATGAATTCTAGGGCCAAGGATACAGCTCAGTGGTAGAGTCCTTACCCAGCTATTTTAAGGTCCTGGGTTCAATCCAGAATTCTGGTGTGAAGTCCAGTGACCTTTAACTTCTGTAATGTCTCCCTGTGTAGCCAAAGTGGACCTTCAACCTGGAGCAGTCCTGCCTCGGCCTCCCCAGTGTTGGGACCAAGGGGGCATACCACCATGCTTGGCTCTCATTCCTGCTTTATATAGATTTGCCTATCAGTTATTGTGAGGAAGCTAATAGTTTTTGGTACATTTCTTTGTGAAACCCTACATTTTCTAACGCTTTTCAGGCTCAACTTCGACACTGTATGTCCAAGCAAGCAGAAGTATTAATCAAAGGAAAGCGGCAGACTGAGGGCACCTTACATAGTCTGAGGCGGCAAGTTGATGCATTAGGGGAATTGGTCACCAGCACCTCTGTAGATTCACCATCGTCACCCAGTCTGTCTCATCTGGAATCTTCCCTTGTGGAGGATTCCCAATTTGGACAAAGTCAGGTAAGGAAGCTCCTGAAGAGTTTAGTGTTGCCTGGAAGGTGCTTGAGAAGTTTGGGGTACGTGAGCCAAGACTTGGGATCCAAGTGCTACCCTCAACTCTGGATAACTTGTCTTAGCAAAGATCTGGGTCTGCCATCTCTGGGAAAAGAGTTGACCTGGTTTATGGATGGGATAAGCTGGTAGCCCCTGCAATTAGCTAGAACTGGATGGAGGATGACAAGGAGAGACGTAGTTTTACTCAGGTCCTCCACTTCCAGATTTCCTTTTCAGCCTGTGAGTCTGAGTCCTAGTTTAATCTGTTTCCCTGTCTTGGCACAAGGTGACTGATGGTGCCTCGTTTCTCAACACTCCAATGCAAATCTCTTAACCCAGGGACTATAAAACTGGCTCTCACAAAGGTTTTCTATGGGGGGCTCAGAGAAGGTTTTAATATAGAAGGTTTTAATAATCACTTAGGAGGAACATGAAATAACACATGGAACTGGTTAAGTTATTCCTATCAGACAGAAAATAGCTTCCATTTTAGGTGCCTACTCTGGGTACATAACACTGTACATACAACATTCCATTTAATCTTTACATCCTGGAAGGTGCTAGTTATCCTTTTACTTGATTAAAGAGATGGCACAAAGTGAAAAATCGCAGTCAAGGATGAAGCAAAGGACAAGTGGTGGATGAAGGGACCAACCTCTGCCTTTATTGCAGTTTGTCATGATTATATTGTAAGGCACAAGGAATATTTAAGGACAGTTGCTTCTTTTGTAGGCCCAACAAAGGGAAAATGATTTACCTTGGTCACATTGCTAATTAGCAGCAGAGCTGAGATTTTAATATGATTATTACCTTAACACCTTTTGTAGTGGAGACACAGGTCAGGTGACAGCCCCAACCACCATAGCCTCCAGGCAGAGGTTGAAGAATGTGAGGAACTGAGCACTGAAAAATGGATGGGTTTTGGATGTACTCCAAAAGAAGGCGTAGACGGGTTGTAGGAACTATGTAAGTCTAGGGTAATAATCCAGGTTCTGTGAGATAAAGTCCTGAGTTGGCTTGAGGTTAGGGGCTGCTTCAATGCCTAAAATCTTATTTCCTCTTTTCAGAACTCCTTCCAAGTTCTGCAAGGTCCATCAGCATCACCAGACAGTTACCGACGCTGATGCCACTGACAGTTTCCTGCTCACGGGGTGCGTTAAAGGCCATTCAAGGCATTCTGTGGGAAGATCTGGAATTTTAGCAGCCTAGGAAAAACAACTTCAACTTTTTCCCTCTTAGAATTTCTTTCCTAGTAGTTTATCTTAAAACATTTGGGGGGATGTAGCTTAGTGGTTGAGCACTTAACCTAGCACATCTAAGACCCTACACTACAAAACAAATTCCAGAGATGCTCAAATATGTTGCTAGGCATTGTGCAGTCACTTAAATTCTGTTTAGGGCTGTTTTCAGTGTTGGAAGATTTAATTCATCCCTTCTCCATGTTTCTTACTGTAGAGAAAGATTGGTCAGCCAAGAAAAGAACAATCCTGCGTAAATGTACGAGGAAACAGCTACTCTACTACCTCATCAACTTCCTAACTGGAATGTCCCTGGTTATTACCAAGAGCCTGTGAATCGAGATGCTGAACTCCACTGTAGTTTAGTTTGTACCATTAACAGTGTTTTTGTAAATCACTTGTACACGTGGGACTAGGTGTATACAGTTTAAACCAGGATGTTATGGGGTGATTCTGTTATTCTAGTTACAATGAAAAAGAATGTACTTAAAGCCCCTCTTCATTTATATAATAGCTATTTTTGGATTCTGCTTTCTAAAAATCTATTTTTAATATGAAAATAAAACATACAGTAAACTTAGGTCTGTCATCCGATTTTACATTTTACAGGTCATTGTTGGGTAAAACCATCAACCTTAATTCCAAGAAAATGACAGTCTTTCAGATGGTTTCCCATCTTTCACTTGGTTGTACTTAGCAATGAATGTTTCATTACTCAGAAATACAAAACAATCACATATAGGATGCTTTTCCTTAACCAGAAATGGTGACCATTCTATTTTGGAGTTGAGAGCCAATAAGTTATATTCAGACTTTTCATCTGTTAAGAGCTCAACTCCATGATGGATACATTTCTTTAGAAACAAGAACTGTCACAGCTGTGTGGTGGTTATGTGCTATTCCCAAGAGCTATGTAGGTGACTCAATTCCTGGGCCACAATCTGCATTACACCATGTCACAACAGATTAGCAGCACAGTGCAGCAGCCCCTTACTACTGAGGGTTTATATTCTTGCATGGTTGTCTGGCTAGAACTGGATCATTAAGATATGGGATAAAGGGGCTGGAGAGATGGCACAACAGTTAAGAGCACTGGCTGCTCTTTCAGAGGACCCGAGTTCAATTCCCAGCACCCACATGGCGGCTAACAACTGTCCATAACTCCAGTTCCAGAGGATCTGAATGAAGCCCTCTTCTGATTTCTGTGGGTATGACATGGGTGTACTTGTATATATGCAGACAATACACTCATGGTATAAATATAATTACAATTAAAAACAATAAAAGTCATACCACTTAGTGCAGATTGTTCTGGAAGGCATCTACTTCCAAAACAAAACTCTTGTATTCCTATTTTGTCACTTTTATACTTTAGCAAGAAGCTTAAAGACCTGGGTGTTATTGACATAGTTCAGGGACACAATTTTCTGGGCCTAGATTAAATGAAGGTAAAATTTCTCAAACTCACTTGAACAGGAATGGAAATTATCTGGTGTTTACCATAGGGGAAAACTAAACCATTCATCTGTTTTTTCTAAAGATCACAGAACAATGAGTGTATGGGCCCAAAAAGTTCTCAAAACTACCAAATTACATAGTGGCCAGCTTGGCCATTAAAGGCCATATTTCTAAACATCAAGAGTTTGGTTCACAGATTTGAGGTCTGAGGTAATGAATGTATGACACAAAATACCTGGTTTCAAAAAATACCTTTCCCCAGCTGGAGACAGGGCTCAGTGGTAAAACATTTGCCTAGCACAAGCAAATGTTCCCCAGCAACACACATACACACCAAAAACTTCCCAGTTTCAAAAGGACAGCCTTCCAAAGAAACTACAACCTTTTACTATGTGACCACCAACAACCAACTCCCATCAGTCACTGCATCAAACACTGTATTCTGCATGAAAAACAACTGAGCACTGTGCTGGAATGCTGATGCACAGATAGTACCGAGAACTGGTTACTCAGAGGGCCTCCTCCACGTGCAAGGGCAATGAGTGATTTAGAGAAGTAGATGACCAGCACAAACTCTCAAGTGTGCTGCCCAGTGACTAGGACACTATCAATACTGCAACCTGCCCCTCTAGTTTTAAGCTCCCATTTATTACAAAGGTTACACATGCAGCAGAATTTGGCCCCAAGCACAGTAAAGGGAGGACACTATTAGCCACCAACATGCTGGTCTCAAATGCTGACTGAAAACATGACACAGTTTCTGCAAACCCAAGAATGAAACTAGCTCAATCACTTAGTAATATGGTTTCAGGTACTACACAGACCTCCAAAGAATAAGCACCATGCTGCAATAAAAGCTTGACTATTTACACCATGTACTCATCTTAAGAAAGTCTTATAATTAGAAAAATAATACAAGCAATTTCAATTTAATCTAGATACAGGTACTTTATTTACAAATATTTAGATTAATAGCATTTTGTTACATCAAATGAAGAGTACAGCAGTCTGAATAAATCCTTCTGTCACAAAAACAATTAAGACCCACTGTAACTAACTTTGGGAATCAGGGTATTGCACCTAAACAAGCCACAGTCTTTAGTTTGTGATTGCTACCTTATATCCCAATGGTGGTTTATTTTGTTTTTGTAAATATATACACAGACCAGCAGGTCATGGTCCCTGGGCGAATCCCTTGTGATGCAACAGTATAAGCAAAATGGATTACTGTAAGTCTTTAATAGAATACACCAATCTACTCCAGGATTTTTTTTTAAAGTTAAAGACAAAAAGATGAATTCACAAATCGAATCCTATTTTCTGCACATTCCAGTTTTGGCTTTTATTTAACATTGACTATACAAAACTCTGGAACCTACCATGTTTATAACCCAGAAAGATGTAATTTTACGTTAGTGTCTGTAAGAGGGATTTAAAATGTGTACTTTAAACACAGCATTGAGCTGAGTGCATTTTATATAATAATATACCTGGGCTTACCTACCCTATACTTCAAATAACTTCTCAATTCCCAGCCACCATAAGCTCAGCTAGAAATCAGTAACAGAAGAAAAGAACTTAATAAAACAGAAGTTTGTCTAAAGATCTGTTTCTCTTGCAAGAGGGTATTCTTTCAGCGGCCAGACCACCCAGTGCAAAGCAGTGACTTACCTTCTGGCAGCGCAAACACTGAAACACAATTAGAAACACTTGCTCTTTATAATTTACGCCAACATGACATAAAACAGCCCCTCATACTATAAATACAAAGGATAATATTAAATGATTTCATTGTAGTGTTAAAAATGCACAATTTAAATCCCTTAACAGCAGACTTATGGTTCTGGCTATCTGGTTCAGAAGCTAACCATTCCAAGATAAAAGTATAAAAGCTTAAATGTGCAATATTAAACCCAGCCTTTTTCCTTTTTCTATACAATAAGGCAAGAATGCAGCCTGTAACACAAAATGTTTACAAAAAAAGAGAAAAGCAGGTTAGCACATTGTCAATTGCACAAGAACAGTTAAGAAAATCAGCAGGTAAGCCACAGTGCAAAGATGGAATAGAATCTCCGCTAGTGTTAATCTGCTGATGCCAGGAGCTCTTTCCAGCACAATGTCTGTCCCCACACACTGCCAGCACCAAGGAGTGGAGCCAGTATTACCTGTGAACTGCAGTTGTTTCTATTTCCTTGTGTGAAATGGAAGAGAGTAATGTGGTCAGATAGGTCACACTGTACAAACTGGTATCTTATACTGTTCCAATGCCAGTAATCAATTTATTTTCTTCATTAAAATAATATACACAGAAGGTAAAATTGTTAGTTCGGTTCCTTCAAATTTTATACATATTTACTTGCTGTTAAAGAGAAAGGGATAAAACGATGTAAAAAAAGATAAAGCTATTAAGCACAAGAGAAAAGATAAATGGATAATTTCCCTATGCAAGGCTAAGATAAAAAGCACATTCATCAAGAAAAATGCCACCCCTACAGCAGGGAATTTACCCAACAAAAACAAAACAGAAGCAGTTACAGACCCCTGTTCTCTACCATCAGAAGTCATTTCACAGCAATAAACTTATTGGCTACAACAGACATACTTGAACAGTTTAAAGATGGGAGAAAGGGTGAAGATCAAATTTAAACCATACAGTGAGACGAAGCCTTGCCAAAAGGGAAGGTAAAAATCAAGTCCAGCATCAGTGCTCAGTTTAAATCATGTATTGGTGACATACCGATCACAAGGACAATCAAGGGGGAGAAAGTCTAGATTTACCATGCAGGAGAGATTTATTACTCTACTTGCCTTTGATAACCTGATTACATCTAGTTGTTTAGCAGTTTAGTATTGTTAAACTGTTTTTACAAGAGTTGTTTTTTTCTTTTTTTAATTAAACCCAGTAAGATGTACAGAAGACAAGGAGGCAGTAAAAAGTACTGCTTCCAACAGACAGAGGTGAACGGTCAAATGAGGGGCCAGAGCAAAGAGGTCACTAGCAGCCACAGCCTTCTCTCTGGGGTTGGGGTTCACTGGTTAGCCGTCCTCCCTGCGGGGCTGAGGGTTTGTGTTGTACACCAGACTCGGCAGCATTCAGATCCAGGCTTCCATCTTGAATGTTCTGATAGATTTTCTTGGCAGCCTCAAGAAAAGCATCTTCTACATTCTCTCCCCTAAGAGGCAATCAACAACTTTATTTATGAAGCACAACTTTCAAGAAAATGTAAGACATTAACATCGACCTTTTGTTAACCTTTGGTCGACTGCCATGATGTCTTCAACTTAGCCACTGTCATCTAGTAAGAGATTACCAGAAGACTGAGCTAAAAGAACAACATGGGAAATGTTTTCGGTGGAATGCACACAACATAGTAAGTACTAAGAGCTGTTTCTGAACTCTACTTGGATACTCATGTGTTCTACTCATTAAAACACATTACATGACAGTTGAGCTACACCAATCCAGAGATAAGAGAGCAGATTTTCCAAACAAAATCTCTCCAAATATGCTCAACAGGGTTCCAGGCTTTGTAGTCTCAATAGCCAAGCATGACCTACGCTATTTTTATCATTGACGGTGACAGTCAAGCTTAGCCATGTTCACACTTCATTCAGTTCTCTTGGGACTAACAACAGAGTAAGTGAACAGAAAGTACGCCACAGGCCAGCCTGAGCTACAGGGAGACCCTGTCTCAAAAAGATCCCCCAAACCCCAAAAAGACAAAAAACAGGTTAGTCTGCCCTTGCCACTACAAGCACTTCTCTAATACATGAAGAAATGACTAGGAGTACTAGGACTCAATAATGGAAGAACAATTAGAAAATGTTCAGTATGCTTCTAATTGACACTGAGTACTTTCACAAGTCATGCTTTATGATGCTAAACAAACAGGTTAGCCAAGCTTGGGTCCAACTCAACCTCAGTTATTATGAAAGTCAAACACTTGTGAAATGTAAGCACAATTTCACTTATTAACTTGCGTTATCAATGGGCATAATCAAGGTACAATCCTTTAACAAATATTCACATTTTGACTGTGAAATAGGAAAAAACCTTTGCTTACTGCTCTTCCTGCCATAAGCACTGTGTATGTGTTCAATACACTATGTACAAATCCCACGCATAGTGTTCATAGACATCATACACTTACACTGCATGGTTCTACTCACAATCTGCATATAACTGAAACAGCTACATTTCAGCCATACTTACGTTTTTGCACTTGCTTCAAGGAACAATAAGCCTAAAAATAAAATTCAGACTATAATTAGGACATTTCAAATTCGCATCTGAGTAAGTTCCCCATCCACTGTCAGGACTCCCACTATAGCATTTATAAAAGAGGGTGTGCTCTAAGGTTCAGGGGTATCTTTGTATTTGCAGTTAAATTAACTATACTGCTACTAATATGCATCACAGAAACAGCTTTTTTTCCTCATTCTTGAGATTTCTGAGCAGTCTGCATTTTTTAAAAATTATTGAATAACTTAAATTATCAAAATCACACCTTTCCTTTGAAATTCTCCCCAAATGTAACCATTAAGTCTTAAACCCACCATTTTCTTCAGCAAACTGTTTGGCTTCTTCATATGTAACATCTCTCTGTGCCTCCAGATCTGCTTTATTTCCTATGAGAATTATTACCTAATTTGTGAACAAAAGAAAGGTATCTTAAAACAAAAAGTACCATTTAAAACAAACATGCAAATTCTCAAGATATAAAAATCTTAACGGGAAAAAACTAAGCCCGTAAAAGAAGCCAATACCAGCAATTGTCCTGGGACTTCGAATCCTAAACAGCACTAAGAAAGGATCTTGACAAACCTGGGCATGACAAACTTGCTGTAAAGAACAGACCATAATTTTCAGGATTGTGGTCCACCCCCAAATGGGCTCTGCTGAGTATTATTTTTGTTGTTTTTATAAACCCCTTAAAAATATAAAAGCATTCTTTGATCGCAAGCCATTCAAGAACAGCATGAGTGAATATGGCCCACAAGCCACAATTTGTTTGCACCTGGTCTATGCCAATCACTTTTAAAAGTCTGGGAATGCCCTAGAATTCACCGCAAAATTCTGTAAATATGAACATTCCCTGGAGAAGGCTGGTGACTTTCACATTTTCAAAAGGTTCTGATACCCTGAGAAAGTTAAAAAATACTAGTTCAATTGCCTCAGGCTAATGGTAATTACCTTACTTTAAAGCACAAATAAAACAAAGGAATTTACCAAAAGAGGGCATTAAAACCCAAATAGAAAATGCAAACTGTGACCTACAGACAAATACTGTAAAACACTATCTCTGGGGAGGTATAAATTTGTAGCAACTGATCATGTCTGTGTGTCTGCGAATGGAAAGAAGCCAGGGGATGGGGACACCTATGGCAACAGGTTCATACCCTATGCAAATTATCATACCCCCAATACCCACATTGAAGTCATCTATGCAAGTCGTCAAGTTATGTCAAAGTTAAAGACAATTTGGAAAAATTTTAAAGAAAAAGGCAGCCTTGGGAAACAGCAAAGGATTTTTCTCCCTTACTTGGGACAAAGAAAGGGAGGATGTATGGATAAACCACCTATACACACACACATTGTAGACGTTAACACCCCCTCCCTCTACACATACCTCTCTGCCCCTTCCAACCAGACATAGATAAGTCAGGAATAGATAACTTCAACTTTTTTTTTTGGTCTTTTTGAGACAGGGTCTCCCAGTAGCCCCAGCTGGCCTGGAACTTACTATGTAGACCAAGCTGGCCTTGAACTCACAGAGATCCGCCTGCCTCTGCCTCCCAAGTGCTGGGGTTAAAGGCGTGTGCCACCACATCCGGCAAAAGAAAGCAATTTTTAAAAATCTAACCTTGTATAAGGCCACTGTAAGACAGGTACTCAAAACAAGGAATACTGCTTCCTGGGCTAGGAGTATGAGCTAAGTGGCATTCGCCTAGCAGGCCTAAAGCCATGGCTTTAATCCCCAGCACCTGTCACCATCCTGAAAAAGGAAATACTTTCTCCTTCTAAATTCCATATGAATTTCCAAACTTGGTGTGGTTTGCTATTAACAAAGAGGCACACAACATGCATTAATACCAACAAAAATTAGAAATACATAATCTTACATAGAAACCAAAGGGAATTTCATAGAAAATACAGTAATTTGGGCTGGGCCTGAAAAAAATACCTTTTTCTTCTGAAGATTAGATCTCAAAGAGTGTAAAGAAACAAAAGGACATGGCTAATTTACTATATTCTACATGGACCTTCTGAAGATTTTTTTAACATTTTACTTGAAAAATAAAAGTATAGACTTAGCAAAACATAATGGAAGGTCCTGTGTACCCTTTACCCAATGCCCCCAATGGTAGCTGGGGCTACCACAGCTTACATAGCTACAGTAGATTCTCAAAACCCGGAAGCTAACATTGGTATAATCACAGCCCCTAGATTTTAGTTTTTACGTGCTCATGCATGAGGCTGTGTCCCTGTGTAGATCTATCCCATGTTATTATAGGTATAGACTTGTGTCGCCACAATCAGGCTACAGAACATGATTCTATTGTTACAGAGAACTGCTTTGTGCTGTTTCCTTCACAGTCACATCACCCATCATTCCATTACTAACAACCCCTGGCAACCACTAATTTGTTTCTCCTCTATAATTTTGCTGTTTTGAAATATGTCCTAAATGGATTCATATGGTATGTAAACTTTTGAGACCACAAGTATAATCCCCTTGAAATCCATCTAAGTTGATGCATTTATCAATAATTCATTCTGTGTGTGGCTGAATAGTATTCCATAATATGGAAGCACCAGACTGTTTCACTATTTACCTGTCCATGGCAAAACAGACTGCTTTCACTTTTTAGTTATTACAAATAAAGCTGTTATGAATATATATCAATAGCTTTGTATGTATAGCAGTGGGTTTAGTGTAACAGAAATAAAAGCTCTAAGCACCAATACTAGCAAAACAGCCTCCCACCCATATTAACTGATGGTAAACCACAATTTTTATAAAAATTATAACCAAAGTACTATTCCCTGATAAAGGGAAACTTACCACTGATCTATGTCTTTACTGGCCCAGGCCTCTGCTGGTGCTGGAGATACAAAGCTAAGTGAGACATAGTCCTTGTTCAATGGCTTGCTCACTGTTCTGAGGATACCCTCCTGGGTCCCTAATTCAAGGCCCAACTTGCACCCCAGCTGTCTACAAAGATGGTTTTCTTCACACAGCCCTGCTCATCCTGCTCACTAATCCTAATTCATTTTTCAGGTGGTTTTTCAGCTTTTCTGTAAACCTGCAGGTTCTCTCTGCTAGACAATAATCATTTGAAGACCAAAGACATGTTTAGTAACTGGCCTTTAAAAATCTCAATAATTATCTTCTTATTCTGGCTAAGAAATTTTTTAAGCATACAGAATACTTTTTATTTTTAATTGAAATATTATTCAGAAAATTACAGATTCAAATGCAGGTAGGAAGAAATCAGAAAGATCCCTTGTGGGGCTGGGAGATGGCTCAGAGATTAAGAGCACTTCCTCTTCCAAAGCTAACAACCTGTCCAGGAGTGCCCTCTTCTGGCGTCTGCAGGGACCAGGCATGGATGTGGTTTATGTACATATAAGCAGGCAAAACACTCATACACATACTTCATGCAGACCCTTTCTAGATTATAATTTCAGACTATAAAGTCTCCACATGAGAGAGATCACCACCCCATTCAGAGCTTTCCTTTTTTTGGATCCCAAACATAACAAAAAGTATAGTAAAATGGAAGGTCTGGAGCAACTAGAACTGAAAAATTAAGTTTTCTGCAATTAATTTAAGAATAAAATAAAGATTTGGGGGACTGAAGATCAAGTTCAGTGGTAGATCACTTGCCTAGCATACATGAGGCCTCGATCTCCAGCACCAGAGAAAATACAAGTGTATCAATGAATAAATAATCTCTCATTTGTAATACCCAAGTAACAAAATCTCACCAGTAAAAGGCTTTCCTGTTTGGGTTAGCTTTGACTTGAAAATTTCTGTACAGTAAGATGTTATTTAACTTACAGTATTTGGATTGGTGAGATTCCTTGCATCTGTCAACCAGCTGCTTAAGTGGTTATATGTACTTCTTCTGCAAAATTAAAATTTAAATTTGTTGACTTCCACATACAATTGTCACGTATACAAAAAAAAAAAAAAAAAAAAAAAAAAAAAAAGAAAGAGAAACCAATAAATACTTAAAAATACAGCCAAGTGTGTTATGACACACACAGGTAACCCTAGCAATTAGAAGGCTGGGGTGGGACAGAGGGATCCTGAGTTTGAGGCCATCATGGCCATCAATGAGTTCCAGGTTAGCCTGGACTACACGGTGATACCTTGTCTCAAAAGAAACAAGCAAACATATGTAAATATAGCTGTAAAATACAACTACATAATTTCCAAAAACCTGGCCAAACTTTTTATTTTCTGAGTCATAATTGTGTAGTTGAGGCCAGTTCCAACTCCTACATAGCCAACATTCTATTCTTGATCTTCCCAAATCATGGATTACAAGTGTGTGCCACCATACCTGACCCAAAACTCATTATTTTTTAATAGCTCAATGTCCAACAACTATGCTAATGACATCATGAATTAAGCTGTTTACATTTAAAAGGGCACCTATAAACACACCAATATCCAAGCAAGGAACAACATAGAAAACCCAGAATCAGGATTTGTAATTTAGAGTCAAAACTAATATTCTCTGAAATCATCCAGATTTTCAATTACAAAATGGAGACAAAGTATGAAAATGCCTAGCCAACAATATACTCAGGGAGAACCAAAAAAAAAAAAAAAATTTCTGACTTATGAATTCACCTAACGTTATGCCATCTCATTCATTTAATATGTGAGGAAACAAAGATCCATAAAGATCTGAACATCAGAGTATAAGGCCTACAAACAACATGTCAAAGTGTTTCTAGGTTAGCACTAAAAATATATTCCATTTCACACAGATAATATTCCAACTATTCAACTATTCTAAATATTTAATCTTTTCTCAATGAGACACGAACTCCTTACTCAGAATATTGGGGGGGGGGTAGCTAAATTATATTATGCATAAGTTACTAACTAAATGTCAAAAATAAGTATCGTATATATCAAGATAGTTTTTCCCTAATTACTAAAAAATTTCTAAGTATACAATAATCAAGTATCATTTTTAAAAAATACAAGCCCTACATGGGCATGGTAGAGACATGCCTTTAATCCCAGCACTCCAGAGGCAGAGGCAGAGGCAGGCAGATGGCTGTGAGATTAAGGCTAGCCTAAGATGAGCTACATAGTGAGACCCTGTCTCAAAAAAACAAAAAGTAGCTGAAGAGATGACTCAGTGATTAAGAGCATTAGCTGCTCTTGCAGGGGACCCAGGTTTGGTTCCTAGCACCCATATGGCAGCTAACAACCAGTGGAAACTTTAGTTTCAGAAGAAATGATGCCCTCTCCTGACCTCCCAGAGTACTTCACACATGTGGTACACTTAAATACATGCAGATGAAACACTCACACATAAAAAATTTTAAAGCACAAGTCTTACCACTGTTTAACATTTACTACCATACCTTGATTTTACAACAGTGATTATTTCACTTCATGAACAAATGTTAATTCCAAACATACTTGTATTTGCTTTGATACATGTTATAATTTCAAAGCTGGCAGGGAAAACTCACCACTGTGGTTAAGAATTCTATACTTCATTTGTTAGTAGTATCAAGAGCATGTAAACCATATGATTTATATGTACATTAACCTGTACCAATGATTAATGCTATTTACTATGTTACTGACTTAAAATTCACTGTAATTTTAAACTGACACATTCAAATACTCATTAATTGTTGGTACTAGTGATAAAATATTTCTAACTTTAGGGAGGATACATATAACTAGCAAAACAAATCCCTTAAGTTTTGCTGTCAATTTAGAAAACTGCCTTGTAACAACTGCAGTTAATGCCAAGATAGAAACTATTAAAAGTAGCAACTTTTTAAGTTTGCAAAATGCCAAAGATAAAAAGAAACTGGTGTCATGACTCCACCATCAACCTCACAATGAACTGTCAAAAGTCACAAAAGAACCTGTCTAAAGCCCAAAGTAATTGTTTCAATAAGTTACATTGAGGTATAATTAATGTATCATAAGAGCTTATCCACTTAAAATGTATAATTTAGGTTTTACTATCACCACTATCAAATTTTAGAACATTCACAGGAAGTCAAAAGAGAAACCCTGTACCCAGTAACTCCCCTCTTCCTTCTGCCTCTGTGGACTGCCTATTCCAGATATTTAAGAAACAGAATCATGTGGGTTTTTGTGTCTGATTCCTTTCATTTAGCATGTTTTCTAGGTTCAATTACATATAGCATGTATCAGTCATTCCTTTTTACAGCTCAAATATATTTCATAGTATGGATACACCACATGATGTTTACCCATTTGTTTAGTTGGTGGACATATCTGCTGTTTTCATACGAAGTACTTTTGATGACTTGAATACACAAATTTTGTCATAGCACTACCACACTTAAAGGGTATATTTAAATGCAAAACAAAATACATTTTAAATATAAACCATCATATTTAAATGTGCTGATGATGACTTGAATACACAAATTTTGTCATAATACCACCATGCTTAAAGGGTATGTTTAAATGCAAAACAAATTATATTTTAAGCATAAATCATATTTAAATGTGCTGATGATGTGTGGGGTTTTTAATTATGTGAAGTCTTCAGGAATGCAGTATAGATGGCCAGGTTTTTTAATAGTCCTCCCACAATACCACTTACTGATCATGTTACCAACTGTCCAATAGAGTAAACAGCATTAAGGCTTGTCTCACTGTTTTGCTGAGACCATCCAGTTCTAAGAATTTACTGAGGCTTTATGTACTATAATTATAATCAGTCATTATCATTACTCTAAGGCAGCATTTCCAAAATTGTGTTCCTCGGTAAAAGAGGCTTAGAAAAGACCAAAGTAAACAAAGTTAAACAGTAGGAATTTCTTCATAGCAGAACTTTTCAAGGTCTTAATATGCTCATGTGCACTCTGAATCTTGAAGATGAAATAGCACAAAGCATTTCCCAAAAAGGAATAAGCTTTGAACTGTCATCTGGTCCCACTCAGCTATCTCTACCTCCTAAAAAGAGGGATTTTCATGGGGTATTTTAGGCTAGCACACTGCATCACCATGAAAGATGATCAATTCATTTTTCTAGCCTATAGCAAACTAACAGTACCAAAATGAATGATCAATTCATTTTCTAGCCTACAGCAATCAACAGGTCTGATGAACTGGCAGTTTGCCCCCTCCCTTTTCCAAAGTCAAACCTTTACAGTCCAGTTTTTCACATTAAACACTCTGAATTTCCAGAATGAGCCATGCTGACACAAAAAGTCACTTCAATCCATGATAGAACAAAAGAGAATTTAAGTAAATGAAAAATTACTCGTGTATAAACCACCACCTAAATGTCAAGAAATTCAAACACATCAAAATAGTGCCTTTTTTGCCTATAGATGAAAATACAAAATTTTTTTACCATTCATAATGTTACACTGACAAAACTAAGTATTAAACTCTTTGGCCCTATTTGTAAAGGGTATAATTTTTATCATGAGAGACTGAATATAGTAATTCCTCAAGACTTGCTTGCTTTCCACTGAGAAGAGAATCATTTCTTATAAAATCATTTTTCCACAAACAATTCAATTGATGATGCTTTTCAGATTATGGATATTTGTTTTTTTGCTTTAAGAAGAGTCTCACTGTGCAGCCCTGACTAGCCTATAACTCTGTATGTAGACCAAACTGGCCTTAAACTCATAGAGATCCACTTGCCTCTGCTAGAATTAAAGGCATACACCACCACGGTTGACCTAGATTGTATTCTTTTATTCTCCCTATTATCTCAATGGTCTTTTATTAATCATATCAACCTTCAGAAAAGAGAATCAGTGTGTTACTTCAAGGTTTTCACAGTAACTTAGCATATAAACTATAATCAAATAAATTCATTAACAGACATCCAATTACAAGCTAAAGAAGACTAAATCAATTAAAAAAAAAAAAAAGAAACCACATTGCCCAAAGTAGACTTCTATTCCCAAGAATGAAGGCTGAGAAATTGCTCCTCTCTTACCTAGTGATATCATACACCATCAGTGCGCCCGCAGCTCCTCTGTAGTAACTTCGAGTAACAGCTCTAAACCGCTCCTGTCCTGCTGTATCCCAAATCTGCAGTTTGATTTTTTGGCCACTAACTTCAATTATTCTTGTACCAAATTCAACACCAATTGTATGAGGACAATCAGCCATAACTGTTAGAGAAAAAAGTAGTATCCTAATTTTAGAAAAATTTCAAATGACTATGGGGAAAAAAAAGTCTGCTGACTAATCAAATGATTTACTAATACTTGTAGGCTATAAACTATCACAGGGAAAAAAATAGCAACAACCTACAAGAAATCAAGAGAAATATGATTACACTACAATAAGGATCCGCACATTCCCAGATAGAAGTAAACTTTACATTTTGACTTTTGTGAGTTTTTGTTTTGGGGGGTGTTTTATAGTGTGTGTATGTTTGTGTACACACCTAAAGGCCAGAGGTCACATCAGATGCCTTCCGTAACTACTGTCCAACTGATTTCTAGAGACAGGGTCTCCCTTGAACCTGGAGCTCATGCATGAGCCAACCTAGGCTGGCTGATCAATAAGTTCAGGGATCACACTGTCTCCACCTCCCCAGGGAGTGCAGGAATGCACTGTTGTGATCAGCTTTTTTATGGGTTCTGGTGATCAAACTCAGGCCCTCATGTTTGCATGCAAGCATTTTACCAATTAAGCCATCTCCCCACAACTAAATAGCATGTTTTGTAGAGCAAATGGTATTGTGCCACAACTACTCAAACCCACCTCTAAAGTATAAAAGCATAGTCAATTTAATATATAAAAAACAGGCATGATTGTCTTCCAAAAACTCTTTTGGGTTTTTTTTTTTTTGTAATAAAACAAGGTGTGATCAGATTTAGCTAACTGGCTAGTTTGCTGACCTCCAGACTAAAAGAATCTGCTAAGTAAAAGTAAGAATTTTAATTAATTCATCATAATACCAACACTATACTATTTAGCCTTCTGACAACCATTACCCATAATAAATCAATGAACATATGAAAATATTATCAGTGTCTCGAAGAAAATCACATTTGATAAATACGTGAACACTGGAAAGTTATATATGCCTAAGCCAAGTATATTAAACTTGGTATGATTAGGGCCACTTAAAACCTAAGTTCACTTATGCCAATCTGTAGACTGAGATACTCCATAAAATGTTACATAAAATCTTTGTGGTAAGCAGCACAAAATGCCACAGAAACCATTTCAATTATATTTTGCTTATCAGCTACAACAAACTTGCCTCTTCCCCTACCACCTAAGATAAGAGTTTTACTGAATTTTAACCAGTCATAAAGACAGAAAAAATTTTATTTTCAATATTTTGAAATTACTAATTATTGCAAAGAAATGATACACGCAGCAAAAAAATGTTCATTAAGATAAGTTTCAGGGAGCCAAAGAGATAGCTCAATGATTAAGAGCACTTGCTGCCCTTTCTAGAGGATCAGAATTCAGTTCCCAGCACCCACCAACATACGGCAGTTCATAATTGCCTGTAACTCCAGATCCAGGGGATCCAATGCCTTCTTTTGTCCTCCGTGGTACACTTACAATACATGTAGTCAAAACATTCATACACATAAAATAAAAATATTTAAAAATAAATTTCTTAAGGAATAAAAATAAGATTTAAATTTAATGCTATTTTATACATTTTAAAAATTAACTTTATGTTTGTACCTTCAAGAAATTAAAAAAGTCGGGGAAAGTGGTGCATGCCTTTAATCTCAGCACACATATTGGGAGTTTGAGGCTAGTCAGGGCTACATAGTGAGACCCCGATCCAAAATAATGCACAAAAAACAACATATAGCTGGGTGTGGTTGTGCCTGCCTTTAATCCCAACACTGGGAAGGCAGAGGCTAGAGAACCTCTGTGAAATCGAGGTAGGCCTGATCTGCATAGAGAGTTCCAGGTCAGCTGGGGCTACAGGGAGACCCTGTCTCAAAAAAAACCCAAAATACCATATGGTAGCCCATGCTTTTAAACCCAGCATTGGAGAGGCAGAGGCAGAGACAGACACATCTCTGAGTTTGAGGCCAGCCTGGTCTACATAGTGTCTCAAAAAAAACAAAACAAAAATCAACATACACGCTGATAATACTGCATTTTATCTGCACTCTATTAAAAAATCATGGCACTTAAAAACATAAGTGTAAATATGGAGAGAGGTTATATTTAAATGCATAAAGTACACTGAAAACAACATTTCAAAAGTAAAAATGTGACAATAAAGCTACTAAAATTTTACTTTACATATTGAACTTACATTTTTTTTCTGTAAATTGATGAAGCAAGCAAGATTTTCCTACTCCCATATCTCCTGTTTAAAAAGAGAAAATGAGTTTCAGGTGGCAACTGTATTTCTCAATTTTATACCCTTATCATATGAAATGACTGCCAGACTCCTTATATCACACCAGAAGTTTCTGGACACTTATAACACCTGTATTCCCCTCATTTATAATGGATGCAAATGATGTACAGGTCACTTTTCACTGTGGTATACAAACTGACCGTTTCTAACCTGTAGCAGGATAGAGTAGTAAAGTACTGTTTAATAAATAACTGCCAAGTAGGAAGTGCTCTGTAACAGAAAAATTACTGTAATGGTACTTTTAAATTTGAACTATTTTAAGTTTGGTACCCCCACCTCCTCCTTTGGTCTATACATAGAAGCAAGTAACAAATGAGGTGCCCATACAGCAAACAGAAATAACAAACTAAATTTTGGAAGCTTGACTCACTTAGTTTCCTGTTTTTTATTTCTTATAAAATAACTCACATTACAACAGATGTCATCTCTGGCTATATTATAGCAATTGTTACCCATGTTGAAGGAAGTATTACAAAGTTACATAAACTCAACATCAGGGAGAAAATCATGCAGGCTTTCTTTTTATTTATTTGTAATTTTTGTTTTTGTTTTGTTTTCCATGGTAGAGGTCAAACCCAAAGCCTTGGGCATGCTTGTAAGAGCTCTACTACTGGTCTACATCTACCAGCCAGCCCCCAACACCTGGGCTTTTACCTGATATTTTGTAAACAAGCATGAATAAACAATAAAACGTAATTCAAGCAAAATCTTCTTGAAACTTAAGGGAAAACAATAGTCCATTTTGTATGTATTACACCACTGGTTGTGAATCAAACAGGACTAGGACTCTCTACCAATTTTGGAATTCAGAGAAACCCTGAAATTTTTCCTAATGATTCTGAAGTATTTCAGTAGTAGTAGGATATAAACCTCATTCCCAATCCTAACAAGCTTGAAGGTAGCCTGGAAGAACCACCAACTTCTCACTTCACTAGCACCCAAAATAGACCACAAAAGTACCAGGACCATTTATCCTCATCCAAGGAGCTTTTAGTTCTGAGGTCAGAAAATCATTCACTTCTTCTGTGCAATGTTTAAGCATTGGTATATGAACATTAAGTATTGGTATATTAACTTTATTTAAAGGACAACAGTACAAGTTAGATAAACTTACCAATAATAATATACTTAAAGATGTAAGAGTAGTTGTATGGTGCAGTTGCCATGGTGGCACTAAAAACAAAGAAAACGTGTGTTACTTCAGAAAAAAAACTACACACAAGTTATTCAAACTAATTACTGCTATCCTCTCAAAAGACATATATATATACATATAGATATAATACACACATCTTTTAAATATATATCTTATATATGATATATATAATAAAGCACAATGGCTATACAAAATGTTGATTATATGGCCAGTAAAATTTATTTCCCAAATGGATCAAAACACAAATTCTCTTGTGAATGAATGTTGCTTTAATATTGTGTCATTAATAGAAATATGAGAAAGTGTTTTTAAAAACTCGCTATAAAACTGGAGAGATAGTTCAGTGGTTAAGAGTACTGGTTATTCTGGCAGAGGTCACAAGTTCAGTTCCCACCGCCCACATGGAAGCTAACAATCATCTGTAACACCAGTTTCAGGGGATCTGATGGCCTCTTTTGGCCTCTGTTGCCATTGCGCGCACGTGTTTTTACATACATCCAAGTAAAACACTCATGTACATAAAACAAAAATAAAAAACAAAAATTTTTAAACACCATTCTAGAAAATAGCTCAAAACAAGTGTTACTCTAGAAAAATTTCAAAGAGGGTCTTTATAAATTTAAATTAAACATCATTATAAACAGTTCCTTCTCCCTGAAGATCCTTCTCCTTTTTTACTTAAGTTATGGTTTAAAAAGTAACCACTAATTACAAAATAACTTTTATCCTCTACTTTAAATCAGTATTCAGTAAAGAATCTAGAAAAAGAGCAACGATGAATTCCAAATCAAATTGATGTCAAAATTAAGACTGAATTACATGAAATTGTTCTTACTACAGATTTTTTAAAAGCCGGAACAATAATAATTGGTAATTTCATACTGTTCAACTTAATACAACACTCAAAAAATACTCTGTGTCTTCTGTATACTATTCCAGGAGTCGAGAAACAATACTATAAAATTGTACTTACACTTATAAAATTTTAAAGTATATGTATTAAAAGATACTTCTAGCCATCACAGCCTATTCCTTAGCCCTCAGGTAAACTTAACCTAAAAAATTCTAACTCCTATCTTACTTTTAATAACAGCAAAAAAAAAAAAAAAAAAAAAAAAATCTCTCAGGCACACTGGCATACACCTGTAGTGCTTAGTCCTACTCACTTGGGAGACTGAGGGAAAACTGCTTGAATATAGGAGTTTGAGGAGAGTATGGACAATAAAGAGAGACCTATGTCTCAACAGCAACAAAAATTCTCCAAATAATTCATGTGAGTGCCTTAAATGTGCTAAGCACTGTGCTAGGTTCTAGAGAAACAAATTCTAATACTGGTAATAATGTCTAATGAGTTTATTCTTACCAGTTTTCAGCTTAAGGAAAGACAAAAATTACACATCATCAAGATTTAACAATTTAAAGCCAGGTGTGTTGCAGAAGCAGGCGAATCTCTAAGCTATCAAGGCCAGCCTAGTCTACATACCCAGTTCTAGGCCAGCTGAGTTTATAGGGAGACCCTGTCTCCAAAACAGAACAAAAAAATTTTTAATAGCTTTAAATTTTGGGGGTTTATAGATTTCTAATAACTTTTGTGGTACAATACAATAGTATTTCAAATCAAATTTCAATACAATGAAATTCAGTCTATAGGAAGAATATCTGTTATGTGATTAAAGAACTGATAATTATTAAAGATCACCTCACATAATATATGTAGTTTTCACTTTGCTCTATGTACATTCAACACAATGCATGTCTCACTCCCCAGTCCATCTCAACATGTCCTAACACATTTAGAATCAGACATACACATCACAGAAAACTCACTCAACCTGTTCTTTGGAGGAGTTTTTCTAGTTATATTAGCTATGATTCTAAACATTGTAACTTTTACCTCTTTCCAGACACTGCTGGGGCGGGGAGGATGGGACCCACACACAAAACCCCTAATTTACCATTTTTAAGATTAAATTCTTAACTTGTATCAATTTTTTTTCAAGGAAATGGTACACTTTTTCCTTCTAATTAATTTTCCTAATTAATTCCTAAAACTTTCAAACAATCATTTAGGTGCCTCTGAACTAATATTTTGTGTGCTCCTCCCCTTGATTTTTCCTATTTTCTTTCCCTCTTCTGATTAAAATTGTAAATGTATATACTTAGCTTCCTTCTATTTTGTTACATTAAAATTATAGGGCCTGCAGTGTATCTCAGTGGTGGAGTGCATGCTTAACATTCACAAAGCCATGAGACTTCAGTCCTCAGCACAAGAACACACACAAAAAGTATGGACTGTAACAATCCCAAATTCAACTTGAAATGCTCTGAAGACTAATCACAAAATTATAACCCAATTTCTAGTTGGACTAACCTGTATAAATGCTACTTAGTACACAAAATATTTAGCGAATATCAATTAAAATAATGAATTTTGAGAGTATTTTAAATAATAAGCATTAATATAATATTATCTCCAAATAAATAATCATTGTTTCAGAATGAATACCAGTGCTTTGTTTCTACCTCACCCCAACAATTTTCTGGCCCAAGTTTCATTAAAATTGCAAATAAACTGCTGGAGAGATGGCTCAGTGGTTAAGAGCACTGGCTGCTCCTGCAGAGGACGCGGTTGAAATTCCAGCACCCACATGGTGGCTAACGACTGTCTGAAACTCTAGTTCCAGGATGCCCTCTTCTATCTTCTGCAGGCAATGTGCAACAAGGGTGCACTTATGTACATGCAAGTATAACACTCACACACATAAAATATAAATAAATAATAAATAAATAAATAAATAAATAAATAAATAAATAAAATGAAATTACAAATAAAAAACCCTAAGAGCAGAAATAGAGGGAAACTAGTGCTGGAGATGAAGCTCAGTTGGTCTGGAACTCATTATGCAGTCCCATTTGTAATATTCCTGCTTCAGCCTTCTGATTTAATGCTAGAACTAAGGCATGCGCCACCACCCCAGTTTTCTTCCTTCCTTCCCCATCCCTTTTTTTAAAACAGAAATCATTTGGATAAAGTTGACATCTCCTTTAATGCCTTTGATTTCTTTAAAAAAAAAAAAAAGAAAGAAAGAAAAATGATCACTGCATTTCAGAGAGCAGGCATCATTAAAATACATGAACACTTGTAAACTTATAACACAGTCAAGATTTTCCATTTACTGGGCACTTAATATGTACAGGCAATACCTAGCCACTTTGTGACTTCATCTCGACTGTTGTCCTTAAGATAGTTGCTATTATCCTCATTTTACAGGAAATAGCCTCAACAGGAAAGTAGTATGTCCAGGTCACACAGTTTGTTATAAGTCTATACTGAATCCAGTTTTGCTTGACCATAAGCATTACCCTCTTAAGCACTGCACCATGCTGCCTCCTCCAGATGATTATGAGCTGTACCATAAAGCACACCAGTGGTACTTTAGAGGACAGACCTTTCAGTCACTTGACTGTAATTTAACACTGTGAATAAGAAATTAAAATAATTAATTTTGGGTATACCTAGACTTAAAAAACTAACTATAGATGTCTAGTAGTACTGGTAATAATTTATAATTTATCTACCGTTAAAAAGTTTAAGATGAACATCTGAGAATACATATGATGATCTGTATTACTTTTCCCTATACTGTCTTAATTTTCACAGCTTTATAAAGCCATTATTACTCTCATGCAAAAAACTGAAGAAATTGAGATTTGGAGAAATCTATTACTTTGGTCATTGTTCTATATTTAGTGAACGATAGACCTGGAACTTCAACCCAGGGGCTTGATTCCAAAGACCAAGATTTTCTCTACCTAAAGTAGCTTAATTTTAATTAAAGTCATACAAAGGTGGATAACCTCCCTAGCAATCAGAAGAAATGTTTACCAAATACCTCATAAGCACTAATAACTGTGTCAGGTGGCCTCTTCTAAATACTCAGCATGCTTATTGCTAATTTAACAAAGGATTTCTCAATTTTATCCCAACACAAAACATGCCTCTATTAAGAAGAGAAATAAGCTTTATTTAAAAAGTGAGGTATATCAGTCAGGTATGGTGGTACACACCTTCGCTCCCAGCAGAGACAGGGATCTGTCTTTGTTGTGCCAAAAAAAAAAAAAAAAAAAAAGATCCGATCCCTTCCTGAATAAGGTTATTTAAATGGTCAGCTTTGAAATGTGCTGGTACAGATGTGGAAGTACACTTTCATACACACTGTACATTTTTGGGAGGTTTACAGTATACTTACTCGTCTTAAAAATAATCAATTCGCCAAGTGTGGTGGCTCATACCTTTAATCCCAGCACTTGGGAGGCAGAGGCAGGCGGATCTCTGTAAGACCTGGCCAGCTTGGTCTACAAAGTGAG
>NW_008338996.1:1291940-1302753 GCF_000622305.1 Nannospalax galili | reverse complement strand
TGGTGGTGCATGCCTTTAGTCCCAGCATTTGGGAGGCAGAGGCAGGCAGATCTCTGTGAGTTCAAGGCCAGCCTGATCTACATAGTGAGATCCAAGCCAGCTGGGGCTACAGGGAAACCCTGTCTCAGAAACACAAAAAAAAAAAAAAAAAAAGAAAGAAAAGAAATTCACTTGGAAATGGTCTACAGAAACTAAAGCTACAGTCCATAAGACCACAAGTGTATAAGCGCATTTAATAAACCATTTTTACAGTCAAAAACTAAGATGTCTACATTCCCATTAACAAGGAAATGGTTCCATTCTTTAGTTCTATGGCGGCAGAGACAATGTTATCTGCTTTTTGATCATTATTATATTGTCAAAACCTAGCATAACGGTTTGTGCTCAGTAGATACTCAGTATCTGAATAAAGGTAAAGTATATCTGTACTATGAAGCAATAAGCATAGTTTTTTTAAAAAAATCTATGTCTACATATATTTATTATATTAGAAATATATGCATGATTTTGGTAAGTGAAAAAGGTTGTAACATAAGTCATGCATTCGTCATGTTCAAACACATAATACATTCAAGTCTTAGATGCACAAAATATGGAAGGATGCACACCAAACTGTTACAAAAATAGATAAGCTTCTTAAGGCAGAGGGAAATTATGAACTTTATTTCTGCACTAACACTGGAGCATGTACTGTATTCACTTGGTAGTATGTTCTGAAATACATAAAGTATAGAAAACAAATATTTTAATCAAAAAGCATTTTACATATACTTTTCACAAACAGATTAACAACTGAAAATAAAAATGCTCAACATTCCAACATTATTTCTGCAATTACTGATAACATGAGACATCATATGAAACCAGTCATGGGATTGGTCTCAGAAAAAAAAAAACAAAAAAAAAAACACCCAATAATGAAGGGCATTTTCTCAGACTTTTTATCGTTTAACTCCTCACTGTGTCTGTTTATGCATTATATTACTCATACTGTTCTACAACTATTTTAGTCTATTCTTTACATCACTACATAATTTTTACATAACTAATTCAACAGCAGGGGACAATCAACCCACTAAATATTGTTGGTTATCTAAAGTCCTTCTTTATCTCACTGCTTAGTTTTAGTTTTGTTTTATATATATTTTGTTTAAAAACACTGGAGCCAAGACCAACTTTTATGATTCCAACATGAAAATACTGAGTATCTACTAAGAACAAACCACTATGCTAGGTTCTGACAATATAGTAGTGACAAAGGAAAAAATGGTAATATTATATCTACCTTCATGGAGCTCAAGAATGGAAGTATTCTGACTTGCTCAGAGGCCCTCTAAAATGGAATGCTACTTGGCTTGTCAGTCAGGTGGACATAAAACTTTCACAGTTAATCTAATAACCAGTCTAACAAAAATGAGTGGTCAAGTTCCTTTCCACAACAGTACTACAATCTCTGAAAATAACCTGCCCATTTCTGAGACCGACTTTTCTTTTTAAAAATATTTTATTACTTTTATATGTATGACTGTATTGCCTGTGTGTATGTAAGTGCATCTGTGTCATGCAGTGCCTGCAGAAGTCAAAAGAAGGCACTGGATTCCCCTGGGACTGGAGTTACGGTCAATTGTTAGCCACCATGTAGATGCTGGGAATGGAACCCAGGTCCTCTGCAAAAGCAGCCAGTGCTATTAACAAACACCCGGTTTGCTTAATGTTCAAAAGAAAGAGCAAACTCTTCCAGTTAATGATAGCACGCTATGAACGGGAAAATATCCTAATACTGCACCGTTTTTCATAGACGTTCTTAACAAAAAACCAATGAAACTTGCACTTACTGCTAGAGTAAAAAGCATCAGAGATTGACTTTAACATAGTTAAGGAAGGTGGGATGACTGTATGTATGGGGAGCAAGAATCTTCACTGTTGATGGGTAATATGAATGCTCATTATACTGATACCCAATATATTGCTTCATTTTGAATGCTTAAAATGATCTGGATTAAAAAGGTTAAAAGGAAAAGGTAAAATACTATCTCTCCCTTTCTTTCTTTCTCTCTTTCTTTCTCTCTCTCTCTCTCTCTCTCTCTCTCTCTCTCTCTCTCTCTCTCTCTCTCTCTTTTTGAGACACTGTCTCTCTATAGTCCCAGCTGGCTTGGAACTCACTATGTAGCCCAACCTGGCCTCAATCTCACAGACATCCTCCTGCCTCTGCCTCTGCCTCCTAAGTGTGTGCACCACTAGGCCCAGTGTTGTAAAGTGTCTTTTGCGCCACGGTAGACCATTTTCCCATTTATTTACTGTGTGTGTGTGTGTGTGTGTGTGTGTGTGTGTGTGTGCGTGCGCGCGCGCGCGCATGCATGGGTGCACACATGGAGGTGACAACTTGCAGGAGTCAGTTCTCTCCTTCCATGCGAGTTCCAAAGCTAAATTCAGTTGTCAGCTTTGGTGGCTAGTGCCCTTATCACTGAGCCATCTTGCCAGTCCTTCACTGCTGACATTTTTAATCACATTAAAATGTTTCAAGTTTTTTTAATGAGGCATCAACAGCTCTAGTCTTTTATTTTATTTTATTTTATGTGTATGAGTATTTTGTCTGCATGTACATAAGTGCACCAGTGTTGGGCAATGCCTTGTGGAGGCCGGAAACCGGTCATCAGATCCCCTGGAACTGGAGTTACAGACAGTTGTTAGCCACCCTCTGGGTGCTAGGAATTGAACCCGGTCCCCTATAAGAGCAGACAGTGCTCTTAACAGCTGAGCTATCTCTCCAGCCCCAATAGCTCTATCTTTAACATATTATCTTCCGTATCTTACTAAGATTATATATACAAACACAATTACTACTTATAAAAATCCACTGCAAGGACATTCCAGATTCTGTTGCAAAGTTGAAGCATACAATTATAAAACCAAGTGAAAAATAAAAAGCAGGGAAAATTTTTAAATAGCCTTAATTCCAAGGAACTTTCAATAGCTATTAGGATCTAAGGTTTTTACATTTTTACAATAACTTTATTTACTGAGTGCCTAATACTTTATAAACGTTCTCTAATCCTACCTAAAAACTCATTCTACAAATCAGGAAACCAGATCAGAAGTGGTATGCAAATGGTTATATACTAAGAAACGGACAGCTAGGATTAACGTCTACTTCCCTAGTGCTCCAAAGTCATGTTCCTTCCCTTCAACTGACACTAAACAACCAGTACAAGTCTAGCAAAATTGTAGGCACGGGGGCACTTACATGCCAAGCAATGTAGTAACAGCTTTCTTTAAATCCTATTTAATCCCTGAAATAACTGAAATGTAAAAACAATTATTCCCTTTTATAGATAAGGGCACTGAGTCTGGGGCTGTAAGGTCGATTAAGTAATAGGAAATGGCAGTACCAGAGTGGGACTCCAAGACGACAAGATTCCAGAACCTTAACCCACGAGCACCTTCAGGCATGACCAAGTGAAATCACCCAAACACAGCTCCCAAGACAAATAGTGGAAAGATGAGAAAAGGGGGAGCTGGATTACTGCTGGGTCAAACTTGTCCTCAATGACCACATTTATATAAAAGGTAGCTGAGTTGAAGCAGCAACGCAACGAACAGCCAACTTTCCAAGAGTTTCAATCTGGGCCCTGAGACCAGCAGGTACACACACCTTTCTTCACAAATAAAGTGGAAACTCACCACCACCTCTCCTCTGAAGAGGGGAATGAGAAGTTGGCATGTAGCGGCAGCCGACGTGACAGACTTTGGGTCTTATCCGTTGTCATTCAACGCAAATAGAGGAAATCGACCCGGGCATGTCTGTTTATGTCTCAATTCTCGTCTAACGTTAGGTAGTGTGGGGAATGCAGCAGCCAGTGCGGGAATAAGGCAGTTTGTAATGTGCCATCATCAGCCAGCTACGAGGCAGCATCGGGCCTCAGTTTCCCCCCGTCTAAAAATGGGTAACACCCCAGTCACCTCAAAGGACCACTCAAAGCAAGCTAAGTATGTGTGAAGACACCTAATCCCGTGCTTGGCACACAGCGGAGTGCAAACCCTCGACACTGCCTCGGCCCACCTCCTTGTCTTCTATTCTAGAAATGCCCAAACTTTTTTCTTCGTTATTCCTAGATGCTGTGCAGAGCTACCGTAGGGACCCACAGACCGTGTCTCCATCCGCGGCTACACACGGGCTGCCCACGACAAGGACGCCAAGGTGCGGCCTGTGGGGCGGCAATGCCACGCGGGGCTCGTGGGGGGCAGGACGGCGGGGGTGCGCTGCAGCTGCGGGCAGAGGTGGACGCCCGGGAGCACCACCATTCCCGCCCTCCACGGAGCCCGGCTGCGGCCGCGGAGTACCACCGGCCCGGACCCACACGAGCGCCCCGGTACCACTGAGTCCTGTCAGGCCGGCGCCCTCGGCCGACCCACAGGCTCGCCGCGGCCTGCGGCCCCGGCCAGACACCACCCGCCCGCCTCCGCCCCTCAGAAAGGCCGGGCTGGGAGGCCGGCGCTGGGCGGCCAGGGGAAAGGCCGCCGGGGTTACCTGGGGGGTTGCTGGTGGCTGGGCAGCTTTCCGGGCGGGAGGGGGGCGTCAGGACGAGGAAGCAGAGTCCAGAGGCGGCGGGAAGGAGGCCGGGTGCGGTCGGCCGAGGCCCCGGCAGGAAGGCGGGCTGGCCTGGAACTGCAGATGAGCCAGGGGCAGTAGCGGTGGCAGCAGCGACTGCTCCCGCGGCTCCCTCAGGATCCTCCTCGGGCTGGTCCAAGATGGCGGCGCTCCCTACACAGGGTTTCCTGTCACCCTCGCAATGGGCCGAACCACAAAAGAAGGGGGGAGGATGCGCACGCAGCTGGCGGAGCCCGGAAGAGAGTGGCGGAGGCTGAGCCGCTGGCCACGCCCCTTCCTCAGTCCGGCCCTCCAAGTCCCGCCCCCTAGCACTCGCTGTTGAAGGGGCGGGGAGAGCTCTCTGCGCAGACGCAGTCGCTCTTCCTGGTCCCGGGAGTCTCCGCTCAGGTTCACCTGCAGTGTTCCTAGTGCGGCTGGGTTGTGATTTCTAAGCTGGTCGGCTTTGGAGCCTGTACTACTTTTTTTTTTTTTTTTTTTCTTTTTGAGACAGGGTCTCCCTGTAGCCCCAGCTGTCCTGGAACTCGCTATGTAGCCCAGGCTGGCCTTGAACTCACAGCGTTCCGCCTGCCTCTGCCTCCCCAGTGCTGGGATTAAAGACGTGCACCACCACGCCCGGCTAGACTGCACTACTTTTATGCTCTCACCCGGCCCTTTCCATCCCCTGCCACAGTGACACACGCACTTACTGCATTCATGCAGCATTTACGTACCGACACTTCGTACACAGCCGGAAACCAGGAAACTTGGAGCTCGAACCCACACCCGAACTCATCTCCCCAATTTATTGGTGATGAAACTGTGGCTCACATCCACAAAGCCGCATGTACAAAGCCATGCAGCTAGGAAGTGGTCCTTTCTATCCGTGTTTCACCTCTGTCTCTTCTAACCTTGCTTTTGGGACACCTTTGACAGTGAAGAGAAAAGCTGAAAAAAATTAAGAGAGAAAACTAAAATTAATTGAGAAAAAACCCAGAGCAGGTAGGTTCAGCAAACAACCCCTGCTTATCAGCCCCTGCTGGCCTAAGAAAACAAATCCCTAGTTTACCTAGGAAACCAGTCTTCTTGCCAGCTAGAGAAAACAAGTGTATGTTTAACTTTTGCTTCTGTTTTTGTAAACACGTGTCCCCTCTTGGAAAGCCAAGTCCTGGAACCTCGCCCCTTTTATGACCTGTAGGTTGAAGACCCCTGTGCGTGATCCATTGCCACATAGGCTGGAATGACTCGTGACCCCCCCCACGCCCACCACTGCCAGAGTGTGTCTGAAATAATGCTAAATTGTATATACTGGAAAAGGACTGCTGATTGTTGTTCAGGCTTTGGCAATTACTCCTCTAGGCCTACTGCCTTCAGGCTCCAGAATAAATCTGTGACTTCTCACTTTGTCCCTGGGTGTCTGATTTGAAAGCTGAGTTACAGTTCTTCCCATTACAACAGGAAGAAAGGAAGGCCATGTTTCACAATTTGCCAACCACTCCATCTTTCAACTTGGCCCTCTAATGGAGCCGGGATACCTTGGTCAAGCCACGTTTTTACTTTTTAGGGCCCAGAGCATTTTCACTTTGTAGCTCTTGGGTGTAGATTTATTTGTTTTTATATTTACCTTTAATTTATATTTTAGAACTGCTTTGGCACAAGGACGGATATATTAATAACATGTAGCAAGGCATTCCAGCCTGGAAGTCTTTGCTTTAATTAGCATATTAGTCTATCTTTAAATACAGTTTATGGTCATATTTTGACAGTTTTGAAATGAAGAAAATTTCTAGGCAATAGTAGAATATTTGCCTAGTACATACCAGGGTCTGAATAAACAAACTGCATGTGATAAAAAAGAAAGCTGAAGACAGGGTGTGGTGGTGCATGCCTGTAGTCTCAGCTCTTCGGAGGCAGAGGCAGGTGGATCTCTGTGAGTTCAAGGCCAGTCTGGTCTACAAAGTGAGTTCCAAGCCAGCTGGGGCTGCAGGGAGAGCCTGTTTCAAAAGACCAAAAAAAAAAAAAAAAAAAGCTGAAAATCAGTTATGGGTATTTGCCTGGGTATAATTTCATGCCTAGCCAGAAAGTATCTGTGTATCTTACCTAAAGTGAAATTTTTTGGTGTTATTGAGCATTAATAGTACCAGAAGCTGTCCAAAAATCACGCATATTATTAAATTTCTAAACCATCCCTATGAAGTCATTGCTGTATTCACCAATTTTTTGGATGAAAAGTGGAATGTCATATAAGCCTAAAGTCATATAAGTAAAAATTGCCAGTGAGCTTGGTCAAATGACTTCAGAGTTCCTATTCCCAAGCACCACCCCACAGCTCCTTGTTAGCTGTCCTTGTAATACCGTAGCCAGCTTCACTGTAGATCCTGAGTTGTTGCTTAAGCCATCATTCTGAATCAGCTTTGAACAGAAACATTGTGTGCACAGACTGCCAATCCCCTGCTAAGCAAAGAAATTACAGATATACAAATATCAATTCTTGTGACAAGCCTTAACTTTCCTAAAGTTAAGAGAGACCAAGGGTAATTTGATTACAGCAGAATCAAGGACTGTCCTGCCAAACATCCATCAACTTTTCCAGTTAACGCTTTTAAATAGCTGTTTCTCAGCATTTTCCAGACAGCTGGGTAGTTATTCATATGAACTCACAACAATGGCAACAGCATGCATAAGACCCTCGCAAGCTCAAACCAGACAAAATTCCAGCATAGAAGCCTGGAAGAAGCCCCAACCTTAGCTGAAGAACTATTAGCAACCTATAACTCCTGGGAGCGCGAGAGTCAGTTTTCTTTAAGATTGTACAGTTTGTAATGGCCAAAGGCTAGAGGCAAACAAAGTATCTATTACCCAGGAACTGTTATGCTAAATTGTAGTACACTCATATCTGGAATATTATTTGACCACTTAAAAGGAGTGCCATGTAGATGTCCTATTACAAAGCAAATCCTAAGAAATGCTTTAAGTGAAAAAAGCAAGAAATGAGAAACTAAATAGTATGCCAACACTTCTGAAACCATAAAAGGAGAGTAAAATAGATACATAAGCTTGTAAAATAGGTAATAGGAGGAATCGTTACTGTTATCCTAGAACTACTACTGTTGCCAGACCTGAAAACTAAAGTCCCTGAGGAGTCTACATTTCACACTGAAAGAGCTGCCAGGTACTTTCTAGCACAGGGTCTGATTTAGTGTTCAAGATCTATTGTTCCAGAGTCCACCCCCACCTCCCCACCTCTACTCCACTGGTTTCCAGCCCATTCCCTCAATCATAGATGTGCACGCCCATGGGCACACACCACCAGCACTCCGCAGTGGAAATTCAGTGTGGCGGGGGGAACCCTCCTTCTGTTCTCTCTACAGGAGCTTGTATCCCCCTCTAGAGTTAAGAGAGGTGCCCCACATCACCAGTGGAGATGGCCCATGCCTGAAGGAAACAGGGGACTTGGCCATCTCAGGGTATCTGTTCCAGCAGCAGACATAACTGATCTGTTCTGCCCCATTCTGCTTCCACAAGTGGAAGGAATCAGCCCATTAAGGTTTTGGGGGTGAGAGTGGAAGGTTCCAGAGCTTAAACTGCTCCCACCTCCTTTACTCTACTTCCCAATCCCACAATGAGATGTTCTCAGAGGGCTGAGGCAGGAACAACACAGCCCACAGTTAGCTGGATAACATAGCTGACACAGGAGTGACCAGTGCCTAGGGGAGGTGCATGGGATCCCCTAGGTACTGAATCTTTGTCATATCTACCTGGTCTTGTTTCACTTCTGTTTTATATATTTTTACATAATTTCTTTTGTAAAAAATCCACTATTTTAGACTGTAACCCTTTCCAGGACCTAAACAATTAGTCATTTCAGATCTATTGTACTTATTAAAACCAAATTATTTCATCTCCTTATTATTGGTTCTATAGTCTTAATTTTGCTGGCTATTTTTCCTCATATGTTCTCAATTTGGGGTTCATGAGCTTATCTTGGGTTGCAAATTTTTTCCCCTCTCTCCTTTTTACCCCTCCCCCTCACTGTCCCCTCCTTCCATAAAAATATTTATGTGCTGCCTAATTTAAAAAACAGGAATATTTCAAAATGCAGTTCATTAACTCACAGGGGTTCACTATTAAGTAAAAAAATAAACAAATAGTAAAGAATAAAAACACTAGCCAAACAAGAAATGATAGCTGATACGCTTCAAAATTCAGCAGGTTGACAAGACAGTTAAACGAGTGCATGAGACACTCTGGTCTCTGGATATGAAAAAGGAGTTCAGTTTACAACTACTAAAGAAGGAAGTGATGCATCAACACAAGGATAAATACTGCTATATCCAAGTGTAAAATAAATATTCTATCCAAGAGTACCTCGCCATCCTCCTGCACTTTATACTGACTCTCCAAAAATATGATCCTCTGCAGGCATCGTATTTGACACCAAGATAAGTGAAAGTTGTCCCATAACAAACAGGAAAATCATAGAAGATAAAAAAGCACAGTTGAAAATTTCTAAGAAAAACTGAAGACTATGTCCTTGGTTTTTCTATGACAACGCATCTGATAGCCCTTTCTTTGGCTGACCACCAGAAGTAGTGGGTGATTTCAACTTAGAGATCCTGTTGTATGACTTAAAAAAATAAAATAAAGAAGCATCTTTGGATTTCAGAGTTACATTCACAGTGTGGCAAAGTGGCCTGCCCATGAGATGCACATGGAAATATACCTACTAACCGTAAATTCAGCTTTTTCATTGTGTGGTCACTCCAAAGAGGCACTTACTAGAAACAAGAAGGGCAGATTAGTATTTAAGTCATTTCTTTATTATTTTGTTTGACCTTGCACATTTAACTGAAACTGTAAATCAGAGGATGAAGATGTTGTTCAGTGACAGAGTGCATGCCTAGCATTTGTGAAGTCCTGGGTTCCATCTCCAGCATTGCAAAACAGGAAGGAAAAAAAAAGTAAGTTAAAATCATGTGTGACAAGACACAACAGCATTAACCCACTGGTGACTGTCACAATAGAGGTGACAGCAAGTGTTGCCAAGGGACTACATTACCTGCACGCACAGTCAGCCTGCCACAGTTTTGCCCATAGGTAGATGAGAAACTTGCAGTTCAGAGACTAAAGACATTGTTCTTGGCAGCACAGCAAGGAGCAGGAGCATCGGCATACTTAAATTAGTTCCCCTGGTCCCCAGAGTCCACGGGTGCTGATGGGAATGGGTGCCTGGACACAGGGAAGGTTGTGTTGTAGCAGAACAGCCCTGAGCTTAGGAATATCCTGTCTTTTATAATCAGAAATGATTAAATTCTCTGAGCCTCAACTATACAAGGAATAATAGCTTCGCCCTGCCCCAAATTGTTTAAATAACTGAGAAGGTAGACGTAGCTGACAATGTCTGGAATGCTCCAAGCATTCAATGAGCACCTAGCTCTTTTTTTCTTCCTTTCTTCATTAATATCCTCATATAGTGAATCAAGTGCATAATATATATGTATATATATATATATATACATACACACATTTGAGTATACACACACACATTTATATATAAGCTGTGTATGCCATGTGGGTGCAGGGCCCAAGGAAGCCAGGAGAGAGCATCAGAATCCCCTGAAGCTGGAGTTACAGGTGGTTGTGAACCACCTGATGTTAGTGCTAAGGAGCCAAACCCGGGTCTTCCAAAAGAGTCCCAAGCACTCTCCAGCCCCGTCAAGCGCATGTATGGGCCTCTGCCAGAGCCCTATGCTCCTTCTTCCTCTCTTACTTGGGAAGCAAGTTCTTGGATCTCATTTGTATTAGTTAGAATATTTGGGTTCAGATGCTATAGACAAGAGTCCCCCAAATGACAGTTCCTTGTACAAGTAGAAATGTATTCTCTCACATGATACTCAGAGCAGGGAGACTAGATTGACGTGGCAGTTGAAAGGTGTTTGGTTGTTTTACTGCTACCCCAAAACATGCCTCCATCTGGTGGTTCAGAATTCTTGGTCTTTTTGAGACAGGGTCTCCCTGTAGCCCCAGCTGTCCTGGAACTCACTATGTAGACCAGGCTGGCCTTGAACTCACAGAGATCTGCCTGCCTCTGCCTCCCGAGTGCTGGGATTAAAGGTGCACCACCACGCCCAGCTGTCTCAATTACTTTTGATGTCAACATCTGTCATCTAGAACATGAGATGATGCCTTTATGAACAGGTAAAATACTTGAAAAGTGAGATTTCCCTA
>NW_008338996.1:1278458-1291189 GCF_000622305.1 Nannospalax galili | reverse complement strand
CTTTTTGAGACAGGGTCTCCCTGTAGCCCCAGCTGTCCTGGAACTCACTATGTAGACCAGGCTGGCCTTGAACTCACAGAGATCTGCCTGCCTCTGCCTCCCGAGTGCTGGGATTAAAGGTGCACCACCACGCCCAGCTTGGTTCAGAATTCTTAATCCAGGTGCCATGAAGAGAAGGGAGAAATGGAAACAAGTGGCACATACCTTCCCTTGAAGTGTCCAGCCCAGAAGTTGTCCACCCTAACTGCAAGGCATGGTGGGTACTGGACCTTCATCTATGAGACACCATTAACAATTTCTGTCATGCTACACTTTGCTTAAAACGGTGTTCATAGTTAAGCAACTTAAAGCTGAAGAGATGGCTCAGCAGTTAGAGCACGGGCTGTTCTTGCAGAGGACCTGGGTTCAGTTCCCAGTACTCATAGAGCAGCTAACAACCATCAACCATCCATAACTCCAGTTCCAGAAGATCCAACGCCATCTTCTGGTCTCCAGGAACATTGCATGTACTGGTGTACTTATATACATGCAGGCAAAACACCCATTTACATAAAAAAATAAAAATGTTTTAAAAGCCCCGGGGAGCTGGGAGTTGGCATTAAACCCTGACGCCATCACAGTGAGCTCTGGGGTGAGATTAGGACTTGAAAGCTTTCCTATGGGTATAACTCCCTCATGATACCCCTTTGGGGCTCTCTCTAGACCTCTAAATGAGCAGCATCCTTTTGCTTTGCCTGAGTTCTGAACTAGTTAAGGAAGGAAATAGAGGCAGTCTAGAATAGCCCCTTTACTATTGATACATCTGAGCAAAGAAGAGAATTTTAGATCTGGAGTCAGAAAGGCACCACTCCCAGTGAGCCCTGAACCTGAGCTACAAAGACCAAGGCAGGCCTGGGACCACACAGAGTTGAGCATGGCCAAGCATTCTCAAATATACCAATCAAGTCAGTCCTTCATCTTCCCAGACACGGAGGAGCCAGAGATGTATTCAGAAAAAAAAAAATAAATAAATAAAATCCTTTCCCATTGAAATCAGGACCAGGGACAAGGAATTCCCCTTTACCATCCTGAGGAGCAGACTGGGGCTTAGAAATAGCAGAGCAAGCAAGTTTATAATAAGGTTTACAAAAAAATTAAAAAGAAGTACCCAAATTGATGAGTCAGAAATTACCCAACCTATCATTGGGTTGGAGCCCAGCTTTCTTCTTAGTGGCTGGGAGGTGTTTGGTCAAGTTCCTCAAGGAACTTCATTTCCTTGCCCGCAAAAACGAGGAAGTAGCAGCATCAAATTCCTGCAGCAGTGATTAAACTGAAATGAGGTAAAGCATGAAGAGCTCTCAGCATGGGCCCTGGAAGGAATAAACACCCAGGAACCAGAAGCAGCAGCTGTTATTCCTGAGAGCCAATCAAGAGTTTCTGAAGCAATTCCTTCATATCAATGAGGAAAGACGAAAACCTGTATCTGCTATCATGGAATTTGATAGAGATCAGAAGAGTGTCCAAAGAGAAATATAAATAGTTGGAGAAAATGGGAAGAAGACCCAATGGGATTGGCTGTCTGAAATTGGCTGTCTGAAACTGGCTGTAAGGGTTAGCTTACATTTGAAACAATCTCAGCTGGATCTTCTTTTCCTATATCCCCTGTGACACCCCAGCACACACACACACACACACACACACACACAGAGAGAGAGAGAGAGAGACAGACAGACAGACAGAGACAGAGACAGAGAGACAAGAGAGAGAGAAAAGATTGATTTTGAATCTGATGTCACAACTCCCTGTCTCAGGAATGGATATTGCCTTTATAGATATTTTAATTAGGAGAGGCTAGGTCTTGCTGTGTAACAAATGACCCCACCTCCTCCCACAAAATCTCAGCACTTATAGCAACTACAAACATTAATTTCTCCCTACACCCGTAATGTGTCACTGCTTCCCAGAGCCATGTCATCTTTATTCCAGGACCCAGATGGATGGAACGTTCTCTGTTTCTGGAATATTGCCAGACTTCATGGCAGAGGGAAGAGACTGGTGAACCACATACTGAGTTTCAACCTTCTACTTCAAAGTAGCACAAATCACATCTGCATTTCAAGAGCCAGAGCAAATCATGTGGCCTTAAGTTGATGGAATTGGGTTGCATAATTCTCCTGTAAAAAAATACATCTAGGTGGACAGCATTCCAGTCTACCTCAATGGACTCCTTTCCCATCTAAACACACCCAAGAATCCAAGACAGCTGCCAAGAACTGTCCTCTGTAAAATGGGAAGAGCAGTACCTGCTCTGTGAACATTGCAGAGAAGGGGTGAGAATTCACAGGAGAGGCACATATTTGAGCATGACTTGTGAACTGTAAGATCCCACACACGTAAGAGGGAGTTTCTTTTTCCGGTGTGAACATCAGGAGAGATACTAGCCTTATTTAATAAAGTGCCTTATCCTCTGTCCGCACCCAGGAATGATCTTTTGACCTTATCAGTGCACTTTATCTGGCTAAGTCCTCAGAAGTATGCTACTAATGTCACTAAGTCCATTCACAAATGCGTAAACAACCCAAGCCACCATATACAGATGGATACATAACGAAATGCAGCACGTACATATAGTGGTATATTATTTGGCCTTAAAAGGGGAGTGAATTCAGATTTATGTTATGCATGGATGAACCTTGAAGACAGCATGCTAGTGAAATAACCAATTACAAAAGGACTGGTATTGTATGGTTCCATTTATAAAAGGTCCCTAAGATGTTCAAACCCAGAGACACCAAAAATAAAAGGTGCTTACCAGGAATTGAGGGGCAGAGCAATGGGAATTACAGATTAGTGGGTGCAGAAAGTAGACCGTGGTGGTGGTACAACAGTATGTATCTACTTAATGCACCAAACTATAAACTTAAAAGGAGTTAAAATGGGGCCTGGAGATATGGCACAGTCGGTGAAGTGCTTGCTGTGCTTTCTAGTTCACTTTTGTTGCTGTGATAAACACTTAGGGAGCAACTTAGGGATAAGCAACTTAGGGAGGAAAATATTTATTTCAGCTTACACCTCCAGGTCATAGTCCATCACTGAGGCATGTCAGGGCAGGAACTCAAGTAGGGACTCCAGCAGGAACCACAGGGGGAAAGCTGCTTACTGGCTCACTTGCTCTCCGGCTCCTGCTCATCGAAGATTTCTTACACAGCCTAGGACCACCTGCCTAGGGATGGTGCTAACCACAGCGCTGAACCCTCCCACATCAATCCCAATCAAGACAATCTAGTCTAGACATGACCACAGGCCAATCTGATCTGGGAAATTACTCTTCCCAGGTGTGTCAAGCAGACAATAAAAACTAGTCAGGACATAGTGCAAGCGTAGGACCACTGTTCCATTCTGGTACCCACATAAAAAGCTGGGTGTGATGGCACATGCATGGAAATCCCAGCACTGGGGAGGTAGAGAGAGGAGATCCCTGGGACTCAATGGTCAGCCAGTCTGGCCTATTCAGTGAGTTCCAGTGAGAAATCCTTTCTCAAAGACCAAGGTAGATGGCACTTTAGAAATGACACCCATTTCTGGCTTGCATATATACACACACACACACACACACACACACACACACACACCACCACCACCATACACACACATGCAAGGGTTAGAATAGTATATGTTATATGCTATATTTTACCACCCCAAAAGAGTACATTGCAGCAAAAAAATTTTAAATACTTAACTATCTTCAAGCTTTGACTAATTCAGCTCACACTGACAGGTCCTGTAGCTACTATGTAAGTTGCTGATGGCTTTCTGTAGCCTGCCTGGTATTGCTAATGTATTGTTATGAATTACATTGCTAGATGTAAATGTTGCTAATTAACTAGAGACAAGAGGGTGTACTGAATAAACCACTGAAATGTATAGGCTGGGAGTCAAGACTTAGCTGAAGCCAGTCATGAGACTGGGGAAGTCACTTCCTTTCTCTGGGCCTCATTTTTCCCTATCTGGAAATGTGGCAAGATTAGCTGAACTCAGCAATCCAGTCAGGTGTGCCTCAGCCTGAGGGGTCACAGAGTCATTCACAAGGTTCAGTTAGGCGGGGCTGTATCCCTTTTGCCTTCTCCTCTCAACCTGAATCAAACAACAAAAACCATAGCAGCCACTTTTGAAGGGTTTATGGCTTGGTGTTTTTGTTTAAAAACTTTAAAAACAGGGAGATAAGGGAATCTCTGAGAACTCCCGCTGTTTCTGATAAGGCTGTGAGGTATACTCAGAAGCACTGGGTTGATGGTATATTGTCTCTAAAGTGTGAAAGGACTGGCCTTAGACTTGGCCTCTTGTCTCTCCCTGTCCACTCAAGCCCCTCTGTACCCACTTTCAGTTTTTCCACTTTGGCCCTTGTAACTGGCAGACCAGGAAGAGCCCATCGACAGCCTTGAAATCAAGTTTCTGTTGTGCCGACAAGAAGACAGAGACCCCAGTGACCACACATTTTCTAGGTTGAGACTAGGTATTAAGAGTTTTGATTTCTCATTACTGCTTCAGTTCCAACTCTACAACTTAGGAGTTCGGAGGCTTGGACAATCTTATCTTTCCCAGCCTCAGTTTCTTCATTTGTGGAGTAAAGGTGGTGGTCCATAGGTGGTCGGGTTGGTGGTCAATCTCCCTGCTCCATCGTCTTGGCTCCTGGTTTCCCACCCTCTACTCTGGTTTCAGGAAGCAAGCTGCCTCCCACAGAGCAGCCTCAAGGTTGATTCAGGCTTTGCCTCAGTACCATTGACAAATGAGCTCCAATGCAAACAGAACTGATTTCAATGCACTGTTCCATTAAAACTCTCCCTTCGTTAGTACTTTCCTCAACCTGGTGCCCTGTCAAGAAGCAACTTAAGGAAGGAAAGATTTATGTTGACTCACAGTCTAAGGGAACTAAAATCCATCATGAGGGGAGAGGGAAAGCATGATGGCTGAACGACTTGGGTGAGGTGAGGCAGGAAGCAGGCCCAGCTATAAACCTTATGGCCAACCTCCCAGCCACCTACTTCCTCCGGGAGTCCAGCCTCCAAGAAGTTCCGAAATCTCTCTAAACAGTGCCACCAGCTAGAAGCCCAGAGTTCAACCACAGAACCCTGAGGAGTACAGTTCACATTCAAACCCTAACACTCCCTCATGCCTTGGACTTGCCAAAGATCTTTCCCCACCCCCAAAGATGGGAAAGAAAGCAAGGAGAAAGAGAAATACAAAGGGAACTGAAGTTCTTCCTGCCAGTGGATTTATTTCGTCTTTTTACAGATTAATGTTTGACTTCTTCCACACTGTGCAGGGAAAGGGCACCAGTTCTGGTGGCTCTGCCGCTATAGACCTGGGATAAGCACAGAGACGATGTAAGATCAAAACAAAAATATTGTTTTGTCAATAACATACCGGGCAGCTGAGGTGGTGGAACAGTCATGGTCTCCGGTATGGGACAGTGGCTGAGGTCACTGGATTCCAAAAGAACTATTGGGAAGAACAACTTCTTACTAGTTTACCTGTTCTGTTTCTAGTCTATTCTGATCAGAATGGAAAAATCCAGCAGAGCATTTCAGGCCATCTCCACAAGAGGGCGTAGTAGGTCCACGCCACGCCCTCTGCAGCCTCATGACCCTGCCTGTGGACACTGGGCTTATGCTGCTAGTGCACACCAGGTTTGGCCACAGTATTTTCTCAGACTCTTTGTTAGCTCTTCTTTTCCCCAGCCCAGGAGTAAGTGGAGAAGCTTTGGAGTCAGGTGTAGTTGGATTAAAACCCTGCTTCTGCCATTTGCTGAAATCTTGGCAAACTAGTTACTATTCTGATGAATAATTGGTGACTTCTTCCCAGGCCTGGGGAAGCACAGAATTTCAGACTCCTGGTACACAAAGCAACCTTCCAGGTCAGTCAGTAAAGCCCCTACATTTCACGGATGAGGACCCAGAGACCTAGGCCATGTCGTCCTCTCTCAACCCCACCCAGTTTGTCTCTCCAACATGAAGTACGCAGAAAAAGAAAAAAGCCCTTTTAGCCAACAAGCTCGAACCTTCTTGGACAGAACATTCATTACCTGGCTTCAGCAGTTACACACTTGGGCAAGTGCTTGACCTCTTGCCTCTCACTTTTCCTCATCGAAACAATGTGGGGATAAAAACAGCACCTACCTCATAGGGTCTTGACCAGACTAGATGCAGCCGTGCCTGTGGGGCTCAGTGCAGGGCCTGGCACCTCACAGGCACTGGATAAGTATTCTTTCTTCAAATCTGGATCACATAAGCTTTTAGAACCCCCCATTTTCTCATCAATGAAGTAGGGATTTTTTTCATAGAGTTGTGGAGAGGACTAAGTGATATAACATGTAAACCTTCGGCCAGAGGACTTGCCTCGTGGCAATGATAGAAAACAGATTATAAGAAACGATTATTTATTGCCTTTTATGCAGCAAGGAATGACTATTTCTAAGAGCAAAGGGAACTGAGATTGAATCCTAACCAGATCCAAGGATCCTTTCTATGGCGTTAGTGCTAATCGCCAACGGATAGGGTCTAGAATCACCTGGGAAGTGGCTTCTGGGCAGAACTGTGGGGGATTAGTTTGATTCTGCTAATTGAGGTGGGAAGACCCATCTTAATTATGGGAGGTACATTCCCTGGGCAGAGGTACCTGCACTGCCCCAAATGGAGAAAGCAAGCTGAGCACTACCTTGTGTGCATGCCTCTCTGTTTCCTGATTGTGACTGTGCTGTGACTAACTACTACAAGCACCTTGACTTCCCCTCCATGATGAACTGTACCCTTGAACTGTGAGCCAGAATAAACCCTTTCTCCTTTAGTTGTTTTTATCAGAGTATTTTATCACAGCAACAGTAAAAGAAACTACAGCAGTTCCTTCGCTGGGCTGGGTTTTTCCTTAGTTGTCCTGTGTCACCCCATTCCTACCAAACTTCTGTCCAAGGTCCCCCCAGACAATTCAGGGATTAAGTCCCTAGTGATTTCCTCCTCCTTCTGCCACAACTATTACATTAGATGAGACTTCATCTTTTCTCCATGGACCTTTGCTATAGCATCAGCATCTCAGGAGGAAGAAACGATATCATGTTGCTAGAGACTTACCCCCAAGGATGCCCTTCCTGGGTTCCAGCCAACCATTGCTAGAAGGAAATGTGGATTTTTTGTTGTATTAGCATCCTATGGCTGCTGTAACAAGTACTACAAACTGAACAGGTTAAAACCACAGCAATGTCTTCTCCACACCTCTCTGCAGGCTAGAAGTCCAAAACCAAAGTGTCAGCAGGCCATCTTCATCTGATAATGGGTGGGCTCCTTCAAGACATGTTCTAGCTTCTGTGGGTAGCCATCATCCCAGCTGTTCCTAGGCTTCCGGCTGCACTGTTCCAGTCTCTGCCTCTGTTGTCCTTGCATAGATAACCTGTTCTTCTTTGAGCTAGTCATACTGGATGAAGGATCCACTCTCCTCCTATGTGACCACATGTGATAGTTTGAATGAGAGCGTCTTCCATAGACTCCAAGCATTTGGATACTTTGGACCTAGTTGGTGGCACTGATTTGGGAGGTTTTAGGAGGTGTGGCCTTGCTGAAGGAAGCATGTCACTGGGGGTGGGCTTTGAGAGTCATTAAGCCTTGCCAGATTTCTAGTTGCTCTCTGTTTCCTGTGCCTGCTTGAAGCTGTGAGCACTTTCTCCTCCTGCCCTGTCCTGCCACCATGCCTCCCCACCATGACAGACTCTAATCCCTCTGAAACCAAAACCCCAAATAAACTCTTCTTTCCATAAGTTCCCCTGGGTCCAGTGTTTTATTACAGCAACAGAACAGTAACGAATACACCACATCTTACTTTATCTATTGATTGCATTTACAAAACCCTGTTTCCAAATAAAGTCATATTCACAGACACCAGGAGTTAGGACTTCAGTATATCTTGGGTGGGACATAATTAACCTCATGACACTTGTTAAATATTTTTCCATCTCTTCTCGTCTTGGTTGAGATATATGTTTTACCCGAGCACGTGGGGCCAAGCAACCATGAACCGAACCCTCTAAAACTGTGAGCCAAAATAAATCTTTCTCCTTTTTCTCCTAAGTTGTTTATGTCAGGCATTCCGACACGACAGTAACTAACACACCTTCTGAGACTTCCAGCTGCATCTCTACACAGTCCCTGAACTCAAGGCTATAGCGTTCCTGTTCTCTGACACAGAGCGGAACTTCAACCCAGGCCTTTGCTAGTATTTGTATCGCCTTTTCCTTGTGTGTAAAATAGAAAATAATAATCACTGTAGTTATCTCATAGGATCTCCAAGTCGCCTGGCACTGAAAGGTTACGATCCATGTAACAGAAGCTGCTTCTTCGGGGGTTACCCTTTGTGGGGTTGCTTCATCTGCCTTTGCCTGCCCCAGGAACAGTCCCCATCTCCCGTTGCCCCAGTCTGACCTTCTCTGCTCTTTCCCTTTAAGGCCCAGCTCAAAGCCCACCTCCTCTATGATACCAACCAGGCCTCCTAATGTCCTCCCACTCCTAGGGACCATAGCGCCTTGTTTTCTAGCCCTGCTCAGTATATCACGATAATACCCTGCTTCGCTTACTAGTCTAGGAGCTTCTGGAAGACAGGAGATTTATGTGGATTAGCTTACCAGATGTCTTTGTGAGATTTCACAAAGACACTAACAAAATGTCTGGGATAATTGTTTTGGCTCACAGGCTTTGAGGTTACAGTCCATGATCACTTGGCCCCATTTTGCACCTGTGGCATGTCATGGGAGCATATTACATGAAGAGCAAAACTGCTCACCTCACCTCACCTTCCTTTCAGGAAGAAAAGAGAAGGAAGAGGGGTAGGGATCCCTCAGTCCTCTTCAGGGGCACACCTCCAGTGAGCTAAACACTTCCCACCTCTTAAAGTTCCACTACCCAGCTGGGGACCTAGCCTAGGGCTCCGTAAAAATATCACATGGGTTAGACAACTGGAAGCTGCTTTCTCACAGTTCTGGTGTGAAAAGTCCAAGATCAAGGTGTCAAAAGCTGGTTTCTTCTTAGGATTGGTTCTTTCCTTAACATGTAAATGGAAATCATCCTTTCTCTTCACAGGGTCTTTCCTCTTTGTGTATCTGTGTCCTGATCTCTTGTTTTTATGAGGAGACTAGTCAGATTAGGGCTCAGTTTTATGATGTCATTTTAACTATCTCTTTAACGACCCTGTGCTGTTTATTTTAATTGTCAACATGCCACAACCTAGAATTGCCTGGGAAGAGTATCTCAATGAGGAATTATCTAGGTCAGGTTGGCTGTGAGCATTTCTGTGGGGGATTGTCTTGATTGTTAGTTGATATAGGAAGACCCAGCCCGTTGTAGGCAGCAGTTTTCCCTGGGCAGAAGGTCCTGAACAATGTAAGAAAGAAGAAAGCTGGCTGAGAAGAAGCAAGCAAGCTCTTGACTGTGAATGTGATGTGACCAGCTGCTGAGTTCCTGCCTTCGCATCCCCCAAATGATGGACTATAACTTGGAATTGTAACCAGATAAGCCCCTTCCTCCCTTAAGTTGCTTTTTTGGTTTTGGTTTGTTTGTTTGGGTTTGGGGTGGTTTTTGTTTTGTTTTGTTTTGTTTTTTGAGACAGGGTCTCACTTTGTAGTTCTACCTGACTTGGAACTCGCTATGTAGACAAGGCTGGTCTTGAACTCACAGAGATCAGCCTGCCTCTGCCTCCCGAGTACTGAGATTAAGGACATTCACCACCACACCTGGTTTAAATTGTTTTGAGGTTTTTTTTTGGGGGGGAGGGTTAGACTGTTTTATCACAACAACAGAATGAAACTAGGACAGACTCTGTCTCTGGTTATAGTCACATTGTGAGGCACAGGAAGTTAGGACTTCAATTTATCTTGGGATGGGAGCCAAGTGACATGATTTGGCCTAGAACAGTTATTTCTTTAAATTTTTAATAAACTCAAATAGCAATAAATATATTGATATTATTATTATAATAGCCTCAAACAAAACAGGAAAAGCTGAAGTTCTCCTTTCCCTGTCCCACTCCCTCCATCCAACTGCCAGCTCTGTTTCTAAGCCTTTGCAGTTATGAGTGCACCTTCATAAAGCTACAACTTTGGTGTGGCTTTTTCTGTTACATAAATATCTCATACTGTGTATGTTACTGTGCAAATTCCCATCTTATTCATTCTTTTTATGTATGTGTTACTCTCCCCTTCGTCTTGACCTAGAGAATAGCTATGAATAAGCATATTCAGAATACTTGTTGAAATATTAAAGAATGGATTCATGGAGTATTATATAGAATGCTATGAATTTTCTAGCAGTCACCTGATACTACAGTGCCTCCTTTTCCTTACACATAAAATAGAGGATAATCCTTACTCTAGCCATCTCCTAGCACCTTCAAATTAACTGGCGTTTGGAGGTTACCGTTCACGTAACAGAGACTGCTTCTTTGGGGGTTACCCTTTATGGAGTTGCTTCCCTTCCCTTTGCCTGGCATTTTAAATTATAAGGAAAATTCACACCTAAATGATTCAGATGGTAACTGCTAATTGATTTTTTTTTTCATATTTACAGAATCCAGAGCTTCTTGGATCTTCAAATAACATCAGAATATGTATGTTCTTCCTTCTGTGCCTTCTGTGCATGGGCTAACACAAAGCATGTATCTTAGTTTCTCTTCCAGTTGCTGTGATAAAATATCCAGACAAAAGTAACTTAAGGGAAGAAAGGGTCTATTTTAGCACACAGCTTCAAGGTACCGTCCATCATGGCGGAGATGTCACAACAGCAGCAGTTTGAAAGAGCTGGACACGTTCCATCCATAATTAGGACCAGAGAGCAATGAATGTGCACATGCCTGTACTCAGCTTGCTTTCTTCACTCTTGCAGTGCAGGATGCCCTGCCTAAGGAATGGTGCCATCCACGGTGAGGCCATCCCACATCAGTTACAATGTTTCCCCCAGAGACACGCCCATAGGCCAACCTGATTGGACAATCCCTCACGGAGAGTCTTTTCCAAGGCGATTTTAGTGTGTGTCAAGTTGCCAGAACAAACTAACCATAATAATATGTGAATGCTGTGGTGTTTAACTGAGAGAAAAGTAGTATGTTTGTAACCAGCCTGTAGCTAAAATTCCTTCTGGGATGGGTGTAAACAACATCTTCCCCCTCCTTCCCAACTACAGTTTCACCAAACAGCAGTCTGGGAAACCAATGAGTTTATTGGGCTTACTTCTTAGAGCAATGGGTGAGGATTTACTTACAGGAGTGTGGGTGCTCCCCTCCTAAGTCTGCCCTGGAAAGTCTTCATCCAAGCATGGATGGTGACTTCCCCACAGCCGTACAAAATGGTGAGTGAGCTTACCCTAGGCTTCACCAGCCTTTATACCCTTAGCTCCTCCCCCAGGCCACATGTAACTCGTACATGTAACTGGTTGATTGGGGGGTGTGCCTGGGCTCTCAGGAGAGGGTCCCCTGACTCTCCCTGCTTCTCCCTTCCTTGCTGGGGCATGAACAGTTAACAAGCTCAGCTGTGATGATCTTAGGCAAGCAGCTGCAACCAAGTTTGGGAAGCTGGTGTCTGTCTGTCAGAGGACAGTCGTATACAGCATGGCCTCAAGCTTGATTGTGATTTTCTGTTCCCGGCATGATGAAGATAGTGCTCAAAAATTAGCTGTCTTGTTCTTAATGCACAGTCACCTCCTCTCCTGCCATATAAAGCCTATTCATGTATCTGAGTTCCTTAAAATCTTTTGGGGGGAACCCCTCCAAAATAAAACCTTTTTATTAATAAAAGGGAACTCTTTTATTAAAGGGTGCTGGCCCTTTAATAAAACTTATTTCCTTCTAACAAACTTTTTCTTGTCTTCTAATTATTGGCTTTTGAGTAGTAAGCAATTTATTAGACTTTGGTCCAATAATATTTGAGAATCCACTAGCATTATCTGACCAGCCTTCCTGCACAACCACCAAACCCTGACATCTCACTCAGTTTTTTTTTTTTTCCCCCTTTACTGGAGGGGAACTCCCCAGGGCTTATACACATTAGGCAAAGGACCAACACTGAGCTATATGCCTCCAACCCCAATCTTGCTTAATTATGTGTCTGAGAATTCCAAGGAATGCTTCCATTTCCCACAAATCCATCTAGTGAGAGTGAGCTCTTCTTGATCATGAAATTTTCCTGGTTTCCATCTACTGCTCCCTCTGTATCTCTTCATAAGGGCAAAGACCAGACTCTTTGCCCACTCCCCAGAGTCCATCTAATAAGTTCAGATTAAGGGATGTGAGGCAGAACCTTTCTGGTAGCATCATTATTATTCTTTTGTTTGCTTGGTTTTTTTTTTAAATTGAATTTTTGTGACTTTGACTTTCATACAATATAGTTTGATGATCTTTAGATCCCCTTGCCTCCCGAACCTCCTCCCAACAGCTCCCTGCCCAATTTAATGTACCTTCTTATATATATAATATGGCCTATAGTGTCTGATTTGTGTCCCAACCATTCCTTCAGTGTGGGTCCAACCCACTGGGCCCACCAAAAGTTCCAACCCTGTAAGACACTGTCTTTCCGCCTCCCAGCAGCCATTAATTGCTGAAAGTCTGTCACCATTGCTGTGAGTTCATATGAGTAAATGATCAGCTGTCCGGAAGACTGTTTCCTTGTGATCATCCATCACCTCTGCATCTTATAATCATTCTGCATCCTCTTCCACAATGATCCT
>NW_008338996.1:1274738-1278072 GCF_000622305.1 Nannospalax galili | reverse complement strand
TAGGAGAGCCATCTCTAAAGCATTTCCCAAAGTTTGGCTATTATCAGCTAATTTTAACTGTTCCACACAAAGGGTAAGTAATTGAACCACCTAGTGAAGTAGTAAATCCATTTTCACCTGTCTTTCAAACCTTCTGATTAAATCAAGGAAAGCATCGGGTTGTTTCTAATAGACTTTACAAGTTCTCTAGCACCATGTTCAGTTTTCTTTTCCAACAAAGACAGAGCCTGGCAACAGTATCCAAATAGAATTTAATCACCTTGTTTGGTTTTCTTTGAATTTATTTTCATAGAAATGATGTTGATTACCATAAAAATTGATTTTTAATTGAAAAAAATTGGCATAGCCATATAAATGTTAAAAGCACATTTAAGTTACTAAAGTGAATGGATGTGCAGAAAAAAATATTGAAAAAAGTGATTAGCTAATTGAAATGGTAAAAATTGAGTTTGGGGGCCTCAAGACTGAAGAAAGGCAGCACATAATAAAGGCCAGGTCTCCTGGCCTCTTCAGGGCTCAGCACTCACTCCTTATTTTTGGCAGGGACCCCAAGAAGAGTTTCCTTGGCCCAGCTAAACTCCAGCCCCAAGAGAAAAGCCATATGCCCAGTCCTTCTTTATACTGCTTTGTTGTTTTCAATGTCTGCATTTCAAGGGGAACGCTACACCCCTCTACATAACAACAATCCTCTGATCATGTTTTTCCCCCAAACGAACAACAGAAAAGCAGTTTTCCCCAACAAGGGATTAAATGACAGGCTGCTTTGCAAGGACAGTTTATTAAAGGCATGAAAGAAAATTAGGTCTTAAGGTGGTCCCCCTCATAAGCCCAGCCCCAGATGGGGAGGGGTATGCTCTGCTCTTCCCAAGTGTAAAGGAAATCCTCTAGAAGCACAACCCTGACTTTGCCTTCTCTTACCCAGTTGTGTCATGGTCTTGAGGCCAATGTCCTTCGGTTGGCCTTCCACCGCCTTCATGGTCAGCCCAATACGATGAAGCTGAAAAGCATTGACCAGGACTCTAGACACTGGAGTTCTATTGCTATGGTGACTTCCAATGTGCTAGATGCCTTCTGTGGGTCCCTTTTCTGGTCTCAACGTTCCCCTCAATAGTGTCAATGTAAAATAATGACTCTGTTATTATAAAGGAAATGAGAATATAGGGTTTTTTTGGATTTTTTTTTTTTTTCGGTCTTTTTGAGACAAGGTCTCCCTGTAGCCCCAGCTGTCCTGGAACTCACTGTGTAGACCAGGCTGGCCTTGAACAGAGATCTGCCTGCCCACAGAGATCTGCCTGCCTCTGCCTCTGCTTCTCGAGTGCTAGGATTAAAGGCGTGCGCCACCACACCCGGAGAGAATATAGTTTAAGTCGAATATGAATGCCCTTTCAGGTCAACTTGAATCCATGTTACTGGGCCGCAGACACCAGTATTTGGCTCAGATTAGTGTGAACTAAAGTTCTCTGAAGAAGCTGGGTCCAATTTCTGCAGACTATTTGACTTTGGCTGATTAAAACACCTGACTATGGAGTGATGAAATGTGGTGGACCAACAGCCAAGATTATCCTGAGCTTTCCTAGGCCTTCAGCAGTCAATTACCTTCACTTTTGTATCTGACTTAACTTTCTCATGGCCAACAAATACACTCGAGGAGAACTATCTACCCACTTAGAGGACCCCTGGCCCTCGCCAACCCTAAAGCTCTAACATCTGAAAGCTGCAGAAGAGATTTGCCCCGCTTGCTAAAGCCCATCTTCCTGATGCTGTCACCAGGGCACACGGGAACGTATTGTATTAGTTTTTTTTTTTTCATTGCAATAGCATTGACATAAAGATCTCTATTTCATTATTAAAATACACAGTTTCATACACAAAAATTCATTTGTAATGCAATTGACATTAAGATGTTTGCACATGCCTTCCTAATCTCTATATATCTGATTATTACTAGTCACAGTTCATTACTTTCTGAGGTACTTGGCATCTGAGCATGGATATAAAGTCATCAGGTAGATTTCATTGATAATCTTTTTCACATCTACTAGTTATTAAGGAAAAAATTTTTATGCTTTGAAGAATTATTTTTTATCATTTAAAAAAATTTTAATAACTACATGATTAGAAGAAACATTTCACTACAGCTTTAACATATTCAGTAACATACTCCAGAGCAAGAGTACATCTCTTTCACAAGTGGGTGTAAGTGTCTAGGTTCACAGTTGAGTTAAAACAGTTATACAATATTGAATTCAGTATAAGCCCTCTAAGACATAAAATTGAATGAGTTTTTTAACCTTTAAAAAGAGCTCCATTTCATTTTAGAATATGTTGTTCCTTGCAGAAAGACTCATTGTTTTTGCTACTAACACTGAGATGTTGGCACATGCATCTCTAATCTGTATGCATCTGATTATTACTAGTCATAATCGGTTGCACTTGGATCCTTGGCGCCTGTGTATAAAGTCATTTGGGTAGATTTCAATGGTAATGTTTATCACCTCTACTAATTAGCATGACGTAAATTTCCATACTTCCACCTCAAATATAATACATTTTAAAAAATTTGTTGACTTTTTTGTGTGTATATCACACAGAATATCCCACACCATCTCATTTGGTAGATTTCAATGGTAATGTTTATCACCTCTACTAATTAGCATGATATAAATTTCCATACTTCCACCTCAAAAATAATACATTTTTTAAAATTTGTTGATTTTTGTGTGTGTGTGTGTATATCACACAGAACATCCCACACCATCTTATTTGACTATGCACCCACTTCCCAGATGGCATGTTATAGGAGGGTCAGCTGTTCCTCTTCTAGCATCAATCAGTTGTCAATACTCACTTTAGTCAAGATTGGGGTCTGCTGTTCATTTTCCCAGTTCTATGCTGGGTTACTATCTGGGAGTCCCTTTGGCCACCCGAGCCAACAACTCAAAAGAAGGTATCTCCTATCTGGCATTGTTGCTTGTTATGTAGCCTTTAGCTATGCATATGGACACTTAAGAAATTAAATTGGTCCCTTTAATCTTTGGTTATACTTTCCTTTTGGGTGTTTAAGGCCATACAGTGGGCCCAGATAGACCAATTTATTTTTAACTCTTAAGGTTGCTTGAGGATCTGTTCCTCACAGGTCACATGGGCTTGGGAGGCGCCCCTGGCTCCTTTCTTTTACCAGTTCCATCTATGTGAAGATAAGTCAAAGGTTCTGCTCAACCATGGTTGGCTTCACTTGGAAGCAGGGAGGAAATGATTCCTCTGTGTTGACCCTCCTCTTTGTAGACTGGACACTAGTTCAAGTCCATCTGGTGGGGTCTCCTTGGCCTTCTTG
>NW_008338996.1:1266476-1274389 GCF_000622305.1 Nannospalax galili | reverse complement strand
ATAAACCTTGTCTAGACGTATACTTCTTGATCTGGTATGTATAATTTGTCAGTAGGTTGTTGGACTAATATGGTTCCCTCTTGTTTTAAAAACTAGCTAGGCATTATTTAGCTCTCGCATTGTTAAACGCCACCATCACGGTTTCCCAAATTAAGGTGTCCCCATTTTTCCTTTTTCTCCCTTAATAATTCCCCTCTCCTATGGTCCTACCTCTCTTGAGGTCCTTCTTTCCCCTTATCCCCTAGGTTGCTTGTATACCCTTCCCTCCCTCCTCCCTTAAACTGACCCGATTTTTATGCATATCTCCCTTATTAAGGCCTGTTTCCTATTGTTCTTCTCTTTCAGGTTCTATTTGAAGATTTCATATACGAGTACACTGTATTTGCATTTTTTCCACCCTTTCTTCTTCTTCCAATTTGTGCTGTGCACCCCAACCGCCCCTTCTCAAATTCATGACCTCTTCATATACATATACATATACATATATATAGAGAGAGAGGGGGGGGGTCCAATTAGTGTTGATCTTATTTGTGTGTGTTTAGGGCTGATCCCTTAGGATTGGGATCGCGTCAGCTGAAAACAAACAAATGGATTCTCCCTCTCTCTCACTGCCTGTATTGCTCTTCATCTAGGGCTGGGGCCTTGTAGAATTTTCCTTCATCTATGTTGGCAAGTTGATTGATGTGGTATTTGCAGGTAGGATTGGGATCGCGTCAGCTGAAAACAAACAAATGGATTCTCCCTCTCTCTGACTGCCTGTGTTGCTCTTCATCTAGGGATGGGGCCTTGTAGAATTTTCCTTCATCTATGTTAGCAAGTTGATTGATGTGGTATTTGCAGGCCTTGTTTGGCAGCCATATTGCTGAGAGTTCATGGGAGCAACATCCTTGTCCTGTTCGGAAGAAACTATTACACAGCAGTCACCCTGCTCCTCAGCCTCTTACACTTTCAGCCCTTCTTCTGCAATGATCCTTAGGTGCAGGGATTGGGTTACAGGTGTCCAATGTGGGACTGGGCATCCCTAAGTCACTTATTTTCTTCATTTTGACTAGTTCTGGATCCCTAGGATGAGTGTTTAGAAGCAGTTGGAGACTATATTGATATGTAATATTAATAGTAATATGGCAGTAGTAGGTTTTCCCCTAGGGCCTATGACCTCTCCAGCTACAGGATCTTGGCTAGGTTTACAATACCAGGCATTAGTTCCCTCTAACTGAGCAAGCTTTAGGTCCATTTAGACAGATTGTGGTTGCCCCAAGATACAAGTACCACTATTGCAGTTTGGGAATATCTTGCTGATCCCATCATTGTTGTGGTTCCCAGGCTTTACATCTGGGTAAGTGTCTTAGTTTGTCTCTTCATTGCTGTGACAAAATACTCTAACCACTACCAACTTGGGGAGGAAAGAGTTTATTCAGCTTTTATCTCCCAGGTCACAGTTCATCAGGGAGCCCAAGGTAGGAACTCAGAGCAGGAACCTGGAGGCAGGAGCTGGAGCACAGGCCATGGAGGAATGCTGCTTACTGGCTTGCTTCCCTGGCACCTGCTCAGCCTGCTTTCTTATGCAACACAGGCCCACCTGCCCAGGGGTGGCACCATCCACAGTGGGCTGGGCCCTCCCACATCACTCATCAAGAAGATGCCCCTCAGACATGGCCACAGGCCAGTCCAATAGAGGAAATTCCCCAGCCGAGGCTCCCTCAACCCAAGTGTGTCAAGTTGACATTAAAGCTAACCAGCACAGTAGGACTGTTGATAACTTTTTCCCCTTGGCAGTTTGCATAGCACCTTCCAATATTATGAGAGTTAGTGCTCAAGGAGAATTATTATTTTTTGTTTTAGGAAGTCTCCAAAACAGACGCCCAGTATAAGAATATTTAGATGGGGGACTGGGGAAGAGGAGGATCAGTGGTTAAGAGTTCTTGCTGGTCTTACAGAGGACCCAATTTCAGTTCCCAACATTCAGATCAGGTGGTTCACAGCAGCCTGTAACTCCAGTTCCAGGGGATCTCATGCTCTCTTCTGGCCTCTGGGGGCACCTGCATGTACATGGTGCACATACAGACAAACACATACATACAAACATAAATAAATAAAAAATTTAAAAAGAATATTTAGATAGGACAGGGCCTGGGGGTATACATCATGGGGTCAGATCAGGTGTTTAGCATGTAGGAGGTCCTGGGTTTCATCTCCAGCATCAAAAATAATTAATTAAATAAACTTAATTTTGGACAATGGAATTTGGTGTGGTGGTGCACACCTGTAATCCTGGCATTCAGGAGGCACAAGGATTCATGAATTTGCATGAGGATAGCAAATTCAACCCCAGATAAATTATATACTGATATCCTATCTTAAAAAATTAAATTAAATTAAAGAGAGGAAAAAAGTCAAGTGAAATAAGGTCCATCCTCCCCTGAAGATATTATTAAATATTTTTGTGTTCATCTCTTCAAGGCTTTCTCTAAGAAATATTAAGGATGTATCTTCATAATGAAGATAATATTAATCTAGAAATAGTTACAATTTTAAAAGAGAGTCATAATTCTCACACAAATACAAAATGAGTTCTTGTCAAAGTCTTTATTTAACTCCTTATTCAATGAAGTAACCAGTAATAAATTAAAACTAATGAACACACACACACACGCACACATCAGGAATGGAGAAACAAACTGACAATAGATGAATAGATTATCTATCTGGTAATAAAATATGATATGTGGGGCTGGGGAGATGGCTCAGTGGGTAAAGTGATTATTATGCAAGCATGAGGACCTAGTTCAGATCCCCAGCACCCACACAAAGCTGGGCATGGTGGTGGGTACCTATAACCTCAGCACTGGGGGAGCAGGGAGGGCAGTGGGGCCAGGAAGATCTCCAGAGCTTGTTGAAGAGCTAGTCTACTGAAATGGTGAGTGATAGGTTCAGTGAGAGTCCCAGTCTCAAAAAAATAGGGTGGATAGTGATAGAACACACACACACGCACACACACACACGCACACACACACACACACACACACACATGCCAAATAGGTAGGTAGATAAATGATAAACAGGTGATAGATAGATGATAGATAGATAGATAGATAGATACATAGATGATAGAATGTAATTTAAAACTTTAAAATTTTTCATTACAAATCTCAAAACACCTACTATAAGCAGACTTAAACAAAGGGACATTTTATCCAAGATCTCACTTTGAGATACAAAAACACATAGCAGAAATCATTTCTGAAGCCAGGCATGGTTCCACATGCACTTTAATCCCAACACTCGCTACAGGGAGACCCTGTCTCAAAAACAAAACAAAACAAAATAACCCTCCCAAACCCCACAAAAATAAAAAAAAAACAACAAAAAAACCCAAAACAAAACAAAGCAAAACAAACATCATCTCTGTATTCAACAGCCTGGTGACAGGATTAGGAAAGATAACACCTGTAAAAGTGGGTAGTTTGAAGGTATCTTTCATCAATATATGGTGAAAATTTGCTATGGGCTTTGTAAATATCTAACTATGAAATTAAAGTTACAGGGAAAACTATCAGACACGAATACAGGTCAGAGGGTGGTATGTGGAGATGACCAGCAGCCACTTCAAAGTGGGAAAGCCAAGTTTTCAAGCCAGCCACACTTGGATTTGAATCTTGCCCCAGCTGGCCTTTGCCTTTCCTCTGATGAGATACAGACTGTCTTGCATTTTCAGGTCCTCATCTATAAGCTAGGGCTCATGACACTACTTCTCAGAATGCCTTTGAGAAATGCATCAGATAATGACCCTGGACTACCCAGCATACAAACTGGCATTTATCAGACAATCAAAGTGAAAGTGTGTCCCCTTCCCACTGCCTTCACTGGGAGCTCACAAGGACTCCTGGGCTCTCTAGGCCATTCACTCAGAGGGGTGCTGACTGGCTGTCTCACATGCTTCCTGTTGCACAGGTTCTGAGGGACAGGCTTCCTGGAGCATACAATCTGATGAGGCTATCAGTCAGAGCTGATAATTCTACAAAAATGAATTATTTTTGAATATTTCGATTGAAGGAGAGCTATAAGAACAGGTTCCATGAGTGAGTTGTGGGGGATCGGGGAAGAATGTTCCAAAAAATTCCTCTTTGAAGAGGACTGATGAACAGAGGGAATTAGCATAGCTGTGGCAATTCAGGCTGTAAAGCCTGAGCAGAATAGTCCAGGGTTACTTGAAGTGAAGTAATAGAAACAAATATAGTCACACTCAGCAGTGATGGACAGCCTGCATATATGAAAGTGGTCCCATGAGATTTTATTAGCTGGTGATGCTGCAGCTGTGTTGGTTTCTGGAATGTTCTGGAATATTAGTTTTCTATGATGTTCATGCACAATGACATTGCCTAATGAAACATTCTTTAGCCCTAATATCTGTACTTAAGCACGGATGTTTGTTCTGTCCCCTGCTGCAGTGTTCCCAATGCCTTTTTGTAATTTCCTGAGCAATAGGGGAACCAAGAGACTCCTTGGTTCTAGTGTGTGATCTTTGACCTTGGCAACTAACAAGGATCTCTTGAATCCTTTGGAATTTCCTGGGTGATAAGCATGTCTTTTGTCCTAATGAGGTCCTTCGGTGTTGGTCATCAGAAAGCTAAGAGCTCTCAGGCCCACCTTCTCCAAACAGTGGAGTGGAGTTAATCATAACCTATTAGTGTCTGATGTAGGACAGTCTTGTGGGACTGACCATCAACCTGTGGGATCTGATGCTCTTTCTAGGTGGACAATGTCAGAATTTGTTTGTTTGAGGTGGGGTCTCACTATGTAGACCAGGCCTGTAGACTGGCCTGGAACTCACAGAGATCCACCTGCCTCTGCCTCCCAAGTGCTGGGACTACAGGCCCGTGTAACCATGCTTGGTGCAATGTCAGAATTTAAATGACAAGGAGGAACCTGGGCTGGAGTTCACTGGAGAAACCCTTGGTGTGTGGGGAAACACCACGCACTGGCATCCAAAGTATCGTGTTGAGTGGTATGTGACAGTTGGAAAACACTTTGCTCCTCTGTTTTCTACCAAAGGAAACCAATGAATCTAGAGCCTAGGTGTCTTTGCCAGCTTTCCAAGACTGCAACAAATTCCTGAGATAGATCAATAAGAAGAAAAACCGTCTTTTGGCTCATGGTTTCAAAGGTGTTAGTCCATGGTCTTTTGCTTTGGGGCCTGTGGAGAGGCAGTGCATCATGATGGGAGCATGCGATAGACCTACTCACCTCGTGATGACTGGAAAACAAAAACAGCAGGAGGGGCTAGGGTTCCAATATACCAGGGATCGAACCATCTGCATACAGGCCTTTGGGGAACATTCAAATTCTGAATTACAGCTCTGGGTGTTATGGAGTTTGAAAATACTGGGAAAAGAGACCACCATACTCAATTCAAATTTTAGTTGATCAAATTTATTAGGGCTACAGCTGTCCATGGCCCCTCAGTCAGATTTAGGACCCATGGCCCCAAGGGGAGGGTGCAACTAGCTTTTAAAGGCAAAACCCACAAATACCATAGGAATTTTATCACACATGAGTAATACCAGGTGGTCCTGAATATGGTCAGAATGCCCAAGTTAGCAGATAAGCAAACTATAGAAGCCAAAGCAAGCTTGTGTTAGTTCTTCTCTTAACGAGGTATAGAGACTTTGGCAGTAAGGCACTTTCTGATTAAGTGCAGCTACTGTGTCTGGGAAAACCAAGGTCAGCTACCCCAAAAAAGCACTCTTCTAAGGGGAAGCAACTAAATTCAGGCACTTAACCTTGAAGCTGGCTATTTTTCTAGCTTTTGAAGTTTAAAGTGGCTGCTTTATACAAAATGAAGTTACTTTGGCTATTACAATGTGAGGGGCTCCATTTGGGGCCATAGCATGAGCAAGACACTTGCCCTTCAGGCCCAGCATTCCCAGTTCAGGAATTTGTGCTTGGGCATCCCCAATGGGGAGTCCCCTCAGCTTCATTCTAGACATTCTTGGGCCAGAAACTAGCCACTTCTTAGGTGAAGTGTTCTGTCTGAAGATTGGTTAGTGCATCCAGAAACTCGGGTACAACCTCCTGGTTCTGCACAAAGAATGTGGACAAAGGTCCAAGTTCTTGATTTTAACTCCGAGGCAATCAGCCACTCCTGTGCCAGGCCTTACCTTCTCTTCTCTGGCACATTTTTTGGGTTTTAATTACCTACTCCTGTATCTTCTACTATTTCTGGAGTGCCCCATAAGAAATGAATGTGTCTGGAGATCCTAGCAGATAGACTGAGAGGGTGGGTTCCAACCTCCATCAGTGTAGTGGCTCTGATCTCAGCAAACCACCAGAGAGTGCTGAGTTCTGGCCTCCCTCAGGCAGAGGACCTGAGAATGCAGGGGACTGCCTGAGATCCCCCAAATCCTGCCTCCATGTAGTGGTGAGTGTCCCCTAATTGCACCATACCCATCCCCCTACCTGGATTTCGAGAGGCTCCTCTCAAGGCACCAGGGCAGATCTGGCTTTGATAGGCTAAGGCTGAGATCTGAGCAGACAGCCTGAGAGGGTGGGTTCCAACCTCCATCAGTGTAGTGGCTCTGATCTCAGCAGACTGCCAGAGAGTGCCAAGTTCCGGCATCCTCCTAGCCTTCCTCTGGTAGAGGTCCTGAGAATGTAGGGGATTGCCTGAGAGTGCCCGGATCCTGCCTCTACATGATGAAGGAAGCCTGAGTGCACCTGACTGGAACCTGAATTGGTCTTCTGTGGGTACTCCTGAATAGCTGATCTGAATCCATCATTCCCTCCAAATTAAGCCTGAGAGAACCTGAACCCTGTACCAACCAGCTTTACATAACCAATAAAGAAAGGATCTAGGACCCCTGATAATACAAACAGAGGCATACTTCAACTTCATTCTCATATCAGAATCATAAACAACAAAAAAAATTCACATCGAAATCACAACAAAAGAAAAATAAAAGTGAAAGCCAAAACACTCTGTCCCCATCAAATGCCACCAATCCTGTAGAAGAGTTCTACAAGGAGAACCCCCTAGAGATAACCCAGGACACTGAATTTAAAAGAACAATCATAAACATGATCAAGGAATTCAATAAATGTAAACAACACACGAACAAACAAATCAAAGAGCTAAAAGAAGATAGGGAGATAAACTTCTGAATGGATTCACAAAAGAGATAGAAACCTTGAAGAAAACTCAGGCAGAAATGAAGAAGGAAGTACAAAACTCAATAAGACAACTTGAAACAATAGGGGAAAGCCTCACAGCTAGAATGAATGAACTGAAAAACAGAATAACATCACTGGAGGATAAAGTTGAAGAATTAGACCATTCAAGCAAAGATTATGGAAAATTTTTAAAAGCACAGGAATGGAATATGCAAGAGATGTGGGACACCATGAAAAGACAAAATCTGTGGATCATAGGAATAGAGGAAGGAGAAAAATTTCAGATTAATGGTGTTGACCAGATCTTGAACAGGATTGTATAAGGGCATTTCCCGAAATGAAGGAAAGATACCCCCATACAAATACAGGAAGTACATAGAACACCAAACAGACAAGATCAGAAAAGAAACTCCCCATGACATATCATAGTAAAAACACTAAATGTACAGAACAAAAAGAGAATACTGAAAGCTTAAAAGAAAAACAACAAGTCACATACAATGGAAAGCCTATCAGAATTACATCTGACTTATCAATGCAAACTATGAAAGCCAGAAGAGCCTGGACCAAGGTATTTCCAATGCTACATGACAACAGATGTCAGCCCAGAATACTTTACCCAGCAAAAATGTCTATTATAGTTGAGAAGGAAAGAAAAATCTTCCATGACATGAGTAGCCTGAAAGAATACATGTCCACAAAACCAGCCCTTCAAAGAATACTTGAAGCAATACAGAGAGCAGAGA
>NW_008338996.1:1263812-1266435 GCF_000622305.1 Nannospalax galili | reverse complement strand
AGTAATAACCTTAAATATCAAGGAACTGAACTCCCCAAAGACACAGGCTAAGCGAATGGGTTAAGAAACAAAAACCATCTCTTTGCTGTCTACAAGAAACCCTTCTCACCTTCGAGGACAGGCACTACCTTAAAGTAAAAGGATGGAAAAGAATATTCCAAGCAAATGGCACTAAGAAACAAGGAGGAGTTGCAATTCTAATATCTGACAAATAGACTTCAAAGTAAAACTAATCAGAAAGTTAAGGAGGGTCACTTCAATTCTGATCCAAGGACAACAGTTAACCAACAATATACTACAATCCTTAACATATATGCATCAAACTCTGGTGCACCCAAATTCATAAAAAGAACACTACAGGACTTTAAGACACAGATTAACCCCAACTCAGTAATAGTAGGGGACTTCAATACCCTACAGTCTCCATTAGACAGGTCAACTGGATAAAGAATAAACAGATATCTGAATTAAATGATACCATACATCAAATGGACCTAACAGACAGCTTTCGAATATTCCACCCAATCATCAAAGAATATACTTTCTACTCAACACCCCATGGAACTTTTTCAAAAACTGACCACATACTGGGCCACAAAACAAACCTCAACAAATACAAAAAAAAATTGAAATAATTCCATGCATTCATTCTATTGGACCACGATGCAATAAAGCTCAAAATCAACACTGGACAAAGCCCTAGTCACTATATGAACTCGGGAGATTTGAATAACACACTCCTAAACAATGGATGGGTCAATGGAGAAATTAAGAAAGAAATAAAAGAATTCCTGGAATTCAACAAAAAGGACAATACAATACAACACAACCTCTGGGACACATTAAAAGCAGTCCTAAGAGGAAAGTTTATGGCTCTAAGCCTACATTAAAAAATTAGAAAGAGCCCAAATAAATGACCTAATACTGCAACTCAAGGCACTGGAAAGGCAAGAACAAACGAAACCCAAACCCAGCAGAAGAGAAGAAATCACAAAAATCAGAGGAGAAATTAATGAAATAGAAACAAAGAAAACAATACAAAGAATCAATAAATCTAAGAGCTGGTTCTTTGAAAAGCTAAACAAGATAGACAGACCCTTAGCCCAGTTAACCAAAAGAAAGAAAGAGCAAATCCAAATCAACAAATCAGAGATGAAAGGGGAAACATCACAACAGACACTCAAAGATCCAGAACATTATAAGGGAATATTTTAAAAACATATATGCTACTAACTCTAAAAATCTGGAAGAAATGGATGGATATCTGAAATAACGGGAACCACCAAGGTTAAACCAAGAAGAAATCAACAATTTAAACAGACCCATAACATATAAGGAAATTGAAACAGTAATATAAAGCCTCACAACTGAAAAAAAGCCCAGGCCCAGATGGATTTACAGCAGAATTCTACCAGACATTTAAAGAAGACCTCTAACCAATACTACTTAAATTATTCAAAATGATAGAAACAGAGGGAGAACTCCCAAATTCCTGCTATGAATCCAGCATCACTCTAATGCCCAAAACCTGGTAAAGACATAACCATAAAAGAAAATTATAGACCCATATCCTTAGTGAACATAGATGCAAAAATTCTCAACAAAATACTTGTAAACTACATACAAACACACATCAAAAAGATCATTCATCATGATCAAGTCGGCTTTATCCCAGAGATGCAGGACTGGTTCAATATATGCAAGTCAATGAATATCATTAATCATATAAATGGACTCAAAGACAAAAACCACATTGTCATCTCAACAGGTACAGAAAAGGCTTTTGACAAAATTCAGCATGCATTTATGTTCAGTCTTAGAGGGAACTGGACTGGAGGGAACAAACCTTAATATAATGAAAGCTATATACAACAAATCCACAGCCAACATCATTCTAAATGGAGAAAAACCAGAAACATTCCCATTAAAATCAGGAACCAGACAAGGATGTCTACTATCTCCACTCCTTTTCAACATAGTGCTTGAAAATCTTGCTAGAGCGAATAAGACAAGAGAAGGAAATTAAAGGAGTACTAACTGGAAAAGAAGAGGTCAAACTATCACTTTTTGCAGATGATATGATACTATACCTAAGAGATCCCAAAAGTTCCACCAGAAAACTCCTACAACTGATCAATACTTTCTGTATAGTGGCAGGTTATAAAATCAAGCTACAAAAATCAGTAGCCTTTCTATATACTAACAACAAGCAACTGGAGAAAGAATACAGGGAAATGCTCCCATTCACAATTGCTGCAAAAAAATAAAATATCTTGGAATAAATCTGACCAAAGACACCAAAGACCTCTACAATGAAAAATTTTAAATCATTAAAGAAGAGATTGAGGAAGACACCAGGAGATGGAAGGACCTCTTATGCTCATGGATTGGAAGAATTAGTATTGTGACCATCCTACTAAAAGCAATACACAGATTCAGTGCAATCCCAATCAATATCCCCATGACATACTTCACAGAATTAGAAAAAAACCATACTTAAATTCATATGGAAGCACAAAAGACCCCGGATAGCCAAAGCAACCCTGAGCACAAAGAGCAACACTGGGGGAATTACTATACCAGATCTCAAAGTATACTACAGAGTTATAGTCATACAAACAGC
>NW_008338996.1:1261537-1262992 GCF_000622305.1 Nannospalax galili | reverse complement strand
CAGTGTGGAGAACTCTTAAAGTTATACCACTCCTTGGCATATACCCAAAGGACTCATCCTATTGTAGAGACAGTTGTACAACCATGTTTGTTGCTACTCTTTTCACAATAGCTAAGAGACTGAAGCAACCTAAGTGTTCCTCAACTGACAAGTGGTTAACAAAAATGTGGTATATTTATACAATGGAGTTCTATTCAGCAGTAAAAAAGGTGAAATAATGAAATTTGCAGGTAAATGGATGGATCTATACTAAGTGAAGCAACACGGACTCAGAAAAACAAATGACATATGTTCTCTCTCATATGTGGATCTTAGCACCAAATCCTTTTAAATTCCAGGTCCTTTTAATAAGATAATGCTATACAGCAGTCCCTTCTGCATGAAATAACTACCATCATCACAACTTCAGCTGAGCCTGATCACTAAACATCGTCACAACTGGGCCTATTGACAGTTGTGCTCATTCATTAAAGGAGGGCCAAGCAGGGTCATTGGACCCTCACTGGATTATCCAGCCACTCTTCCTAGCCAACTGTATGTAATTTGACCCTAATCACACATGGCCTCCTGAATTTGGGGAGTGCTAAAGGATACAGTCTGGGGAAGGCTAGGAAGAGAAGGCATGACCTATGCTGGGTAAAGACTTTCTAGTGTACATACCCTTAGGTCATACATACACCTCAACAACCCCTCAGTTATCTTGGTAAGTTAGCTCAATAAATTCATTGGTTCCCCAGTAAAACTTTAATCAAACATTGGCTTGACACTAGAACCTTAAGTGGGAATAAGCATTGCTTAGCATCCCCAGGAAAAGAAGTCTCACAACAGATAAAAAATTTGTTAATGCTATTATGTCTCATAATTATTTTTAAAAAAGAAAATGAGAATGTAAAAGATGTGAAAAGGATATGGGAATGGAGATATTGTCCAAAATAGAAAAAATGAGAAAGTTTCAGCAAGTGATAAAGTTCTGTTTAGGTTTGTTATGATATATAAAGGATGAGACAAAAATAATATACACATAATCTTAAAATTTCTAGGTCATAATTTAGTCAACTAGTTTAAGGAACAAAATATATATCTAAAGGTTTATCTGAGAATATTTGGGTTTTTTACCCAAGCCTTATCTACATAGCACATGATAATTAAAAGTACCAGACTGGTGGAACTAAACTTATTGGATGTTTAACAGCCATTGTTTGAGGCCTATACTAATGTGGTCAGAGGGACTGAAAGGACAGTTTTTGCCCCTTGCCCTCCAAAGTCAACTAAGTTCCCGGGGGACTATGGAATATCTCTCAAAATGTCCTGTAACTGTGGTGAGTCACCTGTCCTCTTGTTCAGGGAGGACATGGAGACTCCACAAGATGGACTTGAACCAGTGTCCAGTCTACAAAGAGGAGGGTCAAAACAGAGGAAACATCTCATTCATGCTTCCAAGTGAAGCCAGACATA
>NW_008338996.1:1245735-1261148 GCF_000622305.1 Nannospalax galili | reverse complement strand
ATAAATTTGTTTTCTCCCCCATCTAGAAGCCTTTGAGAGGGAACTGACACTGATTCTTAACCACTCCAACAGCTATCAAAATATTTGAAAGCAAATTCTGAATCCATCACTGTAGATTCCAGTCTTGGAAGACAAAAGAAATATGAGGACGAACCTAATAGAGGGATACTTTTGGAAGCCCTTGTCAAGAAATTCCAATGGACTCTCATATGAACATTTGAAAACAGCCCTGCTCTGACTTTTTTTCTAGTTCTCTGGCTAGAACTTGTAATGCTAACTATCCTTGCCTTTACTTCTCCTTCACATCTCGTAGTCATGTTTCAAAGACTTTCTTTTCCCCTTAAGAGATAAGAGTTATGCAATTTGGGAATCTTTTATATAGACCAATGAAGGGGTACTCTAATTGCCTCACCCTGTGTCCCTGTTCAGCATGGAAGAAGACAGAATGGTCTGCATCGCTATTCCCTATTGGCAATTTGTGTAACCTCTTCAGAGGATGGTGTGATAAGAATAGGAGGTTAGGAATTGGCTAGGCACTTAGGGTAAAAAGACCCCAAAGAAAAGTAGCCACTTTCTTGGCTAAAAGTAAAAATGTCCTTGGGCCTCTTAGCAACATACTCTATTCCAAAGGCCAAAAATGTCAAAAGTATTTGGGAACTTGTAGCTAAAGATTTTAGGGTTACCTCTTCACAGGGGGGGATGTTAGAGTAGGCAAAAGCTGCATAAAAATAAATAAATCAAAGAAGAAGAAAGGAAAAAAAAAAAAAAAAGAATGGCTCCTATACTCGATCCTGTTCCAGCTCATGGAGGCAATTATGTGGGGACCTGTAACAGGATGCCCAGGTCAAAGATGCTACTGAGTTGCTGCTTCATGTTCTGGCCACACCAAGGGGGCTGATCTCCCTGCTGTAGCCCTGTCTCCACTGTAGAGAGCATTTCCAGTGCATTTCAGCTTTTAGTATGTTCTCCCTATAGTTTTATTTCTCCTTTAAGACATGAGCATTTATCAATCAAGTGGCCTGGGGTATGAGGCGCTTTCTTCACAGTCATCTTGACACATCAAGATGAGTCAGCCTGACCCCATTACCTTTCTGAGGCATATCAGTCTCCTTCACAAACAGATTTCATTTGGATCCTGCCAATTTGAAATACCCTCATTTATCTGAACCACAGTCCCAGTTCAGGCCATTTACAAAGAAGACGTTGTTCACAATTTTCAATTTTCAAATTTCAGGTAAATTCTAAAAATTGGCAAGCTAGTCATTTAGAATGTGGGCCTCATATCCCACAGCTACAAAATTACACATAATGGCAAAACTTCCAGTCCAGCCCACAAAAGCCTACTTATCCAACATATAGCTGAACCCAACTAAAAAGCCTCCACAGCCTAACCATGGGTAGTGGTGGGTTTTATTGGAATGCCCGTCTCATACCAACTGGGAAGCTGGGAAAACAGTGTACAGTGTATCTCAGCTCATGTCTACCTCATTGTTTGGATTTTGAAGCTGGTTAGCAGTAAGTCAGGCCCCAGAGAGAACAGACATGCTCATGGAGTCATTTATCAAATCCAGAGAGCTTCCAAAGGAAAAAGTGACATTATAATTTTGACTCTATGGACAGAGTTCGGTTGAATGTCCTCTACCAAGCATAGCAATGTCCATCTTCTCAGGATCAGGAGAAAACACATCTGATCTGATCACTGTAGTCCTGGGGTATGGGATGAGTGGTGGACAGGTGTGAATGCATGTGGGGCCATCTTTGGGCTACCTGTTCTGGTCATAATTTAATTCTGATCTCTGTTGATCATGATCTTTTCTACTCCCCAGGTCTCTCTGTTCTAGGGCTTTTGGTCAGGGCAAAAGACCAATAAATGACATGAGACAAAAGAGAAATGGTCTTTTAAAATTTGGTTTTCTTTTTGAGTTGCAGTGAGGGTGGTCTCACTATGTTGTCTAGACTGGCTTTGAACTCCAAGACCCAAGCACTGCTTTAACCACCTGAGTAGCTGTGCATGATAAATTCAAAGTGACCAGACAGCAAAGAAAGAATGTCTGGGGACACTGACTTGACATAATGGGACTTAACAGGGATGACAGAGTATATGGGCTCCAGTGAGGGGTGGGTATCGGAGGGTGGCAGTCCAGATGAGGTTATGTATAAAGATGATTAAAATTATTTGAGCTGTTCTGTATAAAATACACAAAATTCAATAAAAACAAAAAAATTTTTAGGCCTTTTGAGACAGGGTCTCCCTGTAGCCCCAGCTGTCCTGGAACTCACTATGTAGACCAGGCTGGCCTTGAACTCACAGAGATCCACCTGCCTCTGCCTCCCAAGTGCTGGGACTACAGACGTGCACCACCATGCCCGGCTGATCAGTAAAAACAAATTTTAAAAAAGAAGAAGAAAAAAAAGAAATGAATGTGCCTTACTCCTCCCTCTATCCCCAGCTTATTCTCCAACTCCTGCACATGACAGCTGGGTATGTTCGTGGAATTAATGATTTAAAACCTTTGTGAAATGTAACTCATTTAGTAGGTAACTGTTATCCCCCAACCCCATTTTATTTTGGTAAGCATCTGCTATATGCCAGACACGTGATCTGTGTTATTTTCGCTGAATTTTTTTGAAGGCTGATACTCTGATTTTTGTGAGTCAGGGTCCCACGTAATTCAGGGCCAGTCTCAAATGTGTTATGTACTAGAGGATGACCTTGAACTTCTGATACTCCTGCCTTACCTCTCCAGTACTAGCTAGGATACCAGGTGTGTGCCACCACTATGTACAGTTTATGCAGTGCTGGGAACCAAACCCAGGGCTTCATGCATGCTAGGCAAGCACACTACTAACTGAGCCACATCCCCAGCACTCATGCACTCTTCATCCAGTGCAATGCAACTGGGACAAAATTCCTAATTTTGTCCCAGTTGCATTACTTATTTGCAAGTGTTCCAGTTCACTGCCTGTTGATGTGATAATCACTGTGATCAAAAGCAAGTTGGGGAAGAAAGGGCTTATTTCATGTTATAGGTCACAATCCATGGTGCTTTGAATGGGGAATATCCCCCAGAGGCTCCATATATTTGAACACTTTGTCCTCAGTTGGCTATTTTGGGAGGTTTAGGAGGTGTGGCCTTGCTGAAGGAAGCACATCTCTGGGGGTGGGCTTTAAGAGTTCATAGCCCTGTCCCCCCCACCCCCCCGTTTCCTGTGCTGCTTAAAGACTTGAGTGCTCAGCTTTCTGCTCCAGCTGCTTCTGTCATCATGCGTCTCTTACCATAATGGACTCTTATCCTTTCTGGAACCATAAGCCAAATAAACGCTTCTTTCTGTAAGTCGCCTTGGTCATGGTGTTTTATCACAAGAGAAAAATAACCAACACACAGTTCATCATCCAAAGATGCCAAAGCAGGAACTCAAGGCCAGAGCTTGAAGTAGAAACCATGGAGGAACACTGTCTACTGGCTTCCTTTCCAGCTCACGGTCAGCTACCTTTTTTACACAACCCATGCCCACCTGTTGTAGGGATGGTACCACCCACAGTGGGCTGGTCCCACCTACATCAATTAGGAATCAAGAAAATGCTCCACAGACATACCCACTGGCCAATATAAAGGAGGAAATTCCTCAGTTTAGGTTCCCTCTTCCCAGGTGTATCAGAATGACAACCAAGATTAGCCATCACAACATGTATGTATACACACACATACACACACACACACACTTTTTCTGAATCATTTGCAAGTTGCTGATACCATGGCTCTTCACTCTTAAAATCTTTAGTGTATGTTCTGTATTACGTTTATTATACAATTCCTGATTCCTTATAATAAAATAACTTGACCATGGGGAGGGGGAAATCTTTAGTATATACCTCGTAAGAATAAGACCATTTGCCTACATAATCAGGAGGCCTTTGCTATAATCAATAAATATAAGATATATCAAATATCTAAAGATAGTCCAGCTTGATTGTTTTTCCTGTTAACCAAATTAGTTCCCTTGTCATTTTTTAATCTTTCATCCAATAGCAAAGAATATTTCATGTCTCTTTATTCTCCGTTAACCTGGAACCATCTCTTCCCTTTTAAAATTAATTTATTTTAACTTTTATGATGGAATTTTGGAATCCAGGCAGTAGCAATGTGAGTTGAGTGACATCTTTTCATCATTAGATCAGGTTATGAATTTTGGAGGGAGTTATTAGTTACTTTTCTCTTGTGTCAAACTGTCTGACAAAAGCATTGTAAGGAAGGGTTTATTTTGTCTCATAGTTTGAGGAGTTACAGTTAATCATGGGGGCAGGGGAAGGTGTGGCAACAGGAGTGTGAAGTGGCTGGTCACTCAGCAACCAGTCAAGAAGCAGAGGGAGATGGATACTGGTACTCAACTTACTTTCTCCTTTGTCCCTTTTTATTTAGCTTAGGATGTCAGCCCATGGGATGGTACCACCCACATTCATTCAGAGTGAGTCTTCCCTCCTAGTTTAAACCACTGTGGAAATTCTCTCAAGGACACACCCAGAGGTTTGTCTCCTAGGTGAGCCCAAATTCAGTGAGGTTGACAATGGAGATTAACCATCACAGGGAGCCAAATATATATAAAACTCAGGTGAGGCTGTCTCTCTCTAGGGTGTTACATCAGAAAGCACATGGTGTCAACTTGTCATCAAATTGCCTTAAATCAGTTGGTAAAAGGGGTTCACCAGATGTCATTACTGTAAAATCATCTCCTCCTCTTTCTAATTAGCAAGTAAAGTTAGAGACAAATACTTTGAGACTATCTGGATATTATGTTCCTAAACAACTTCTTATCTAATGACCCAGAGATGATCTTGTCTGTGTTGATTATTGTTATGGTAGTTTCAAGATGGTGGCTTATTATTATTATTAATAGTAGTAGTAATAGTATTTTTTTTTTTTTGAGACAGGTTTCCCTGTCGCCACAGCTGGCCTAGAATTTGCTGTGTAGACCTGGCTGGTGTTGAACTCACAGAGATCTACCTGCCTCTGCCTCCTGAGTGCTGGGATTAAAGGCTCGCAACACCACCACAAAATGTAAATTTCTTTTGTCTTCTTTTCTCTTTTTCTCTCTCATTAGAATAGCACTGTGGCTGGGTATGGGGGCACATACCTTTAATCCCAGCACTCGGGAGGCAGAGGCAGGTGGCTCTCTGTGAGTTCAAGGCCAGCCTGGTCTACATAGTGAGTTCTAGGCCAATCCCACTACAGGGAGACCCTGTCTCAATAAAAAGAAAAAGAATAGTACTGTGGAATCATGAATTCCTTTTTTATTCACTGTGTAGTAATCCTTGTGCTCATTATTCACTTTTATGTTGAAATCATCTCAAATTGGATTTCTGGGAGCTGTGAACTGGCTCCTCTGTGCCTTCATACTCTCCAGTAGTTCTGAGCACTTCTTGCCTTCTGGTACAAGGTATCCCAGGCTCACTCATCTTTTACTCTTTCTTTATAAAGGAGTGAAAGGGAATCCTGGAGATTCCCTTTTACAATATTTGGGGGATCCTGAACAAGCTGAGCACTTTAAATTACAAATTCCTAGGAAAGTCACTAAAGCTGTCCTATGGAGAAGGGACCTTATGAAGACATACAAATGGGGGCTGGAGAGATGGCTTAGCCGTTAAGAGCATTCACTGCTCTTGAAGAGGACTCAGGTTCAGTTCCCAGGACCCACATGGGTAGCTAACAACCATCTGTACTCCAGGTCCAAGGGATCTGATGGCCTCTTCTGACCTCGATGCACATTGCACACGGGTGCACTTACATACATGCAGGCAATACACTCATACACATGCAATAAAAATAATAAATAAAATGTTTAAAAAGACATAGGAATGATCCCAAAGCCAAATAGACCCTTAGCTGACCACACACAGAGCTTGTCTAATAATGGTGATGTCTGGATAACTTTGAACTTAGGTAATTAACAACACATTCCAAGGATGTTGTATATATTGAGGAAGTTGTAATGTGGGGATGAGACCATGGGTTTTGAAATCATGAAGAGCCACACTTTCCTTTCACACTGAGGCAGATTCTTCCCTTGTGTCTTTGGACAGGGCAATTTACCTTGATGAATCTTAGACTTTTCCATCTGTGAAATGGGATAATCACACCCACCTCATAAACTGAAATGGATTCATTCTAAGAAAGTGCTTGGTGTGGCATTTAGTACATGTTAAACATCCAGTAAAAGAAAGTCACCTTTACCAACAGCACCTCTGTCAACGTTATTAAAATCAGAGAGGGTTGAAATGTAGTTCAGAGATAGAGCCCTTACCAAGTGTGTGTTTGTGGGGGTGGAAGGATCTGATGATATCAAATCCAATTTATTATAATAAGTAAAAAGTGTGTTAGTGTTCTCTGAGATCAGGGACTGGTCTTTCCAGGGTTGAGTACAGGATATGGCATCCAGTGGGAACCTAAAGATCATTCGCATCATGAGGGAATCTGGGGATTGCCATAGGCAAACTTGACATCTCAAGGCTTTTGCCATGATTGGCATGTGCGAGGCCCTGGGTTCAAGTCCTAGAACTACAAAATAAAACCTGAGAAAATTCTGTGATTCCGTGAGTTGGTAGAAAAGGCAATAGATTTGGATTCGGAAGGCCATTGTCCAGCTTCAGGGACTTTGGACAAGTTCTGTTTCCAAAATCATGAACTTCATTTTCTTCATGTGTACATCAGGGCTTATGATCACACCTTGGCAAACTCAACAGCTCTGCTCAACAGATGACATGAGCACCTGCTACATGCAGGGAAATCACTAAAGACAAAGCTGAGTGTTGCTCTATTTCTCCTTGACACAGGATTCAGTGACAGACCAGAGCCAATGAGACACCAAGCTCAGATTCTACTGATCCAGCTCTCCTCAACCTTCAGTCTCGTCCTCTGTCCAATAGGTCAGAAGAGGAAACAAGCCCCAGCTGTGAAAATGCCCTGCAAGGCTGAAGGGCCAGGGGAAGGTAAAGTGCATGCTCACTGCTATGCCTAGCTTCACAGACCTATAAACCCCAGCTCTCAGGAGGCTAAAGCAGGAGGACTGGGAATTCTAGGCCTGCCTGGCAACATAGTGAGATCTTATCTCAGGAAAAAAGAAAAAAAAAGCATTATTATTACCATCAACAGAGTGGCATTCTTTCCACAGAAGATGTCATTGGAGAAGAACAGAAGAGGGAATATCTTCCTTTCTAACTTCGAGATGACTCGGGTTAGTGTGATGATTTCCTAAGGACCCCTCCTATACTTCAGACAACAACTGGGTGGAGGTAGCAGAGGTCCAGCCAGTCCAGAACCAAATGTCTGAAGAGAGGATGCTGTTTAGAAAAGCTCTTTAGAATTATCGTTCATTTAGGATACTATTTCTAAGGAAAAAAAAAAAAGAAGAAGAAGAAGAAAAGCAACTCAGTGATCTCATTGGGTGTCAAATCTCCAGCTCGTTCATCTGAAAGATGGAAAGTGGAGAAAGAGAGTGTCCTGGTTTTTCAGCAGAGTGACCCCAGGGTCCTACATTGTAAACATTCATGGTGATAAAGCAGGGAGGTGGAGAAAAGTTTTAATCTTAAAAATATGAAAGCATTTGCAGTATGCTATAGTTTGGATCTAGAATGCCTCCCCAAAGCATATGAGTTGAAGGCTTCATCTCTAGTATGGCACTGTTGGGAGGTGAAGAACTTTTTAGAGGTAGGGCCTCGTGGGAGGCCTTTAGATTGTTGGAGTCATGCTCTTCAAGGGGACAGTGGGGCCCAGCACCTTCCTCTTACTCTTTTTTGCTTCCTGGCTATTGTGATTTGAATGTGAAAGACACACACCCACCACACACACACACACACACACACACACACACACACACACACCTCCCACACACACAGGTTCATGTGCCTGAACACTTGGTCTCCAGTTAGTGGTGCTGTTTTGGGTGGTTGAAAAACCTTTGGGATGGGGATTGCTGATGGACACAGGTCCCTGGTACCTAGGGGTCAACTTTGCAGTATACAGCCTGGCCCTGCCTCTGGTCTCATCTCTGCTTCCTGATCCACCCAGACTGGAATAAGCCATAAGCTTCCACGGCCACAGAGCAAGCCACTCAATTGCTGTTGAGTTTCCTCTACTATGAGATGCTGAGACAGTGATCCAAAAAAACCTTAAGTTGCTTCTGTTAGACGTTCTGTCATTGTGAGGAGAAAAGTAACTACTACACTAACCTGGGGTAAGCAGTTTTACTCTACCACTCTCTTCCCCACCATGATGTTTCCTTGCTGCAGGCCCAAAAGCAAAAGAACAAAGGAGTGAAACTCTTGAACTGTGAGCCAAGTTAAACCTCTTTGTATAGTTGGTTATTTCAGGTATTTTGTTACAGTAGCAGAAAACTGACTAATCCCCAGCCACTTCAGATGAATACTACAATTAATAAATTGCAGAGAAGGAGTCATGGGGGATCTGATGATCTCAAACCTAATTTATTGTAATAAATACTTAAGTGTGTTGGCATTCTTTGAGGTTAGAGACTGGTCTTCAGGTGGTCTTTTCAATGCTGAGCACGGGGTCTGGCATCTAGCGGGAACTTAAGGAATATTAGCATTATGAGGGAATCTGGGGAATGTTATTGAAAAAATCTTGCGATCTCAAGGGTCTTCACTATGATTACAAAGATTATTGCAGTTCATATAGATATAAGCTGTGATTGTCTTACCTTGAGGAGAGCAGTCAGTTATTCTTTTGTGAGGCTTTGAGGGGTTAAAGACTATGTATGCTTACAACAGAGATGAGCGTCTCGTTTAGGAAAAGACTGTAATGTTGCTGCCTATTCTTACTATATTTATTGTGGTAAGAACACAAATGAGATCTACCCTTTTAACTTATTTGTGTGTGTGCAATACATTTGGCATGATATGGCACAGCAGCTCCCCCAAGCTTAATCAGTACTGTCGTCTTAAGCCAAGGGATGGGAAGGGAGGTATTCAGATGTGGATTTGATTGGGAAAACTCTGCGTAGGCCTGAAGTTCACAGAACAATGAGAAGTTAGGGCTTGAAAATGTTAGACGTCCAAATCCAGGAGACATGCTCTTGCTTTTTCTTCCTCTAATTTATTTATTTATTTATTTATTTATTTATTTATTTACTATTGTGTGTATGTGAGATGGGGGAGCATGTGTGCGCTACTTGCTTGTGTAGAAGGCAGGGGACAATTTTGTGGAGTCAGTTCTTTCCTTCCACCTTTACACAGGTCCTGGAAATCTGTCTCTGGTCATTCAGCTTATATGGCAAATGCTTCACCAGCTGAGCCATCTCACTAGCCCACACCCCTTTTTTTGTTTTGTTTTTGAGACAGGGTCTCCCCATGTAGCCCTGGCTGACTTTGAATTCCTTGATTCCTTAGCCTCTCAAGTGCTGGGATTATAAACACGTACCATTACACTTAGCCACCTTTTCTTGATGTGTGCTTTGTGGCCTGGAGAGACCAGGTCATCTGATGGCATCTCAACTTCCAACATCAGAAAAGCGTTGCTGAGTCCCCTGATAGCAGATTTTCACTCAAGGACTTTGTGGTGGATTTAAGGTAACTGCAAATTCCTTATCTCTTCCTATTGAGAGATTAAATTTGTTCTCTCTCACCTTGACTCTAGATTGGCCTGAGACTGCTTAACCAACATTATGGGGTAGAAAAGATGCTCTGATAGTTCTGGGCACACCTTTGATAAACAGGCAGCTTCTTTTTCCTCTTGGAGCCCTGAGTAACCAACAGAGAAGTCTACAATCTTTCGCTGAGGAGCTGAGGGTGCATGTGTGGGAGCCATCCTTGATGTCCAGCCCACTCAAGCCTTCAAATGACTCCAGACCTACCTGACATCTGACTGTAACCTCAGTAGTCACTCAAAGCAAGAACCATACACTGAGCCCAGTCAAGCCACAAAACCAAGAGGGAATAGGCTGTGTCTTAAGCCACAAAGTTTTGGGATAGTTGGTAACACAATAATAGGTAAACAAAAAAAGCCCCAAACCTGGAGACTACCGGAACCCAGAGTCTTAGGACATCAGACAAACTTCGTGGGGTGGGGAAGGGCACCGTTAGCTGCCACTCTGAGCAATTGTGTTGCCAAAGATGCTGTATTAGTTACTTTTCTGTTGTTGTGGTAAAACACCATGACCAAGGTAACTTAGAGAGGGAAGAGTTTATTGGGTTTGTGGTTCCAGAGGGATAAGAGTCCATCATGGCAGAGAAAGCATAGCAAGAAGCAGCTGGAGCAGACAGCTAAGCACTCACGTCTTCAAGCAGGCTCAGGAAGCAGAGAGAGAAATGGAAAGTGGGAAGAGCCTTTGAACTCTCAAAGTCTCCTGTTTCCTACAGCATGGCTGCACCTCCCAAAGGTTCCATGACCCTCCCCAAACCACACCACGAACTGGGGGCCAAGCTTCCAAATATTTGGAGCCTATGTGGGACACTTATTCAAACTGTCACAGATGTGTTTGGCTTCACACAATAGAAAACACCAGACAATAGAGCTTTAAGCAAGCAGGAAGTTTCTTTCTCTCAAAAAAGTCTGGGCGAGCAGTCCAGGCTGGAATATTATTTCAATATATCAGGAACATTGGTCTTTTCCCTGTGCTCTGCATGGTATCAGCATCATGAATCAAAATGACACTTCAGGCAGTAGGGTGGAAGAACGGGGGAAGAGCAGCCTATGTCACTTCTGTGTTCCATTGAACATATAATAGCTCATTGCTATGTTTAGCTGCAAAAGAGGCTGCAAAATGCTTGCCATGCACCCAGCTCTAAATTCTGCCACTTTAGCTAAGAAAGACCACTGGGGCCTCTTGGCAATGCAAGCCTCACTGTGACGTAAGGAAAAAGAGAGAAAAACAGAGAGTGTTAACGTGGGGTGCTGACTCAGGGACAGGATAAGCAATTATCTACCAGCACGTTAGGAAAATAAGGACCGGAGGAAACTACATCAAGATTAATGTGAAAGAAGCCAGTTGGGGGCACCAGGAGATGACCCAGCCTGCTAAAAGCATTTGCATAGTGAGCCTGAGTTCCATTTTCAGGACCTACTTAATAAGGATGCCTGGTGGCTTGAATCTGTAATCCCAGCACTCCTACAGAGCGATGGGAAGCAGAGACTCAGCCAGGAGCCAGGCGCTTGCTTAAGTGTTTACATAGCGCAACAGCCAAAACATGAAAGACCCTGCCTCAAAATGAGGTAGAAGGAGAGAAACCGGTCCCAGAAAGTTGTCCACTGATCTCTACACGTGCTCTATCACATGTAGAAAGAAAGAGGGGCTGGAAAGATGGCTCAGAGGTTAAGAGCACTGACTGCTTTTACAGGGGACCAAGCTCAGTTCCCAGCACCAATATGGTGGCTGACAACCATCTGTAATACTAGTTCCAGGGGATCTAATGCCCCTTTCTGACTTCTGCAGGCATTGCACACATGTGATGCCTTTATATGCATTTAGGAAAAACACACACATAAAATAGAAATAAATATATCCAAAGAAAAATGAAAAATAAACTAAAACCCCTTCCTCACTTGAGCTACATTCAACAAACACAGCAAGAGCAAGAAAAGCCTGTGGTACAGGAACACAGGAGAGGCAGGTGCGGTGTAAACGACCTGTAATGAGTCATGAGCCTAATGACCTGGTACTTCTGAGCAGACACGTTTTCTCCTATCCACTGGTCCATCCTCATTCTTGGGAGTGCTTTCCCTTTCTTAATAAGCTGTTTCTATTTTACTACTTCACCATGTTTCCTTGGTATAATTCTTTGTCCTGTGAAAAAAGAATCTGAAAACTCCAGCAGGCACCCTTAGAACTCAGTTCTCCACCTATACCACTGGGATCAAAGTAAACTTGAAACAAGACAGAAACAGAGCAGCCCCAGTCAAAAGTTCCCAGACATTGTCTTAGAGCCTGCCTTCTAAAAGACTTCCAGTGTCCTTCCAGCCAGCTGCATAATCTCTCAAGACACACATTCTTTTTTTTTAATTTTTAAAAATTACATTTATTTATTTATTTATACTGTATGTGTATATGGGGCAGGCACACCTACGTGCCTGTGCAGGTCACAGGCCAACTTGCAGGAGTCAGTTCTCTCCTTCCACCATATGGATTCCAGGGAATAAACTCAGATCATCAAGCTTGGTGGCAAGTGCCTTTACCTGCTGAGCCATCTTGCCAGCCCTCAAGATACACACTCTTGCAAGAGGTAGTTTGGTTGGCCTAAAGTGAAACCAGGGCCTCTTTGGGACCATAGGAGTTCCTTAAATGACTGTCTTGCTAGAGGCTCATGGAGTGGGGAAGTCCCTGCCCCCACCGCCCCGCCAAGAAGGCAGGAATTTTTCCACCATACTATGATGGGGAGGGAATTTGGGTTGAAAAAAGCATAGGTTTTGGCTGCACATAGGAGTTCATTGGCAAAAGACTTCCAGCTCAGGCAGCTCTGTCTCTAAATATGTCACTGACAAAGGAAACATTTAGTCATCTGGAAATGCAAGGGCATGTGGAATCAGGAGGGCAGGCTGCTCTCAGGATCCACAGATGGTTTTCACTCTATCCTGAAAATTAGAGTCAACTGAAAGACTCTTGGAAACAAAGTTCAATCATGTGTCAAGTTACTAACTGGAAATAACAATACTGCAATATAAATCAGTTTGAAAACAAAACATAAAAGAACCAAAAATATGATTCAACTCAGCTGCTAAATGGATTTATAGAGGGATACACCCAACAGAAAATGCAAAAAGCTGGGTTTGGGTGGGGCTCTGTGCTAGAGCATGTGTTCAGCATGTGCAAGGTCATGGGTTCAGGTACCAGAGCAAACAAAGAATGTAATGAAAGAATGAAAGATTTTTTAGATTTTCTTGTATGTGTATGTGTGTGTGCTTGAGTGTGTGTATGTGCACCATGTACACGCAAGGCTCCTTGGAGGCCAGAGGAGGATATAAGAGCCTCTGAAATGGAGTTATAGGTGGTCGTGAGCCGCCCAATTTGGGTGCTGGGAACAAAATCCCAGTCCTCTGCAAAAGCAACAAAGAGCTTTTTTTTTTTTTTTGGTCTTTTTGAGACAGGGTCTTCCTGTAGCCCCAGCTGACCAGGTTGACTGCATACTCACAGAGATTCACCTGCCTCTGCCTCCCAGCTGCTGGGATTAAAGGTGCGCACCATCATGCCTGGCCCAAAAAGAGTTATTTTAAAGATAAAAAGCCATAAATTCTCTTTGGAGACATAAAAGATGAGAGATGGAAAGTCTGGAGATAATATGGATGTCGTTTCTTCCTAAATGAATTGACTCATGGAAAAATCTCTCCTGAATAGACAAAAAAACAAAAACAAATCTTAGCTAACCAAACTCTTACCTGAACTTTTGCCTTGGAAAGCTCACCCTTTGTTTTCCTAGGTTTCAAAGCCTGTCAGACAAGCAGGGTAGGAGTGTGCATCTCCCTGAGAGGGCTTGATGACTAGATGTGATAATACACAGTATCTGGAACCTAGCAAATGCTCAGTAAATGAGCATTTGAATCATTAGCTCTCGTAATTACCATTATTATTGCTCTGGACGCTTTTGCAATTCTGAAATTGTAGGATAATGTGTCAATGTGAAAGGTTAACACTTGCGAGAAACAAAAAATTTCCTTCAAAGGGTTTGAGTCAGTGTCTAGCTTTCCAGGAGGTGACTGTGTAGTCTCAGGACCCTCACTTCACAGTGGTGACACAGGAGTGCTCAGCAGGACCCTGTCTCCAAGAAAAGTGTGGGAGCGAGGGGAGCAGATCTGGAAGGCCGCAGCCAATGGCTCCTCACAGAGCCTAGTCAAAGGATTTTCCACACACAGAAAACATACCTTAAGGTGAGGAACTTCTTTTTCCCCTGTTGGGGAACCCTGCTGTTAGGGTTGCAGTTTCTCCATGGCTGGATAGCCCTGAGAGGCTCGGCGCCATATGGAGAGACTCCCCTTTTCAGCAAGGGGCCTCCTGCTCTCTTCCTGGCTCACCTTGAAGTGCCACCAAACACAGATGCCTTATCTGAAACATGACCTCTGGCATAGAAACTACCAGGTTTTTTCTATATGATAATCAGACACTGTCTGACGGTCTGGGAGACAGAAGCCCACTGCCACATGTAAATAAAGCATACTATGAGCACCTATCAACTGAGGCTTTTGCTACTGCCTCCACACTATAAATTCTCTAGTTTTCCCACTAATAAACGGAGCTGTATCACTGAATCTGGCTGGAGCAGTATCATTGTGTTTCACTGTGCCTAGGACCAGCCTGGGATTAGTCTCCCTGGAAGGGCTGTCTTCCATCAGCATTCACTGGCCCTCCTGACCACGTTCGCTGCTTCTGCTCTCCCTGCCCTCGTGGACCAGTGGCCAATCACCCACGAGCGCAGGGAGAGCCTCCCGCAGCTGGCCCTAGCCTCCCGCAGCTTGGTGCAGAGCCCTCCTGCAGCCGCCTGCATTCCCCTACACATAATTTTTGAGGTAGGCACTGTTGGTTGCCAGCCCCAAACTGCCTGTCTCCTTCCTGCTCAGGGCAGTCTTGATAACATTTAGGATCAGGGAGCAGGCGGCTGTAAGCAGAAAACCCAATTTCCTACAAAGCTACGGAAGCCTGACTACTCTTATTAGTGATTGGTTTAGGAGTGGGCATGTGACACAAATCTGGCCAATGAGATATGAGGATATTTGTGCTTTGAGAAAGAGAGAGTGAGAGAAGCCATTTATTTATATATTCTTTTTTATTTCTTCTTTTAAAGACAAAAATCCCTGATCTTGAACTCAGTGTCATCCAGCCTTGTCTTGAACTGAAGATGCTCAGGAGTGTTGGGATTACAAGTACTGATGGACACACAGACACCCAGCTCATGCCTTACCTTTCCTTCCTTCCTTCCTTCCTTCCTTCCTTCCTTCCTTCCTTCCTCCCTCCCTCCCTCTCTCTTTCTCTCTTTCTTTTTGATTTTTGTTATTGTCGTTTGTTTTGAGAAGGGTCTCACTTTGTAGCCCTGGCTGGCCAGAAGCTCTCAATGTAGACCAGGTTGGCCTCAAACTCACAGAGCTCCATCTGCCTCTGCCTCCTGAGTGCCAGAATTAAAGGTGTGCACTACCACACAGACACCTTATATTCTTTAAAAAATATGTTTTGGGGAAACCATGGTGGAAGGGTTAGACAATGAGAGAGATAAATAATGCCTAGCTAGCTTTAAAAAAAAAACCAGAGGGAACTATATTAGTACAACAACCTACTGACAAATTATACATACAACTAGATCAAGGAACATAATATATGTGTAGTCAAGGTTTATCGGAGAATGCTTGTTTTTTGCCCAAGCTTTATCTATGTAACAAATAGTAATTAAAAGTACCAGACTGGTGGAACTAACTTTCTTGGAT
>NW_008338996.1:1243680-1245641 GCF_000622305.1 Nannospalax galili | reverse complement strand
GAAGATAATATATGTCTAGGCAAGGTTTATCTAACAACTTTCTTTGTCCAAGCTTTACCTACATAGAACATGGTAATTAAAAGTACAAGACTGGTGGAACTAACCTTCTTGGATGTTTAACAGCCATACTTTGAGGACTATAATAATTTGGTCAGAGGGACATAAAGGACAGTTTTTGCTCCTTGCCCTCCTAGGTCAACTAAGTTCCAGGGGACTATGAACATCTCTCAAATTTTCCTGTGACTGCATTGAGTCACCTTTCCTCTTGATCAAGGAGGCCTTGGAGACTCTACCAAATGGACTTGAACCATTGTCCAGTCTACAAAGAGGAGGGTCAACACAGAGGAAACATTTCCTCCATGCTTCCAAGTGAGACCAGCCACAGTCTAGCAGGACCTTTAACTTACCTTCATATAGATGCATCTGGTAAAGGAAAGGAGCCAGGAGCTCCTCCCAAGCCCATGTGACCCCTTAGGAACAGTTCCTCAAACGACCTTAAGAGTGAAAATAAATTGGTTTATCTGGGCCAACTGTATGGTCTTAAGTACCCAAAAGGAAAGTATAACCAAAGATTAAAGTGATTAGTATAATTCTTTAAGAGTCCATGTGTATAGCTAAAGGCTATACAAAAGAAACAATGCTGGACAGGAGATACCTTTCTTTGAGTTACTGGCCAGGGTGGCCCAAGAGACTCCCAGACAGTAACCCACCATAGAACTGGGAAAATGAACAGCAGACCCCAATGATATCTAAAGGAATGTTGGCAACTGATTGCTGCTAGATGATCAAGAGCTGATCTTCCTAAAACAAGGAACTCTAGATGGGCTGACTAGATTCAGTGGATGGACTAGCACTGGGTAATGGCTGGGGGGCACTGATAACACCGTGGACAGTAACAGGGATGACAGAGTATATGGGCTCCTGTGGGGCAGGGGAAGTTATGGGAGGGGGCCATTTGGGATGCAGGTATAAAGATGAATAAGACTGTTTGGGATGTTCTGTATGAAATACACACACAAAAAAAATTAATAAAAAAAATATGACTTAGCTTGTGACCCCACATGAAGCCATTTTCAGCCATGTCTCACATGAAGAGAAGCAGGGTTTATAGGATTTTTATGATTGCTAGTGAACTTAAGGATAATACTAGGTCTTCTTTTGTTAACTGATTTTTTTTTAAATTTCATTATTTTTATTTTATGTGTATGAGTGTATTGCCTGCATGTGTGTGTAAGTGCACCTGTGTCATGCAATGCTTGCAGAGGTCAGAAGACATTGGATTCACCTGGACAGGAACAGGTGTTATCTGCCATGTGGGTGCTAGGAATCGAACCCAGGTCCTCTGCAAGAGCAGCCAGTGCTCTTAACTGCTGAGCCATCTCTCCAGCATTACAACTTACACTTTTAAAGAAACTTTAAAACAGTACAGTCCCTGCAGAGGGTGCATTTACTTGTTAGGGCAGCATAACACATTACCACAAATTGGACTAAAACCAACACAAATTATCCTCTCAAAGTTCTAGAGGTCAGAAGTCTCACTGTGTTCCCTCTGATGGCTCTGGATGAGAATCTATATCCTTGTGATTTGCAACTTGTAAAGTTTTGCTCCTGGCCTTCCTTGGCACAGGCTCCTTCCTCCATCTCCAAGGTTGGCAGAGTCACCTCTTCAAGTCTTCACATTGCTTTTTCCTCCATGGTAGACTCTCCTGTCCCCCGCCTCCCCACCCCCCAACTTCTAAAAATACCGTGATTCTATTGTGTGGACATGTAAACTGGATCACCCAGGAGACACTTTCATGTCAAGAGTCTTAATTACATCTGCAAAAATTCCTATTGCCTTATAAGATCACATCCACAAGTTCCAGATATTACCATCTAGCAATCTGTGGGGACCATTGATTAGCATCTCTGAGAGGGGGTTTTGGTATTAACTAGCAATTTGCCTATGCTTTTTTCTCCTT
>NW_008338996.1:1237573-1238770 GCF_000622305.1 Nannospalax galili | reverse complement strand
TGTTAATTCTTGCCCTTGTTTCCTGAGCAATTGATGTCCGGTTTAGAAAATCCTTTCCTACACCTATATCTTGTAGGTTTTTCCCAATGTTTTCTTCTAAGAGTTTCAGAGTTTCAGGCTTTACGTTGAGGCCTTTGATCCATTTGGAATTCACTTTTGTGCAGGGTGAAAGACAGGGGTTTAGTTTCCTTCTTGTACAGGTGCAGATCCAGTTTCACCAGCACCATTTGCTGAACTTCAGTGAATATCCTTGTCCCCTTCGTCAAATGTCAGGTGGCTGAAATTGCATTTACTCATATTTGGGTCTTCAATTTTGTTTCATTGATCTATGGGTCTATTTTTGTGCCAGTACCATGTTGTTTTTATGACTATATCTCTGTAATACACTTTAAAATCTGGTATAGTAATCCCCCCGGCATTGCCCTTAGTGCTCAGGGTTGCTTTGGCTATCCGAGGTCGTTTGTACTTCCATATGAATCTTAGGATAGTTTTTTCCAATTCCGTGAAAACTGTCATGGGGATTTTGATTGGCATTGAGTTGAATCTATAAATGGCTTTTGGTAGGATGGTCATTTTCACAGTATCAGTTCTTCCAATCCATGAGCATGGGAGGTCCCATAGAAGGAATTTGGAGGTTCTCCCTCCATTTCTATCTTTTTGAATAAATGAAGTCGTATTGGATGTAGATCTTCTTTAAATATCTGATAGAATTCTGCTGTAAATCTATCTGGTCCTGGGCTTTATTTAGTCGGGAGGTTTTGTATTACTGTTTCAGTTTCTTTTTATGTTATGAGTCTATTTAAGCTGTTAATCTCTTCTTGTTTTAGTTTTGGTGGTTCCCATGATTTCAGATACCCATCCATTTCTTTTAGACTTTCAGATTTAGTAGGATATAGGTGTTTAAAATATTCCCTTGTAATGGTCTGGGTCTTTTGGGTGTCTGTTGCGATGTTTCTCCTTTCATCTCTGATTTTGTTGATTTGGATTTGCTCTTTCTTTTGGTTAACTGGGCTAATGGTCTGTCTATCTTGTTTAGCTTTTTCAAAGAACCATCTCTTAGATTCATTGATTCTTTGTATTGTTTTCTTTGTTTCTATTTCATTAATTTCTGCTCTGATTTTTGTTATTTCATCTCTTCTGTTGGGTTTGGGTTTTATTTGATCTTGCCTTTCAGGGTCTTGAGTTGCAGTGTTAGGT
>NW_008338996.1:1235558-1236409 GCF_000622305.1 Nannospalax galili | reverse complement strand
AATGCATGGAATTATTTCAATCTTTTTGTATTTGTTGAGGTTTGTTTTGTGCCCCAGTAAATGGTCGATTTTGGAGAAGGTTCCATGGGATGCTGACTAGAAAGTACGTCCTTTGGTGATTGGGTGGAATACTTGGTAGATGTCTGTTAAGTCCATTTGATATATGGCATTGTTTATTTCAGATGTCTCTCTGTTAACTCTCTGCCCTGTTGACCTATCTCATGGAGACAGTGGGGTACTGAAGTCCCCTATTAATGAGTTGGGACTAATTTGGGTCTTAAAATCCTCTAGTATTGTTTTTATGAAGTTGGGTGCACCTGACTTTGGTGAATATATGTTCATGATTGTAATATCTTCTTGCTTTATTGCTCTTTTGATCAGAATGAAGTCGCCCTCTTTATCTCTTCTGATTAGTTTTAGTTTAAAGTCTATTTTGTCAGATATTAGAATTGCTACACCTGCTTTTTTCTTAGTGCCATTTTCTTGGTATATTTTTTTCCATCCTTTCACTTTGAGATAGTGTCTGTCCTTGAAAGTGAGATGAGTTTCTTGCAGACAACAAAAAGATGGGTTTTGTTTCTTAATCCATTCACATAGTCTGTGTCTTTTGACTGGGGAGTTCAGTCTGTTAATATTTAAAGTTATTAATGAAAGATGAGTATTGAATCCTGTCATTTTTATTTCTGTTTACATTCTTGATATAACTGTACTTTTCCACAGTTATACCTTCATTCAATTTCTTTCCGCTTTGTATTGCTTCAAAAATTCCCTGAAAGGCTGATTTTGTGGACATGAATTCTTTCAGCATATATATGTCATGGAAGAGTTTTCTTTCCTCTTCAACTATAATG
>NW_008338996.1:1230467-1235172 GCF_000622305.1 Nannospalax galili | reverse complement strand
TTTCCTGTATGCCTATGATTTGTAAGTTTGGTCTTTTTATGGTGTCACACAATTCCTGCATATTCCATTCTTGTGATTTCTTAAATTTTTCATAATCTTTGCTTGAGTGGTCTAGTTCATCCACTTTGTCTTCCAGTCTTGATACTCTGTTTTCCATTTCATTCATCGTATTAGTGAGGCTTTCTCCTGTCATTTCTCATTGGCTTACTGAGTGTTTACTTCCTCCTTCATTTCAGCCTGACTCTAACTCTTTTCTGACTTTATTCAGAAGTTTATCCCCATCTTCCTTCAGTTCTTTGATTTCTTTGTGTGTTCTTTAAATTCACTGAATTCTTTTATCATGTTTATAATTGTTCTTTTGAGTTCCATGTCCTGCATTATCTCTAGGGGGTTCTCATTGTACTCCTCTAGAGGACTATTGGTATTTGGTGGGGATATGTTATTTTAGTTTTTCATGTTATTATTTTTTCTCTGTGATTTTGACATGTGAATTTCTTTTATAGTTTCTGATTCTTGTGTGAGACTCAAGCCTTCACGTTTAGGTCTGCTTCTTTTTGTGAACTTTATGTGTCTTTGTGGTTTACTTTTTGGGCATGAAAAGCTGGTTCCTCTAAGCTTCTGGTTCTCTCTTTTGATGTGAAAGTGGACACACTTCTCTTGTTCTATTTTAGTGCAAATACTTTGAGACTTTTCTGCATTTAATATAATGTTGGCTGTAGGTTTGTCATACATAGCCTTTATTATGTTGAGATATGTTCATTCTCTTCTGAATTTCTTTAGGACTTTAAACATGAAGGGATGTTGAATTTTGTGAAAAATCTTCTCTGCAAATATCATCAGTCTTGAACTTGGCCTGCCAGATGGCGACATAGCACCTCAGCTCACCAGTTTCCCTCTGCCTTCTGTGTTGGCTACACTGAGTTGTGAAAGCTCCACTTGACACAGATAAGAAGTTGTGAGCTGACACAAGTTTTTACCACTGCCCACTGCAATGTCAGGTTCAAGCCACTGTGTGTGAAGACATGGTGGTGGGGATTGAACTTAGGGCCATGTGTGTGCCGGGTAAGTGTTCCACACTGAGCCCTAAGCTCTAGTCATTTTCAATTAAATTCATCCAGAAGTTTGAGAAGCCAATTGAGAATATTTGAGTTTAAATTGGTTGTAAGAGCCACAGCTCTGGGTATTCTGCAGTATTGATTTGAATCTGGAGGAAAAAAAGCACCCAAGCCTTAAAATAAGTGCAAAAGGCGTATACATAGAATAAATCATCAAATTTACACAATTACTACATGGCAATCTGAATGAATTCCAGTGTCAGCTGCACCTGAATCACAAGATTCTGGTAATAACTCACTGATCAAACACAACTGATCAAATGCCCTGCTCTCCCCCAAGCTCCACCCACTGCATGGATTCTAATCAGTGAAAGCATGCCACTCTACTCCCTCCCCGATTCCTCACCTGCTGCAGGGACTTTAACCAATGAAAGAATTCCACTAAGAATTGAGGTTGTAGGGCTGGAGAGATGGCTAAGTAGTTAAGAGCACTGGCTGCTCTTTCAGAGGACCCAGGTTCAATTCCCAGCACCCACATGACAGCTAACAACCATCTATAACTCCAGTTCCAGGGGATTCAATGCCCTCTTCTGGTCTCTGTGAACATTGCATGAATGTGGTATACTTACAAACATGTAGGCAAAACGCTCATACACATAAAATAAAAATAATAAATATTTTGCTAGAGAGATGGCTCAGCAGTTAAGAACACCAACTGCTCTTGCAGAGGACCCGGGTTCAATTCCCAGCACTCACATGGCGGCTATGAATCGTCCTTAACTCCAGTTCCAGGAGAATCCGAAGCCCTCTTCTGACCTCTGTGACATTGCATGACACAGGTGCACTCATATGCATGCAGGCAATGCACTCATACACATAAAATTAAAAAAAATAATAATTGAGGTTCTGACTAGTTAGGGGAATATATGCTACACAGTGTCCATTTCATAATAATCAATGTTTGAATAGAAACAAGAACAGTGCTTCCACAATCTCTTTTCCATTTGATCCCCCAAAAGTTTGTGCATTAGATAGGATTGACATTGTTTTAAAAAGAGGAGGACTAGGTTTCAGGGAAGTACCATAGTGTGACCAAGTCAGTTAGTGGTAAGAGGAAAGTATTGTAACTTCAAGTCCTTAGCACTTTCCTTAACCAAGCCTTCCCCCTTCCTTCCCTCTGTTCTTTCTTTCCTCCCATTTTCCCTCCCTCCCTTCCTTTCTTCCTTCCTCCCCCCTTTCCTTCTCCTTCTCTCCCTTCCCTCTCTTCTCTTCCCATTCTTTTCTTCCTTCCTGTCTCATTTCTTCCATAACATTCATCAATTTCCAGTGTCTGCCAGGCTACGGGCTTGGAATGGGAGAGTCAAGATAAAATAGACATAGTTACTCCTCTGAAAGAACACAGCAGTGGAAGCAGCTGCATCCAGAGCTAAATGGATGCTATGTGGGGACCTCACAGAGGAGGGAGAACACTTAACTGGACCTTGTAGAGTTGGCCGCAATCAGCAGGCAGAGTCAATGAGATGGGAAGGGCATCCTAAGCAGAGGAAACAGAGAGGCCAGATACTTTAGAAGACAGACAGTGGTGGGGAGCAGATGGAGACTAGACCTGGTAAGAGCAGGTGAGGCTGGGGCCAGATGAGGGAGACTTAGGGGGTGGTGGGGGCTACTGAGGTGCTTGAAGCAGAAAAGTGACAGGCTTATGTGTTTGTAAGAAGGATTGTTTGGAGGTGGTCACGGGGTGGATGATTAGGCAAGATGAGACTGGAGATGTTGAGACAGTTAGGAAGTTGCTGCACCAGTCTTGACCAAAGATGATAAAGTAAGATCTGAGGCTAGGAGATTGTGAAGAGTGAGGAAGTTCACAAAAAGTGGTAGGACACAAAATTGATGGAACTCTGGCAGTGGAAGTCCACACAGGTATATGCCCAGGGTTGCAAGAGAAAAGTAAATCCTTCCAAATGTGTCCTTATATCCATTTCTGAGGATATATTTATATACTATCTCTTTCTGAAGATTTTTTCTCAAGAATAGTTCTTCCTGATTTTCTTTTTTTTAATTAAAAAAAATTTTATCGAGCTTTTGTACCTTTCACACAACAGTTCTTAATCAAATTAAGAACTACATCCATGCACACCCTCCCCCTACATCCATGCACACCCTCCCCCCTACATCCATGCACACCCTCCCCCTCCTTGGGACCTCATGCATTCCACTATACATGTTAAGTCCTCTCCAGTCAAGCATTTGTATCCAGATGTCCTTTGGTACAAATTCATCCACTGGAGTCTAGTCAGCCTATCTAGAGATCATAAGTAAGATCTACTCTCCCTCACCCAGTAGTAATCAGTCTCCAACAGTTCCCAAACTACTAGGACCTGCCTGCCACGCAGGCTCCACTTTCCCTGGCTCCACTTGGAGTCCTTGTCTGATTGAGTTGGCATGGGATTCCTTCCTGATTTTCCTAGGCAGTAATTGCTTTTTCTTCCCAGTCCCTGTTCATTGGAGTCTGGTTCATTTGTAAAAGCAAAGTTATGTGGAGCACTCATACCTAGGGGCCTTCTGCCCAGGTGCATAGCACAGTCTTTTCTGGAATTTCAAAACCAGAACAGAGAATACAGCTGCTTCTATCTTAAAGGAGACTGGAAACAAGGTAGCTGTGGGCTATGATTCAAGTGTCTGTTTTCTGAGCAGTAGAAAGAGTGAGCTTTAATGACTGAGAATAATAAATTACAGATCCAGAGAGAAATAGCTGAGAATGTCCAGAGAGCTGTGTTCTGGAGCCCAGATTCTGCTTTACCCTGAGGCTGGGATGAGATTCTGCTCCTGGGCTACCTGTGGCTTTAGGCTGCTTATTACTCTACTCAGGGGAACTTGGATAGATTTAGCTGCAGATACCATTTCAAAGCATACTTCACAAGGACTGTATCTTCTAGAAACACCTATGTGTCTGTGAAATTTATTCTCTAAATAGTTCTTGTCTTTGTTTATCATTATTGCTCATTTTTTAAAATAAACTTTTTTCTCTTTCATTTTCCCCTTTATTTAAAATATCAACATTGTTTAGCATTTTAATAGGAAACACTAGAGTGGTTCGTTTTGCTTTTCTTTTCCTCTTGTGCTCTACAAGAAAATACAGTGTCTATTTCGCTTCAGTTTTATGGGTGGCCTCATTTTTTTTTCTCAATGTATATTTTTATTGAATTTTTGTGCATTTCATCTTTTAAAAAAATTGTTATTTTTATTGTATGTGTATGCACATATTACTTGCATGCATGTAAGTGCACCCGTGTCATGCAGTGCCCACGGAGGACAGAAGACGGTGTTGGATCCCCTAGCATTGGAGTTATGGATGGTTGTTAGCCAAAATGTGGGTGCTGGGATTTGAACCCAGGTCTTCTTCAAGAACAGCCAGTGCTCTAAATCACTGAGCCATCTCTCCAGCCCCCATAAAATGCATCTTAATCATATTTAGACCCTAAAATACACTTTTAAATTGAGGTATGTCATACATCAAGACAAGGTTCATTTTTAAAAGATTCATTTGTGATTATTTTTATGTTATTGTTCAAAATTAAATATAAAGCAAATCAATTGAGTCCCATGGAATATTTACTGCAAAGTGACCTGGAGTTGGCAGGCAGTGTGGCAAG
>NW_008338996.1:1220379-1230362 GCF_000622305.1 Nannospalax galili | reverse complement strand
TAATGAATAAGACCTTGTCCATATCATCCAGTTTGTAGCTTACAGGAGGGATGGGTGTGAAAGATGTACAAACAAGATGATCATCATTTGAAAAATTCTAAAGCCAAAGCATTTCTTTAACCAGTATTTATTTAGTGTCCACTATGTGGGAGGCACTGTGAAAGGTGCCAGGAGCTCAGTCAATATAACTGAGGTGATACTGGGAGTAGAGAAAAAGAGATAGTGCCAAACCAGTATGAGCCAGTTAATTTTACCCTGAGGGATCAGGAACAGAGAAGATAGCATTCAGGCTGGTCTTAAAGAAGTAGGATTTCAGCTGATGGAGAAGGTAGAAAGGGGGAAATTTTATGTTCTGAAACCAGCACAAGCTAAGGGATGGGAGAGGGACCGCTCAGCAGCATGTGTGGTAGGTGGAAAACTTGTATGGCCAGAGGATTATGAATGTTGGAAGGGGACAGTGGTAGGACATGAAACTGGCGGGCTCCTGGGTGCAGATTAATGGTCTTAAATGTCCCAGGGAACAGAGACATTTCCTATCTGTCAAATATTTGCCCATGTATTTCCCTCATTTCCAGGTCTTCTTACAGTTGGAGGGAACCATGTGATTAGTCTCACCAATGGGATAAACAGAAGTCTCTATGTCAGTTCTGGGTTAGAATATAAAATAGCAAATGTGAGTTGTCCCCTAGCTTTCTTGCCTTGCCCTAATGACCAAGGAGGCCCCCAGTGGTCAGCCATGAAATGGCAGCCCCTCCATCCGTTTCAGTTTGGGTCCAGGGAGTAGATATGTACATATCCATGTGCTAGATATGTACCATGGGCAAAAGTAAATTTCCATTGTATCAAGCCACTAGGGCTTGGAGGTTTATTTGTTACTGTAGTATAACTTAGCTTATCCAAATACACTTGCCTCACAAAGTTGCAATTTTCTCTGGAGGAAAGTAGCTTGATTCGTCAATTTGAAGTGTTATAGAAAGACTAGCAACAGAAATTTATTTCTTCCAGTTCTGGTGGAGACCACTCTCTAGATCTCCAGATCTTCTGGGTGCTAGGATGACTGGGTCCTGAGAAGAGCCCTCTTCAGGGTTACAGCGTGTTGATTTCTCAATATTCTTTCACATGCTGGACAGGCAGCGAACTAGCTTTTGACCTGTTCTTATAAGGTCACTAATACATTTCTGAGGGCTCCACCCACGCAATTAAATTACCTCTCAAAGGCCTCACTTCCAAGTACCATCACCTGGGGAGTGAGAATTTCAACCTATGTATTCGGAGGGATTTTGGAACAATTTAGTGCACTGTGTGACCCTTAATGGGATCTAAGCAGGTGACATTATTAGACTTGCCAGGCAACTCATCCAGGCTGTCTCTGTATCCACTTGTAGCAGCAGCGTCACTAAGCACTCTCCCACCTCAGAAGCATTCATCTCCCACATTGCTTGATGCACTTCTCCCATCAGACACAGGTATCTAATTTTCTTGTTAACATTCACTGGGTCCAGGGCCCCATTTCCTCTCTCTCTTGGGGCATTACATAGGTATGTGATACCTGGAATAGTGGGTTGTTTGCTGCAGATGGTCATTTCTCCAGCTGGGCAGGTATCTGGTGAGTTGTCAGTGCTGATGGGGTGACATGATCTCTGGCTGCCCACAGAGGAACAGGGTGCACAGATGCTTTTGATGAAGGCAATGGGGGGGTCCCTCTGTGGTCACAACTGGGTGATCTCTATCAGTGACTCAGGTCTAGCCTGCTTCTTGATGCTCAGAAGCCCTTCTTTGAGACATCCAGCTGTCTGAACTGAACTTTGGATCCTCCTGCCTCTTGGTAAAGTGCTCCAGATCAGCTCCCAGGCTGCGTGCACAGATGCTTTTGATGAAGGCAATGGGGGGGTCCCTCTGTGGTCACAACTGGGTGATCTCTATCAGTGACTCAGGTCTAGCCTGCTTCTTGATGCTCAGAAGCCCTTCTTTGAGACATCCAACTGTCTGAACTGAACTTTGGGTCCTCCTGCCTCTTGGTAAAGTGCTCCAGATCAGCTCCCAGGCTGGCTGGGCATTGGTGTGACCATCCCTCCTCTGTCTTTTCCTCCCCTTTTCCACTGATCTCCTTATGGCCTTGAGAAAATCCTTCCTTTTAGGGTTCTTCTTTCTTCCTTGTGTTTCTTCCCTTCTCTAATTTTTCTATTTTGTTTTAACAGAAGACTTGATGGCTTGTTAACTTGAATGTGAGCTGTCCCCTATAGGCTCCTGTGTTTGGTCCCCAGCTGGTGGCCCTGTTTGGGGAGGTTGTAGAATCTTTAGAAGGTAAAACCTAGCTGGCAGAAATGGGCTGATAGTTGCTTCTATACCAGCTTGACCTTTCCACTTTCTAATCTAAGATGTGAGAAGCAGCCTGCAGCCATGAATGGGGCTGCCCCAGCCACCGTGCCATCCCTGTCCACATGGCCTGTTCCCGCTGAAGAGTCAACATAAACCTCTCCTCCCTTAAGTTATTTCTGTCAGGTATTTTGTCATAATAAGGAGAAAAGCAATTAATAAAATGAACTATTTCAAGAATCTGGATTGTCAGTGATTAAATCGGACACCAGAAAAATTTTTAAAAAGAAAAGAAAGAAAAGGAAAAGATTTCCTGTTTGTTAAGGCTTGGGAGTTATTCAGCATTTGAATGTGAAGGCAAATAATTGCAATAAATAGACAAAGGAAGAACAGGTACAAATCAGTTAAGCTTTGGTGTTGAAGCAATGTCAGCCTTCACAGCCCTTCAGCACAATAGCCAGACTTGATGCCTCCATAAAACAAGATCATTTGCTCTCCAGCTTTTACACACGTATGGGGAGCCATCTCAGCTCTGGGTTCCATTTGTATTTAGATCTAAGTTCCTTCTGTTTTCTCTTCCTTCTTCCATTTCCCAGTGGTCCAAATGCCTTGGGTCCATCTCAGAAGAGGTAGAAAATCACTTAAAATCAGAACAAGCTCTTCAGGTGCACAGCCCATCCTCCACTTCATGGTGGGTTATCCTTTCCTTTCTAGACTGGACCCTGAGCTTTGACTTTGCCTAAATATGATCTCTTCTGACAGACCTTACAGCACACACACAGCAATATCTGTGCATGTCTACAACAGATATTTTCTTATTATTATTTTGAATAGAGAATACATACACATAGTTTAAAATTCAAAAGCAACTAAAAGATATACATAAAAAAATCTTCTTTCTGGGTCTGGAGAGATGACCCAGCAGGTAAGAAAAAGTACTACTCTGCCAGAGGACCTGAGTTCCGCTCCCAGCACCCACATTGGGAAGCTCAACCACCGGTAACTCTAGCTCCAAGGATTACAATGCCCTTTTCTGGCCTCTACAGGCACTTGTACTCATGTACACACACACACACACACACACACACACACACACACACACACACACAAATACATACTATAATAAAATCTTTAAAAAATAAAGATCTCCTTACTGCCCCTGACTGCCAGTCACCCAGCAATCTTCCCAGAAGTGCTCAGGCCTACCCACTACTTATTTATTCTTCCAAAGCAGCTTTTGCTTTGCACATGCAAGCATGCAACTATTTTTTCCTCTCATTATTTTTAACAAACGTGCTGGTATTCCATACACATTTTTTTGCACCTTGTTTTTCTCTTAGCAATACAGGTCAATCTTGAGAACGCCCCATTTAACTGCCTCAGGATTTTCCCTATTCTTTGTTTAGATTTGATTGTAATCTAGGCATGGCTCAAGGTTTAAATAATCCTTATTGGTGAGTGTGCAGGTGATTTCCAATTTTTGTTGCTATAAACACTTAAACAATCCTGCTGATATGATCTTTTGACATGTGTGAGTTTATCTGTAGAAAAAAATCTGGGAGGAACTGCTGGGTCAAAGAAAATGGAACCCATTCCAAACTGCCTTTTGTGGGCTTGAGCTGGTTTATCTTCTCAGTAAAAATGATTTTCCCGTCAGTGCTGTGTGTGTGGTTTTAGAGAAACCCTTGTGGGACCATGGAATGATTTTAGACAGAGGACGTGAAGGCACCTATGAGAGATGGTGTGCTCTAGAAAGTGGGACAGGGGCCACACTCATTCTCTCTGGGGGTCAAAGAGACTTTCTGGAAGGGAAGGTTTGCAGTTGAGCCTTAATACTGAGGAGTTCATGGAGCAGGAGAGAAGCACTGAGAGGTCCTTCTTGGGAGTTTAATCTGAAGAGGGAAATCTTGATCTGAAGAGAAGAAAGCTTTGTCTGGAGATGTGCCTTACAGAATTACTTATAAGAGTTAAGGAACAGGAAGTCTTTTGGTAACAATGTTATTAAATAATCACAATGTAGGAATTCTATGAGAAAGGAAAGTATAAAAATAATAATAATCATCATCATCACACCAACAGGAATAATAATACCATGAGCTAACCATGTGTCAGGCAATAAGTTAGATATTACTCATGGGACTGGCTCAGCTGGTGTGATGGCTAATCTTTTTCATATACGTGGGAAGAGGAAACCTTAACTGAGGAATTTTCTTCATCAGATTGGCCTATGATATGTCTTTGGGGCATTTTCTTGATTGGTAACTGATGTAGGAGGGCCCGGTTCAACATGGCTGGTGCCATCCCTTGGTAGGTAGGACTGGACTATACAAGAACGGTAGCTGAGCAAGCCATGGGAAACAAGCCAGTAAGCAATGGTTCTCTATGGTCCCTGTTTCAGTTCCTGCCTCTACACTCCTGCCTTAAGTTCCTGCTCTGACTTCCCTTAGTGATGATGAACTGTTAACCTGGAGGTGCAAGGCACAAAAAACCCTTTCCTCCTCAAGATGGTTTTAGTTAATGTTTTATCACAGCAACAGAAATCAAACTAGGTCAGCTGGTAAAGCTGCTTGCCATCAAGCCCGACAACCCGAGTTGGATCCCCCAAACCCACATGGTAGAAGGACAGAACCAACTACCAAAAAGTTGCCCTCTGACCTCCAACAAGCATACCATGGCACACACATCCACAACCCCCCAAAATTAATAAGTAAATGTAATAAATAAATATTACACATGCACTAATAAAAACTTGATCCTTATAGCCACAGGGCACTGTAATTTCCAGTTTGTGGTGGGAAAACTGAGGCTCAAAGATGACAAATTGTTAAAGGTAGCATAATAAGGGATTTGCAGAGCCAGAATTCTAGAAAGATATGTGACTTCAAAGCCTGTCCTCCCACCACCTAGAATGAGCAGCCATTTCTGTCAGCTCACCAAACTCTCCAGAACTCTGAGGAGTTGTTGGAGTGAAAGTGATTGCAGGTGAGAAAACCAAGCCTTAGGTTAAGTGCTTTGTTCACAGGAACAGAAAAAGCATATCACAGCATGGAAAAACATTTGCTAAATAACATAGCAAGGAGAAAAAAAGCTGTGTGCACAATTACTTCAATGTGATGATCACAGCTATGTGAAAATAGAAATATCTGTGGGTGTGCTGTCTACCCATCCAGAACATTCTAGGGCAGCCCTGTATTAAAAGATTGTGGTTGTTGACAGTCCTGTATCAGGTGCTGTGCTCTGAGTTTAGAAAACTTGGAGACAAATGACTACTTAGAGCTAAAAGATTATACTGAAGGCATTTAAGTAGTGAATTTTTTAAAATATGAAACTTGGAAAAACCAAGGGGTTATATTGAATACAAATCCAAGGAACAGATGTTTGGAGAGGGTATCCTGGCCTTACTAATTAATGTAAATTGATATCAATGTCCTGCCTAGTCATCAAAAGACTACTCCAGTCATTGGGTTTCTGTGGTGATTGTTCTTTAAAGGTTAGCTTGGACAAAGTCCATTATAATTGTCCTCCACACACCCAGCAGTACAAGTGAGCAGAATCAAAAGAGAAGCCCGTGTTTATTTCAAATAGTGAAAGCAATAATTATCCATTGATTGTCTCCAACATGCTATTTAGAGTTAGTTTTATTTGATCATTTTTTAAAAATTGTTTTTATTGAATTTTTGTGTATTTTGTACAGAAAATCTCCATCAATCTTAATCATCTTTGTACCCCCATCCTCACTGGCACCTTCCCATACCTCCCCCACTGACATTCATGCATTCTGTCATTTGTGTTAACGTCTGGGGACACTAACTTATTTGATCATTTTTATTATCCTGATTTCATGTCAGTTCTTCTAGCTTGTCATTTCATCCATTCATTGGCTCATCCAGCCATCCAGCCGTCCTAGTCTCCTACTATGTCCTGGGTTCTATGCCAGGTACTAGTAGCAAAATAGTGAACAAGACTCAATTCTGCCCATTATCTGTTCACTGGTAGAGCTGGAATCGTAAGTACATGCTTAGAACATGTGATAATTCAGCTAGATTGTCAATTCGTTTCAGTGAGTGTGTGCTGAAGTTTCTATTCTGTCCAGGGCACAGACCTTTCCTAGGTAGTATAGAAAGACACATCTGGCATCCAGGGAACTCACCAGCTAGTGGAGGAGACAGTAGATAGACTAGTAATCATTAAAAATAACCATCACTTATAAGGGAATCAAATGGGATTCTAGGGTGAAGAATCACAAGACATGGGAGTCCAGTTCTACGGGATAGAGTTATGTGGAGGACAGGGGACACAGAGGGGTAGCTAATATGATACACCTTAGAGAGTCAGAGAAAGTCTCCTAAGGAGGGTCACCCCAGCTGCGTCTAAAAAGGTAGGGAGGAGTTAAATGGGAGATGTACTATGATGAACAATTGAGAGACAGAGAGAAAGACAGATGGACAAGAGACATATACAGAAAGGTGGGGTTCAGAGGTTTAGAGCTATCAGTAGAAGCCATGACTTTCCAGGGGTCTAGCAAGTGATTCAGTAGCATGCCGGTACAGGGTTCGGTGGGAGGGGGCAAGATGAAATAGTAGTGATAAAAGAAGGTCAGATCATATGTAGTCACCAGGCCAGGAAAACTCAGAACCGGTCTGTCTGGTGGCGATAACATACAGAGCTTACCAGCCCCTCCCACTCCCAGCCCTGGGCATGTCAGGTTTCCGGAACCGCTCATGAGGCCCCATAAAGCTAAATCACATCACCAATCATAATTTATGCCATGATTAAGCCGTACGCTTAAAAGGCCAGTCTCAGGTTGCCCACTGAAGATTTAATTGATTTTCCTTTTCAGTTCTAGAGGAAAATAGGTTTGGAATTCCTCTTGGGGCTCTTTGTCTTGAACTTGCCTGAAGGCTGCCTTTTCTTTCCTAAAAGGAGACATGCAGGGCATCAGAAAACAAGAAAGAAGGTGGCCACAGTCTATAAGGTGGGCAGGGTTATAATGACACATTTTGATGCAAGGTTTCTGGCCAGCTGAGACCTTGGCTATGTAAAAGAGTGCCAACATGCCTGGGCTCAGCAAAGAGCAGCTCTAAGTGCCCCAGTACCTGCCCAGTGACCTGGATCTGCAGAGTCACCTGTCTGAGGTCAAGGTCAAAGCAGGAAAAATGTGCACCAGAAAGAAACAAAGCTCCCGATTGCCTGCTCGGTGTGGTGGTGGCTGACCCTTGCTGCAGAGACTGCTTTAGCCACAGAGGCTGGGGACCACTCAGAAGGAGAAACAAGGCTCTGTCAGGGATACATGATGTTCTGACCAATCAGGCTTTGGGTTTCTCAGGACAGTCATTTTTGTAGAAGAAAAAAATGAGGTGATTGCATTTGTTCTGGCTTTTAAAAAGGACATTCTTACAAATTAGAGGTTTAGATAAGATATCCTAAGTGACTTGCTCTACGCATTAGTGAACGGAAGGATAGCTTATTGGATCTTAGGAGACAACGACTTTCTGGCTGTTCTTGGGGGTATAGGAAGCTAGTGCTGGATCAGTGACACACAACCAGGGGCTGGAACTCAACTGGTGTTACCAGCCAGGTATGAACTCTCTAAGGGTAGTTACTTCTGCTGTCTCCATTTGCAGATGAGATTGTAGAGGCTCAGAGGAGTGAGGGTCTTGCCCAGGGTCATCCGCAAGGAAGAGACAGGACAGGCAGATGCAGCGAAGATATTTGAAAAACTCGAGTCAAATGCTGCTTTCTGCTGAACGGGGGTAAGAGAGGAGAAGAAAGGGGAAAATCAGGAGGAGGGACAAGAGACATGAAAGGAAATGAAACGCGAAAAAGAGGAGGAGGAAAGTAACTGGGTCAGGACAGAGGAGGGGAGATCAGCTCTTGTTTTTCTTAGTCTTTTTCTTTTCAAAAATATTTTATTATTTTTTAAATGTTACGTATATGAGTGTATTGCACGTATGTGTAAGTGTACCCATGTCATGCAATGCCTGCAGAAGTCAGAAGAGGGTGTCAAATCCCCTGGAACTGGAGTTACAGACAGTTGTTAACCTCCATGCGGGTGCTGGGAATCGAACCCAGGTCATTTGTAAGAGCAGTCAGTGCTCTTAACAGCTGAGCCATCTCTCCAGCCTCCTTTCTTTGTCTTTTTCATCAGTGTCTTTATAGCCCCAAGTGGCCTCAGACTAGCAATCCCCCTGCCTCAGCTTCCCCAGTACTGGGAGATTGTATTTATTCATTTATTTGCATGTACAATGTGTGTGTGTGTGTGTGTGTGTGTGTGTGTGTGTGTGTGCGCGCGCGCGCGCACGCACATGTAGACATGCAGAGGACAGAGATCAACCTAAGGTGTTGTCCTCAGTCACTCCACCTTATTTTTCGAGACAGGGTCTTTCACTAAACCTGTCGGTCACCTGGCTGACCAGCAAGCCCCAGGAGGTATCCTTCTGTCTCCTTTTCCCCTGTACTGGGATTAAGGCATACGCCAGGCTTTTTTACATGTGTGCTGGTGATCAAACGCAGGTCAACTGAGCCATCTCCTCAGCCTGAGATTAAGTTTCAGCTAAAGCCTCAACTCCATCGAATGTTCCTCCCTGCCCCCCAAATCCCAAAGAAGGTAATGTATTGCTGGCCTGATTTTGTGTGTGTGTGTGTACTCCAAGACACAGCACCACATTAGAAAAGCCCATTGTTCTGTTGGCTGATAATGTAAGTCTGTTAATGGTACAGTCCAGTGTACAAAGCACTACCCCTCCTCCCACTGGTGACCTGCACAGACAGCTTAATGCCTTCTAGTACACTGTGCCCAGAAGAGTAGGGCCGGCCTTTCAGAAACAGCTGGCCTGATTCAACTAGAACAAAAGCCAGCTCTTCCTACTAAATCCCTGGCAGGCATGGGCTATGAGGCCAGTAAGGCCCCTGGGTCCCTCCACTAGAATCTCTCCCTCTATGTTCCTTTCTCTCTCTCCTTCCTGGTAAACAGGGCTATAGAGGAAATCTGGGTGTGATCCAGGCTCTCCCATTCCCCAGCTGTGCAATAAAAACTCGGTTCTTCACCTCACTGAGCCTCAGTTTCTCTATCTGTGAAGTACAAGACTCGTGCCAATCTGAGAGATCTGTGGTTAGGTTTGAAGAAGTTAACAACCAGAGCAGGCACCCATGAACATGCTGTCTTCCTGTTTCTTGTAAGCTTGAAGCAGCTTGCTGTCTGGCTTGATCTATAGCTTAGTCCATGCATCCTTCCCGCGTGCACACTGGCTTTGAAGTTTACAGACTTCAAGCATCTCTGGGTTTTTATCTGGGGGCCTCTGGTGATGATGCTAGCTGCTGTTTCCAGAGCTCTTCTGTTCCCCAGGCCCTGGAATGAATAATTTCATCTAAGTGCCCTACTGCTCTTAGAGAGGACACAATTTGTCAGATAAAGAAATCAGGGCCTATCCTTCCCGCGTGCACACTGGCTTTGAAGTTTACAGACTTCAAGCATCTCTGGGTTTTTATCTGGGGGCCTCTGGTGATGATGCTAGCTGCTGTTTCCAGAGCTCTTCTGTTCCCCAGGCCCTGGAATGAATAATTTCATCTAAGTGCCCTACTGCTCTTAGAGAGGACACAATTTGTCAGATAAAGAAATCAGGGCCTATAGAGGTTGAATGACTCAGGCTCTGTGCCTGGAATTTAAA
>NW_008338996.1:1197964-1220162 GCF_000622305.1 Nannospalax galili | reverse complement strand
TAATGAATAAGACCTTGTCCATATCATCCAGTTTGTAGCTTACAGGAGGGATGGGTGTGAAAGATGTACAAACAAGATGATCATCATTTGAAAAATTCTAAAGCCAAAGCATTTCTTTAACCAGTATTTATTTAGTGTCCACTATGTGGGAGGCACTGTGAAAGGTGCCAGGAGCTCAGTCAATATAACTGAGGTGATACTGGGAGTAGAGAAAAAGAGATAGTGCCAAACCAGTATGAGCCAGTTAATTTTACCCTGAGGGATCAGGAACAGAGAAGATAGCATTCAGGCTGGTCTTAAAGAAGTAGGATTTCAGCTGATGGAGAAGGTGGAAATGGGGAAATTTTATGTTCTGAAACCAGCACAAGCTAAGGGATAGGAGAGGGACTGCTCAGTAGCATGTGTGGTAGGTAGGAATTTAAAAAAAAAAAAAGCACCATGCTTGGTGTATGTGTGTTTAAGGGATTTTATGAATTACTTCTTATTTTTAAAGTATGATTTATAACCTACCTTAAAATATTACTACACTTTAAAACAACTCCCAATACCTTCCTTGCAAAGAAATAATGAGGGACAGAGATGTAACTAAGTGGTAGCATGCAGTGCTTAGCATGTTCTAGGCTCAGTCCCCAGGATCACAGAAACAGACAAGCAAAAAAGGTAAAAAAAAAAGTTCTTAATCATTGTCTGAAGTGGACAGAGAGTGGCCTAACATCATACCCTAACACTACGAAAATAAAATAATAATTTAAATTTTTTTTTTATTTTTAATTACGTGTATATAGTGTGTTTGTGTGTAGATATGTGCCCATGAGTGTAGCTGGAGTTACAGTTGGTTATGAGCTGCCTGATGTGGGTGCTGGGAACCAAACTCAGGTCCCCTGCAAGACCCACAAGTGCTTCTAAGCACTGAGTCATCTTTCTATCCCCTTGATGAAATAATTCTTGATCCTATATAGGAGGCACAGCAAGAACTTTATCCTTAGACATCTTTTAATTTGACTGGGGAAAGAATTTGTGCTTTGGAGACAGACCTGGATTCAAACGCATTCTATGCTCTCCTACCTTACTGATTTAAGACACTGAAGTTAACAAGGCTTAATTGAAGTAATAAATTGGCCAGCAGATAATAAGCACTCAAAATGTGGCAGTTATAGTTATGCTTTTCATTTCTATTATTGTTGACGGCCAGCTATATTGGTTGGGGCAGCAGTGGCAGCCTGGCAGAAAGAACTCCTGGAACTTTGGTACTTTCCTTGAAAATGTGCCCTGGGAGCCTGGATGGCTGGGAAGTCCTGTGCTGTGTCACAGAATCAGTGACCCCTGCTGACATTGTGCTGTGCAGAATCTCCCTGGCATTTATAGGGCATAATTATAGAACCATGCCCTCTAGAAATCCAGCAATGTGAAAACTCACAAACCGTGGGTCTCATGACTGAGTTAGCAGGGATTGCATGGAACTAGGGTCTAGTTCAGTGACAGAGAGAGAGAGAGAGGGAGAGAGAGAGAGAGAGAGAGAGAGAGAGAGAGAGAGAGAGAGCTTAACGTGTGGAGGAGGGGGCAGGACTGGGTTCAATCCCCAGCACCCAAACCAAACTAAACCCAAACATCAAGCAAACAAAAATAAACTAAATCAAAGCAATGATACAAACACATTCCTACCTGGGGTGCTGAGAAAACATTTGGATTGGCAGCTCTTGTACCCCTCTCTCAAGGCCTCCTAATGTGTTCTTACTCCCTGTATCTGACCAAACTCATCTCATTCACTAATTAATTAGTACAATGAAAAAGTTGCTTAGCATCCACTCTATCCCAGATCCTATCTGACACTGAGGTTACAGCAGAAAATCAAGCAAACTTTCTCCTTCCATTGAGCTCCCAGTCTAATGAGGTGAGACACATATAAACAATGTGAATTCAGAGAGTAGACAGGATAGGGATGGAGTGGAGTACAGGCAGGGTATAGGCGGAGGCATGTTGGTAAATGGTAAAGGGTAGGCTGTCAGCGACAGAAGCTTTGGAAGCCCTAACTCAAGGCTTTTGCTGATTCCTGTGGTGTAAATATTTCCACCTTGGCTGATTTCTGACTACCAACATGTTACTGAATGTAGAATTTGGAAAAGACTTGCAACAGCATCTATCTATCTATCTATCTATCTATCTATCTATCTATCTATCTATCTATCTTATTTCTGCCATATAGGGAAACAGCCGAAATAATGTTAAGAACCCAGACAGTCATAAAGTATAGTAAAATAACTGTAAAATCATGCTTTGAGAATGCATTATTGCTGTAATTTATTTAAGTTTATATAAATTGTTATCTATATAAATTGTGTTTAACAGCTGGCTGCCAAACATTCTTGGAGATTTAATAATCAGCTCTTATAAACTGGTATGAGCTGGCTCTAACCATCTCTGAAGGGGGCCAGGCCAGAGCAAAGCTCTGTCTTCCAGCCTTCTCTGCTTGTTCTGGGCCTGAGCAGAAGCCCTTCTCCTCCCTCACTTTCATTGTCTCTCCTCCATTCTTTTGAGGCCCACTGAGGCCTTCTGCTTCCTGAAGCTGCTTTCTCTGTCAGGATTCCCTCACCTTTTTTTTTCTTTTAATTTTTAAGACATCTCATGTAGCCAAGGCTGGCCTCAGACTCAGTATATAGCCAAGAATGACCTTTAACTCTTTTTTTAAACCTTGAACTCTTGATCCTATTGCCTCTACCTCCAGGTATGCAACACTACACACAGTTTATGCTGTACTGGGGATGTAGCTCAGTTGGTAGAGTGCTTGCTTATTATGCATGAAACCCTGAGCCCTCCTCCCTTTTACCTCTCTGAGAAATACACCCCTCCATCCACAGATGAGAGTGGGAGAAACGGGCAGTGTAAGCCTGACAGTCTTGCTGGTTTGTTGAATCTTATAGGCATCCTAATCCATTAGGATATAGATAGATCACAAAGAAAAGATTTCAGCTCCATGCTCGTGTCATTTTGTGGAAAACAGGAAACCTTGTGTGATATGAGGAGGCAGAGCAATGCAGCTGAGGGGAGCTGAGAGGCGGAGTGAGAATCCTTTCTGGGTTCCCTTTAGTATTCAGGCCTTGCATATGGTCTGACCCCGAGTCCCAGCTGCATCCTGCCTCTAGTGCTCCTTAGGGTACGCCAGCATTTTATGATGGTATCCCTTGATCTAATCCCTTGTATCTAATCTTTATCTGTGCGCTGCTTCTAGAAATCTATTTTATCTTTTTTTTCAGAGCCAAGGTGGAACCCAGAGCCCTGAACTTGGTAGGCAAGCACACAACCACTGAGCTAAATCCCCAACTCCTAGAAATCTATTATGTTACATTCAGTGCTCAATGGATATTTGTCTTAATACCATACGCTCCTGGGTCTTGTTCTAGAAGGGACTTGTTGCAAGAGCCCCACTGATCCCGAAGTCTTCCCTGTCAAGTCTAGCTAGCTCCTGTTTCTCCCGCACCTGTCTAGTCATTCCACAAGCTTTCCCTGGATTTTTCCATGAACACAGAAGGAGATGGCTACTTCAAAATGGCAGTCTGCCCAATCCGCAGAAGCCCAGTTAATTAGTCACAGTTGCTATGTCCAAGCTCCAGTTCTCAATTCTGATAAACTTGGTTCAAGTGTCAACTCTGAATGCTGTCACTGTGTTGTGGGGGTGGGGAGGGATATAACACAAATATCCTCATGAGTGCCACCACCTCTGTGGATGAAGTGGCACACTCTCGAGGAGGAAGCAGGCATCCCCAATTTTCTTCTGCATGCCTATGTGTGACCTTCATCACTCCCATCCTCATTCATGGGATTAGATGGGGTCTAAAGGCATATATCAAAGTTCTTCTATCTGGGTCCAGGACAAACACACCTGACTAACATTGAACTCCAAGGAGTCCAGAAAAGAAGAGGGCAGGACACCAAGGCAAAGGACTTCTAGCACCCCTGCAAAGCAGACTTGACCTGAAAAGGCAGTCTAGGATATACACTGAGCGTCTGTGCACTCCAGGAAGCCAAGGACCAGGAACGTGCTTGGCTGTCCTCTGCAAGCATCAGCTATCATCATCATCATCATCTTTGTCTTCATCTTTGGTACTACTCACTTGGAATGACAGCTAGTACCTATGTGCTTCTTCAGACATCACATTAAATACTCACATAGTTAAATGTGTGGGCCCTTTTGTGCTCTTGAACCTCAGTTTTTCCATCTCTAAAATGAGGGGATTGGACAAAATGCTCTCTAATGTTTCCTCTCTCCCAGCGTGGTACTCTTCTGCTCGATGGAGCAAGAGAGTTAGAGGGTTTATCTGATGGAAATTGCTGGGGCTGGAAATGATATGTTAGATAATTCCAAGGCACGTGTTTGCCTGGGCTTGTAGTCCAAGAGGAGAGAGTCAAGCAACCTGGGCTTTTACTTTTCACCTCACGGATCCTACAGAGGGCCACAGGCAGCCTCTGCAGAAATCAGAATGACAGAGAGAGGGTATGAGCTTCCCTTGGTGTGGGCATTCTGCTTCAGTTTTCAGAAAAAGCGGAACTGGGCAGTTTCCCAAACTAGGAAGAACAGCAGAGTGTGACATAGGACATTGGAAGCTACTCAACACTTTCTGTGGCTTGATCGCCTCATCTGAAAAGTGTACATGGTGATGCCCACTTTGAGTCAGGAATGGGAGTCAAGAATGGAAGCTGGTAACACATGGGAAGCTCAGAGTGTGGTGTGAGGCATTGGAGAAGCGGTGGCTGTGGTCACTGGTGGTGTACAAAGAGAGGTAGGTGGGAGGAAGAGCCAGGCTGGGATTCCCCAGGCCTTGTGGTTTCCCAGGCTACTTCTCAATGGAAAAACCAAACAGACCAGGAAGCGAATCGGGAGTTCTTGTTTTCTCGGCTGCTGAAACATCAGTCCTGAATGTACTGACCCCAGGCACCTAGCAATTACCGATTCCGGTGTCTTTCACTTTGTGCTAGAGGGACCTTTACTTGGATGAGCATGGGGTTGCTGCCAGCACCCAGACTGGGACAAGGCATGTGTCATTTGGTGTAGTTCCTGGGTATGCAAAGTCTTTCAAAGGGAAGCCATATTTGTACTAAGAGCTGAGAGACCGTCCTGCACCGTATGGTTATAAATAGCTGCTACTCCAATGATGTCTGATGCAATGGAGAGCAGTCAAATACTACTCTTGCTTGGTGTGGTGGCGCATGCCTTTAATCCCAGCACTTGGGAGGCAGAGGTAGGTGGATCTTTGTGAGTTCGAGGCCAGGCTGGTCTACATAGTGAGTTCCAGGACAGCTGGGGCTACAGGGAGACCCTGTCTCAAAAAAACGAAAAAAAAAAAAAAAAGTGAAATCTACCTTCATACTAATATGAACATTGTTTATGGGGATCCATCTGTTTGCCACTGCGCTAAATACACCCCCCGCCACCCCCACCCCACCCAGAAAGAGGCAATCAGTTTTGCTTAGCTGACAAATGACTGCACTGAGATTTAGATCCTAAGTCCATCGCTCAAAGTGATAGGGGTGGAAATGTCAAGAGTTTCAACCCAGGACTTCTGATTCCTTTCAACCCAGGACTTCTGATTCCAAAACGGACCTAGTATTCACATTTTCGGACCGGGCTGCCCTTGGCGTTTCTCGTTCTTTCGTTCTGGATGGCATTGGAAAAGAGTATCCATTCCCTTTGCAGGGCGAGCTGATGACTGCTTGTACATCAGACCTCTTTTTGCAGGCCATTTCACTGTGAGAGTTTTACCTCTGAAGGCTCTGCTGGGATGAAATCTGCCTTAGCTGGTCCTAACTGAGCACTGCAGGCTGCCCATGCCCAGTGAGCTCTTTGTCCGCAGTCCTGACCTGGGGCACCCCCTGGGCCTCCTCCTCTCCATTTAAGCCCCTTTGGATCTGCCTTCCATGCTCCAAGCCTCAGTTTCCTCCTGAGCTTGGGTTCTTCCTGTTGGATGCAGGAGCGATCTCCTAAAGTGACACAGTGCGCACGGAGTGAATGCTAGCCTGGAGCCAGAGTCTTCATCCTCCCAACTGCGCTCCTCCCTGCAGCCCGCCCCGCCCCGAGGGCGGCTCCCGTGCGCGCCCTGCCCACCCCTCCTCTCGCCCCGCCGCGCCCACCACCGCCACCCGGAACCAGCTGAGCACAACTGGACCCAGGGGCCGCCATCGCCAGCGCAGCAGCAGCAGCAGCAGCAGCAGCAGCAACAGCAGCAGCAGCAGCAGGAGGAGGAGGTAGTGGGGCGGGCATCTGGTGATCGCCGGCCCAGCCAAGCGGTCTTCTCCCTCCCCCACTGCTCCCAGATCCCCCGCGCCTAGAACTCCGCCTGGAGCACAGGCATCCCGGGAGAAGGGCGTCACGCTCATTTTGCCCCATTTCAAGGGGACCTAGGAATGTGGCTGGGGGCGAGAGCTGGAGAGGAACGGTCCACACCTTTACTCCTAGGTCTGCGGTGCTGCGGGCACCTGACCTCACCTTGACCCCGCCCCGGGAGTCAGGGAACTTCGCCCGGGTCACCCTTGCACTAGTGGTATCTGATTTAGCTTACAGGTGATTGCCCACCAGCGGTTTGGGCAGCGACTCGGGGGGGGGGGCGGTCTGTGCACGGGATCCTTCACTTCTCAGTGATTCCTTTCCCCTTCGGGGTCCAGGACTGTGAGAAAGTTCTTCCTTGTAAGGGTCTGACATCATGACTTTTACCTGCTGGCACTAGCTGTCTGCTCCCGACCCTGCAGAGTGTGGAGCAGAAATTTCTGAGTCAAAGACAGTGATTGGAACCCTCTTGGCCCGGTGCTCCCATTGCTGCTCAGGTCCGCCAGGTCCGCCCGCCCCCAACCTTATTACAGTGACATCCCCCTGCAGGGGAAGTCTGTGTCCTGGGAGGTCTGGGAGGTCTGGGGGCTGCTGTGTGGGCAAGCAGGAGGCTTGATTGACCTTGTAGCTCCCCCTGAGTCCCTTTATTCCACCCTCCCAGTCTCGGCGGACTTTTTTAAACACCCAGGGCTCCTTCCTGGCCTGCCTGGGGACAGAGCCCTCAGTGTGGAAGGCATTGCCTCTAGCTTTGTTTGCCTCTGGGACTTTCAAAGACTTAATCCTGTAGGTCCTGCTCTCCAGGGACCACATTTCTGGCCTGGGTGCAGGATCTCTGGACCACTTTATACTGACCAGAGCTCACCGGAGTCTTGTGCATCTTTAAGTGTATCTTGAAGACTGTGACCCAAAGGCCCAGAGAGAGTTTGCAATTGGCTGCTAGTCACACAGGGAGGCCCAGGCAGGGCCTGGACCAGTTCCAGTCTACTTTTTCTGACTCCTTGCTGGTGGACTTCAGACTCTTTCTTGGGAGTTTTATTCAGTGAAGAACTGAGCTCCCTCCCAAGCCCACACGGGGTGCTGGTTCATGTTTCTTGGGGGATATTAAGGGAAGGAGAAAGAAGGATGGGAATCGGAGCCTGAAGGCTTTCAACTTCTTTGAAGCCTTTTCCTTTCTCAGACCTCCCTATTTATAAATGCCAGGGAAATTGTAAACAGCTGAGGGAGCTTGGTTTGGCACTTGGGTGAATTACACAGCAGCAAAGGTTTCCCTGTGAACCAGGGGAGGAACTTTACTCCAGAATTTTCCATAGTCTTTTTATTCTGGACCAACAAGAGCCTGGGGAAGCAGGAGGGTTTGCCTGTCAAGCTGCTTCCTTTCCTGCTAACCCAATGCAGCCCTCTCTGAAACTGAGTTTTGGGTCTTAGCCACTGAGGGGCCCAGGAGCCCCAAGGACGACAGAGTGATGTACCTCAAGGTACTCCCCATCTTGGCATATCCAGACCGTAGTTAGAGAGTTACTTCAGTCTTCTAAGAGGGGGTGACTAATTCTGTGTGGGTGAGCCGGGACTCACAGATGAGTAACAGTTTGTGGGGAGACAAGGGATCAAGGGGAGAGTTATTCTATGAAGCAGGGACAGTTTGTTCAAAGGCACTGAGGTTTTCTGAGCAGTCCATGTGCTCAGGATGGGGCAAGGTTAGAGTGGTAGCATTGGGACTGTGAATGAAGGTGGAGCTGGGCAAACTAAGGGCTTAGACTTTATTCTGCAGACAGTCAGGTGCTGAAGAAAGGTTTGTGACCACAGCAGTGTTTAAAAACTCTCTTTGAGCCAGGAGTAATGGTGAACCCCTTAATCCCCTAGCACTTGGTATCTCTTAGTAACTTTGAGGCCAGCCGGGTCTACATAGCACATTCCAGGCCAGCCAGGGCTACAAAATGAGGCAAACAAACAAAACTTCTCATTGACTGGGTGGCTGATAGTGGAGGTGCATGGGAGGGGCTGTATTAGAGGCGGGGGAGACCTTGAGGAGGCTGTCTCATCGTCAACAGCAGGTGCAAACCAGAGCAGAGGCTGCTGGAATGGATCAGCAGCAAGTGCTGGAAACCCAGCTTTGGGATTTATAGAGACTGTGATCAAGTTCTAAAGCTGAAAGCAGACAACTCAGTGTTCTGTTCTTCTTTAAAGAAACAAAATAAAACACGGTTTTAAAATAAAAAAGATTATTGCTATAAGTTCAAAAAGAGGATGGGCTCCCAGGCTTCTTCATCTTGGCACACCCTCCTCCTTCCCCAGGGGTGCCCACTGTGAATGGTAGTTTGTGCATGAGGCCAGAGTGTTACAAGTAAGAACTGTAGGTGGGAGGCCCTCATGTGTCCTCATCACCCGGGGTCAGTGGGACTCTCCTCCTGGCTCCACATGGACAGTTTGGTTCTTTGATGACTTGAGATGGTATCTTTCCAGCCTGTAGTACTTTGCTGAGACTTTGGTCTCTGGTTTTCTTCTAGAAAACTTTTTTGGTCTGTGCCTGCAGCCCCTGGTGGGTAAAAGAAGGAAGGTAAGAGAAGTTAGGAGTGCTGGCTTAGGCATGGAGCTGTATTCTTAGCTCTTTATATGTGTGTATGTGGTGGGGGTGTGCATGTCCATGGGTGCAGAGGCAGTATAGAGGCCAGAGATCAAGTTCAGGTTCTCCCTCTATTGCTGTCTGCTCCATTTAAATTTTTAAAAATCTATCATTGTGTGTGTGTGATGTATGTGTGGGTGCACATGCCTGGATGTGTGTGGGGAGGTCCGACGACTCGGTAGAAACTTTTCTTGGGTTCTGGGGGTAGAACTTAGGTTGTCAGACTTGTGAGGCAAGAGCTTTCCTCACTGAGCCATCCTGCTGGCCCCTCCACTTAATTTTTTTGAGACAAGATCTCTCACCGAACCTGGAGCTTATCAATTTAGCTAGACCAACTGGTTAGTGAGCTTCAGGGGTCCATCTGTCTCTACTCTCCCCTACAGACGCACTGCTGTGCTCCTGGCTCTTACATAGGTGTTAGGGATCTAACCTCAGGTCTGTGGCAAGCACTTTACCCACAGAGCCACCTCCCAGCCCCAGTCTTAGTTCTGTGTACTACTTTCAAGAAGTCCTAGCTCTCTGGACCTCAGATTCCTCATCTGCAAAGTGGAAGGAGTTTGGTCTGCACAATAGTACTGATAAGCTACCTGGAACATCAATTACTTCATTGCCTACCCACAACCATTTCTCTGAGGTGGATACAATGATCCCCCTTTACACAGGACCAGGGCTTAGACAGGTGGTCAAGTGTGCTTTGGGTAGAGGCTGTAGAGGCCAGTGCTGGGAGTCTAGAGGTCCACTTTCAGAGCTGCCACATTGAATATTCTCCCTCAAGTTCCCCCAGCCCGGTGGACTGGTGGGAGCTCAGCTCTGCTGTGGTTCTTTGTGGGGAGGGAACTTGATGTGCACAGCTCAGAGAGACTTGAGGGGCCTCCCAGAGTTATTTATAAACTCATATGCTTTTCTACCATCACCAGGACCTCAGAGCGTGGGTCAGTCTCCCATGTGTTTTTGGGAAATCAGGGCTCCTGGGCCTAGGGTTGGTGGACGAGGTCCTTTGGTAAGATAGAAGCCCAGCCAGATTAGATAGGAATATCTAATCTTTGACATGTTCTCAGACATCAATGTGGGGAAGCCTGTGCCCCAGAGAAAATGTGGGCTGAATCAGAGAAAGGCAGATCCCAGGATTTATGCATTTTGTGAGGGGAGAGAAAGAAAGCAATGTTTAGGCAGCTGCGAGATGTTAAGTAAAAATATCTCCTCTCTTTCAGCTGAATGTGTGTCATATTTCAGCCTGATGTGGTTTGCGAAGTTGGAGACCACAGGCAGGCTTAGTTCCTACTGCTGGCCTGCTCCCCCTCCCCCTCCCCCTGAGAAATGCCTGCTGCCCCTGCCTTGCCTCAGACCACATTAGCAATTGAAGGGTAGGGCAGAGCAAAGCAGTGGGTGTGGTGGGTGGGGCTGGGCAGCTGAAGGTCCGGGTTTGGGTCCTGGCTGTGCCACTGACAAAGGAAAGGGTAGGACTTGGCTACTGTATGTTTTTTGCTGGGCCCCCATGTCCATCGTACACCATGCACAGGGTGGACAGCACAATGTCAAGCTTGCCCAGCTCCAACTGCTTCTGAATCAGAGGACTTTGTGCTCAGCACACGAACATGGCTCCTGCGTGTCCACGAGAGTGCCAGGCGAGTCCACGGTAGTCAGACCCAGAAGTTCTGCTACTGTACTTGACTGTGGGCAGAACTGATTGCCCCATTTTGCAAACAAAAAGTTAAGACCTAGACTTCACTCGTAGACCTGTTCCTTGTTCTACCAGCCATAATTAAGTTCCTGGGTTCAGGCTGCTCACTATTGGCTTACTTTAAGCTTCCACTACTTTGTTTGCTTTTTAAACAGTTTTATGAAGGAAGAAATAGTGACTCTCTTTTACAGATAAGCAAACTGAGGCTCTGCCTAGAGGAGTGAAGCGACTTCCTGTCTCTTCTTTAAGCCTCATGGAAGCCACAGAACCTCACTGGGACCTCTGATGAAAGGCCAGTCCAGGGGGGAGTGGAATCCTTTATTCTGCTGAGTTGTATAAGCAAAATTGTCTTGTTACTTTCCAACTTCAACAACTCTATCATTTGGGTCAAGTTTAGGACATGTACTCCATATATGTGAGTGTCCAGGGCCAGGCCCTTGATTTCCCTGCTATAGAGACTGTGGCTGGGCTGGGCTCTTGGTGGGTACTAAGCAAATACTAGTTAAATTTGGGGAGTGGCTTATATGCTTTGGCTCCCCTCCTCCATGAACTGTCCTTCCTCATGATAACAAGGACTAGTGATAGAAAACTTGAAAAAGAAACATTTTTAAAGAATTTTTTTTTTTTTTTTTTTGAATAAGGGGGTTGGAGACATGGCTCAGCAGTTAAGAGCACTGGCTGCTCCTCCAGAGGACCCAAGTTCAATTCCCAGCACCCACATGGCAACTAACAACTGTTTATAACTCCAGTTCCAGGGGATCCAATGTCCTCTTCTGACCTCCTCCAGCTTTGCACAGTGTGAATGCACTTACATACATGCAGGCAATATACATAAAATAAAAATAATAAATAAAATATTTAAAAAAAATAAGAATTGTCCATAACTGCCATTGGGGTGATCGCTGCTAACATTTGAGTGATTTACTTCCTGGCACTTCTCTCTCTCTCTCTTTCTCTCTCTCTCTCTCTCTCTCTCTCGGTCTTTTTGAGACAGGGTCTCCCTTTAGGGCCAGTTGGTCTGGAACTCTCTAATTTAGACCAGGCTGCCCTTTCCCTCCTGAGTATTGGGATTAAAGATGTGCCACACACTCGACTCATTATTTTCTTTTTTCTTTTGGCCTTTTTGAGACAGGGTCTCCCTGTAGCTCCAACTGGTCTGGAACTCACTATGTAGACCAGGCTGGCCTTGAACTTACAGAGATCTGCCTGCCTCTGCCTCCTGAGTGCATTTTCTTGTTTTTAATTATGTCTATGCATGTGTGTCTGTGTGTGGGTATGTGCCAGTTAGTACAATGCTCATGGAGGCCTGAGGCCAGAAGCATCTATCCCTGGGAGCTGAAGTTACAAGCAGTTGTGAGCCACCTGACATGGGTCCTCTGCAAGAGCAGTAAGTGCTCTTAACTGCTGAGCCATCTCTCTAGCCCCCTTTTCCTGACATTTTCAATGCTTTTTTCTTTTGCAGGAGTAGGGTGGTCTCCATATAGTCCTAGCTGGCCTGGAACTCGAAGAGATCTGCTTGCCTCTGCCTCCCAAGTGCTGGTATTAAAGGCATATGCCACAGCACCCAGTTCAATGCATTTGTTTTACACTATACAGTGGTCATATAGTATTTGTAATTTTCTGTTCTGATTTTTCATTTTTTTCCCCTCAGTACTAAAACAAGCATTTTCTCATTGTTAAGGATTCTTTAACTTTTAAAAGAATTCTAAAGTATACTGTACCTAAGTAGATAAGCGCATGTTTATTCTATATAAAATCTTTTGGAGCTGGAGCGATGGCTCAGTGGTTAAGGACACTGGTTGTTCTTGCAGAAGACCCGGGTTCGAATCCCAGCACCCATATGGCAGCTAACAATGTCCTTAACTCTAGTTCCAAGGGATCCAACATCCTTTTCTGTCTTCGTGGGCATTGCACAACATGGGTGCACTTACCTGCATGCAGGCAATACACGCATACACATAAAATAAAAATAATAAATAAAAAATATTTTAAAAATTTTACTCCAATGGTCCATGAGAATAAAGAAGTAAAATGATACATTTTATTTGTTAAAGTAAAAAAGAAAGAGCTTTGCCTTTTTCTTTTCTTTCTCAGTGCTGAGAATCAAACTTGGAGCTTCACACAGTTTAGGCAACCTCTACCACCAAGTCACATCCCAGCCCTACTTTCATAAACTGTGAAAGTGACATGCGCCAACATGATTTTTCATCTCTATAATTCCATCCATGGTTGGGCATGTGCCGCTGTCCTTAATAGTCATCTAACATTGCACATTTAGGCTGTCCATAAACGGTGCACAATGAACATCTTACTGAATAATTAGTTTCCATTCTTTAAAAAAAATTTTACATTTATTTGTGTGTGTGTGTGTGTGTGTGTGTGTGTGTGTGTGTGTGCTCATACATGCCAAGGCAGGCTTGTTGAGGTTAGAGGACAATTTGTAGGAGTTGGTCCTACCCTACCATGGGGTTCTCGAGATTGAACATAGGTGGTCAGGTTTGACAGCAAGTTTTCAACCTGCTGGGCCATCTCTCCAGCCTTGTGTTCTTTCATATTAAAGATGGAATTCCTGGCTCAAAAGTGATATACTTTGTAACTTTTACCGCTTTTGCTACATTTTGCCAAATTTTGCTCAGAAAGTTTACAGTGTTCCCTTTTCCTATCATCATTGATGAAGTGACAGTATTTTCTTTTCTTTTCTTTTTTGAGACAGAACAGAGTCTCTCTATGTAGTCCTGGCTGCTCTCAAACTGACAGAAAACTGCCTGCTCTGCCTCCTAAGTCCTGAGGCTAAAGGTGAGCACCACCACACCTGGTGGTGACAGTGTTCTTGAAGGAGCATGTACAGCTGGTCCAGCTGTCCTATTAGAAGGTCAAGGGACCATTTTCCTGAAACATTAGACTTCATTTATTCATTCTTTCATTCAGCAAATCTATTTGCACAGTTCAGTTTCAGAAAAAGATAAAGAATAGATTCCAGGCTGAAGAGCAGAAGGAACTGGTTCTTTTTCTAATTTCTGCTTTACACTTGCGGTTCAGCCCTTGAGCAAATCACCTCTCTGTGCTTTTTTTTTTTTTTTCCTCTTCAATAAAGTTATGCTTTCAACACTAACTTCCTAAGATTTTGTTTATTTTAAGACAGGGTCTCATGGCCCAGGTTGATCTTGAGTACTATGTAGTTGAGGATGACCTTGAACTTCGGATCCTCCTGCTTCCACTTCCCAAGAGCTGGGATTACAGGTGTGTCCCCGACCCCATGGCCAGTTTTGTGCAGTGCTGGGCAAGCATGCTACCAGCTGAACTGCAGGCCCAGCCCATTCCTAGGATTTTGAAAGGTGCTGACAAGGTGCTTGGCTGCTGCATACAGCTCATTCAGACCCTGGGAGTTGCTATTTTCTCATGGGATTTGAAACTGCCCTGGGGCACGAGTAGGTGGGCATGGGTCATTCCCATGTTATGGACTGGTCATGTGTTCTTGGCTCCTTGAGCTCCAGATCAGGAAGTGGATGTACCAACTGAGCCATGTCTTTCACGGAGTAGGTTTTTGTGGGCCAGCATGAGAACACTTCTTTCTAGAGCACTCGTTCAGAAAGTGGGAACTACCTGCCTGGCTTTTTAAATGTTCTTTTTAAAAAGCTTATGAAATCTGTGGTTGCATGAAATCCCATTTTCATAGATTTGAATGGTATTTTAGACACAGTAGGGCTGTATTTTCAGAAACGTGGAATCTCAGGCTCGGCCCTTAGGCGACTAAGAAAATAAGATGTTAGTTAAATTAGAATTTCAGAAAATAATTGTTTAGTATTACTATCCTCCTGGCAATATTTAGGACATACTTATACCAAAAAAAAATTCGTTGCATATTTGCAATTCAAATTTAAGTAGGCAACTAATATTTTATCTGGCAACCCTACCTACTCTGGGTCTACTGAATCCAAATTTACACTACTACAGGATCCCTATGGGATTCTAATACAAATTTGAGTGTGAAAAACATTGAACCAGAGGCCTTGCCATCAAAGCCTGAGGCAAATCTTTTTTTATAATGATTATGTGTGTAAAAGAGAGCATGGTGTTTGTAAGGGGACTGATAATTCCCGTATCAGTCATTTGTTTAGATCTATGTGTTCCTTTATTGTGTTTTCTTACCACAGAGTACCCCTGCTATTACTGGAGGGCCTCCTATCCTGCCATAAGGCCTGGCTTTGGTTCAAAAACTCCTCTGCATTAAGAGAAAATGGCATAATCCATGGAAAAAATGGAAAAATTAATTTATTTACAGTTTGGGGGAGAGGGCTGGGGAGAAGGGAGAGAATTCTCCATCTATCTCTACCTTTCTTTTTTTTAAAAAAAATTTTATTACTTTTATTTTATGTGTATGAGTGTATTGCCTGCATGTATGTGAGTGCATCCATGTCTTAAAATGCCACGGAGGTCAGAAGAGGGTGTTGGATTCCCCTGGAACTGGAGTTAAGGACGGTTCATAGCTGCCATGAGGGTGCTGGGAATCGAACCCGGGTCCTCTGCAAGAGCAGTCAGTGCTCTTAACCACTGAGCCATCTCTCCAGCCCCTCTCTACCTTTCTTATGGCAAGGTTACAACATGTAGGGAAAAAAATGAAACAAAAGCCAGCAATTATGCATGTGGTCATAGCCAAGAGGAACTCCTGACATTGGGGTCCCTGTGGATGGCCCATCTTCATACCCAGCATGGAATTTTCCTAGAGGAATTCCTAGGCTCCCAGCACTGCAAAGTTATGCTGCATTGTTGGCGGCTGGAGGGAAGATTCCTGGCCCAGTGAGAAGCACTGATATCTCTGCAGGCCTCAGTTTCCTCAACTGTAACATGAATTCAACCCTAAGCATCCCTACCAGTGCCCATGCCAAGCCACCCTCTGCTACCACACTTGGGACAGAAGGACTTGAAACTCTATGTGTCTGGGGTGACTCTGCAAGAAGGTACCATTCCTGACCACCTTCTCACCTCACAACAGTTTCGAGATCTGACTTTTATAGATGGGCTTCAGAAACTGTCCAGTTCCACCCCTTCACTTCCATGGTCAGGGGTTCTCATGTCCTAAGAGAGCGGGTATCACAAGCACGCACCTAGCCCCGTGAGTGCTGGTCCACTACTTGTGAGATTTCAAAAGTGCTCATTGAAACCAAAATCACTTCAGCTACTATTAAACCTACGCTTTGGAAAGATCATCACCCAACTTATCTTGGCTGATGAGCTTGGGTAAGTCATTTGCCCAATTCTCTGACTCAGTCTCTAACCTGGCTTTCTCTCTTCCATGAACTGGGAACAGCGCCTTCCCCTGTTCTCCCAGTCTTTCCCACCTGGCTAGAGTTGGATTCCAAGATCTCACGGAGGCCTTGGGCTGTGTATTATGCATCCTGGAGTAGAGGACTTTACCAGGTCGCTGGTGCGGGTATGAGAGTGGAGACTTAACACTGGGGCACCAGGAAACAGAAGGTAGACCCCTTCTCTCCTTTAGGAAAAGGTTTTGTTAACAACATTCCAGCTAGACAGAAAAGTCATTTTGGAACATCTCAGATGCTGTGAACACAGACCACCTGGAACTTTGGTGAAAATGCAGGTTCTGGTTCCTTGGTGCTGGGGTGGGGCCTGAGGTCTGTTTTTCTAATAAGCTCCCTGCTGATGCTGATGTTGCCAGTCCAGGGATCACACTGAATTGGAAAGAATCTAAACTGAGCACTGAGGAATTGCTTGGCGAGTAGAGTGCTTGCCTAGCACACACGAAGCCCTGCATTAGATCCCCAGCAATGCATGTCTGGTGCATGCCTGTGAGGCCAGCACCTCAGGAGGTAGAGGCACAAGTATCAGAAGTTCAAGTTCATCCTCAGCCATATATTGAGTTCAAGGCCAGCTTGGGCTAATGGAGATAATCAATTGATTATCAATGTAGAATAAATGCTTAAGAGTTAAGTCCATTGATGAGGAATGAAGAGTTAGATAGAACCCAGGTACTTTTTAAAAATCAGAGCTGGGCGTTGAACCCAGGGCCTTGTGCATGCTGGGCAAGCGCTGCACCTCTGAGCTGCCCCAGCCCTTTTAATGTCTTGCCCTTGAGATTCCTTCTACCCATCAATATTTACCTCCCTCTTCTTTTCAAACTCTGGGTCGGACTATTTGTTCCAGTGCTCTGAGTTTCTAGAATGTGAGCAATCGTTGAAATAGTTTTCTGCTTAATTGTGGAGTGAGAGGTAGGGCCCTTCTTTAGGAGAGAGTGACTCAGTAGGAAGCCATCTGAAGGGGGAGAGAGTAGCCAAAGTGGACCAGCATGTGGCTTAGATAAACATTTCCACTAGAAGGTTTTACACTTAACATCATAAACATTATCCCTTGTAAGTCTATGAATGCTAACTATTGCCCTGAAGGGGCCCAAGCCTGTTTTTATATAGTCCTCAGCTAAAAATTGCTTTAAAAAGTTTAAAGGGTGTTACAAAACAGAAAGGGAGAGAGTAGCCAAAGTGGACCAGCATGTGGCTTAGATAAACATTTCCACTAGAAGGTTTTACACTTAACATCATAAACATTATCCCTTGTAAGTCTATGAATGCTAACTATTGCCCTGAAGGGGCCCAAGCCTGTTTTTATATAGTCCTCAGCTAAAAATTGCTTTAAAAAGTTTAAAGGGTGTTACAAAACAGAAACTAACGCAGATTAAGAAACCGTGATATAATCAAATGTCTTTTTTATACTTGAAATTCAAAAAAAGAAACTATTTTATAACTCTATTTTCTAAATGAACATGCATAACTTAAGAAAGAAAGAAAGAAAGAAAGAAAGAAAGAAAGAAAGAAAGAAAGAAAGAAAGAAAGAAAGAAAGAAAAAGACTGAAGGAAGAAAGGAAAAACATTAAATAAAACAAACAGGAAGATTATTCAACAGAGAGGGCACACAGAATGCCTCAAATACTGTACCACGTAGCTCTTTATAGAAATTTGCTATGAACTGGAACAACCAGAGCTTTGAGTAATTCTCTAGTGACCAGAGGCTTGACAGCCTGATATTGGGTATACACTAGACCTAAGGAAGGTAGTCTGGTTTGGTGGGAACTGCCTAGACATTTTAGCTATGAGACCCTCGGCACCTTACCGCACTGTTCTGAGCCTGGGGCCTGCTTTGCAAAATGAGTGTAATGAGACCTAGCAGAGCTCTGTGAGGATGGGACAGACTGCCTGTAGAGTCTGAGACTTCGTAGGTGCACAGAAAATAACAACTGCGGCCATCAGTGGCCATTTAAATCCTTATGGTGTGGCTGGACACCGAGTCCAAAAGTCCTCCTGATGATTCTGGAGGGTCCCATAGGATGAGAAGAGATGCTGCCCCAGCCTCCATTGTCACCAGCAAGGCAGAAAGCTCCTTTTTAGCAGCCTAGACAGATGGAGGTTTTCACACTAACTGACAGCAAGTTCCCTACCCAAGGGCCTGCTTTTCCCTTGTGGATGGCCCTGACTCAGGAGCTCCTCTCCCTTTGCTCTGATGTGTAATTCAGCAGGCAGACTCAGAGCCAGAGCCTGGGGCTGGGACTATGAGGGCTGCGATTGAAGCCCTCTCTGGCTCCATCTGAAGCATGTGGGCAGGGGCCTAGAGTCAGTGGTTTGTGCATCTTGTTTCTGAGTTGCTGTGGCCTTAAGGTTCAGAAGGGAAAAAAAGACAACCATGGACCTAGCTGTGGCTCATTCTGGCCAAGTGTGAAACCTGGGCCTCCTGATGTCCCAGTCTTGGGAAGAGTACAGTGCATCTCTTGCCCATAGATGGCAGCATCTGTACTGTGAGCAGACCCTGGGAATGTGCACATGTGTGGTGCACATGTGCAAGCTTATGATTCACTGACTTCTTCCTTTGGAGAATCTGGAGCTGCAGTGGCCCGGGTGTCGGCCAGGGTCTGGAGTATATGTAAACAGATCTTAGTCTGCTGGGAGAGACTGATATGGAAACAGACTGCTGCAATTTAGTGTGGCAGAGAGCCTGGGGGCAGTGGGAACTCCAAGGAAACAGCATGTGTAAAAATTACACAGAGGATACAATGGGCAGAGTGCACTTGGGCCCAGCTGGAGTCTGGTGGGATGCAGGTGGATGGGAACTGATGAGAACTGAGGCTCAAGGGGTTGGCCAGGGCAGATCACATTGAAAAGTTGGTAAAGGGGGGCTGGGGAGATGGCTTAGCAGTTAAGAGCACTGACTGCTTCTAAAGAGGGTCCAGGTTTTATTCCCAGCACCCACATGGCAACTAACAACCCTCTGTAACTCTAGTTCCAGGGGATCTGACGCCCTCTTCTGATCTCCTCGGGCATTACATGACACGGGTGCACTTACATACTGGCAATACACTCATAGACATAAAATAAAAAGTAATAAATAAAATATTTTTAAAAGTTGATTAAGGGTCCTGTTCCTTGTCTGGAGGCCATAAGAAGCCATGGCAGAGTCTGAGCAGCCCAGTGACATGGTCTGATCAGCTCTGAGGAGGTTGCACAGTGAATAAGTCAGAGAGGAGTGTGAAGCCCAGTTAGGGAGCTACTGCAACTGTCTAAGGGAGAAGTGATGGGGAGGAGGGGCAGAGAAAAGACGTGTTCTGGAATAGTCAGAGGCTGAACTGGCAGAAAGTAGTTCAGGTGTAAGTGAAGTGGGGGTTGAGGAAGGTAATGCCTGGCTCCTGACCTGGTCCCTTATGTAGATGGTGGATGATGGTGCCCTTTGCTGAATGGGGAAAGTAAAGAGAGGGCTGCACTTGGGAACATGTGCAGTCCCTCAAGGGAGCAGGTAAGGCTGATTTGGGGTTAACAGAGTGTGGCCAGTCATCTGTCATCTTTAAGAACAGAACCCAGCTGTGCTTTGACCTGCCTGTAGGAACCAGGAATTTTCTGCAAGATTCTTTGAAAAAGGCCTGCAGAGTTGCCATTTAACATCCATGGCCCATGGCTCTGGTCCACTACTGTACACCTATGTCACTTACAGACACTGCAGAAACCATCAGCAATGTCTGGGAGATATACTGTGACCTTGAGAAAGGGATTGTTGTGCCCTTATCTCAGGAGTCTGTGGGACCCCATTGCCTTGTGATCCTGACTCTGCCCTTGGTTGAGAGAAGCTGGTAGCAAGATCCTCCAGTACAGGCAAGAGCCAGCCTGCTCTGCTGCACCTCACATGGAGCTGACTGGAATTCAGGGAGCTCAGAAGTAAAGCCCTGGAAGGTGAGGGCTGTAGGACTCAACTGCATAACCCACCACAGGGCTGGTGTAGGCTGGTCCTTCATCCCCTCATCTAACACACACTCTGATCCTAAGGTTTGCCAGGTCTTGTACAGGGCCACAAGCTTGGAGTGAAGCAGTTACTTCAAGGAACAAATAACTTGGCATGCTGAGATCAATTCTTTTATATACATATATATATATATAATTTATTATTTAAATTTTTTGTGTATACGTGTATTGCCTGCTTATGTGTAAGTGCAGCCATGTCATGCAATACCTGTGGAGGTCAGAAGAGGGTGCTGGATCCCCCGAACTGGAGTTATGGATGGTTTTTAGCTGCCATGTGGGTTCTGAGAACCGAACCCGGGTCCTCTGCAAGAGCAGCCGGTGCTCTTAACCACTGAGCCGTCTCTCCAGCCCCGAGGTCAATTCTTTTAGCATCCAACTCTCCAGCAGCAGGTGTGGGCAGCCATGGCAGGAAGTGAGTGCCCCATTGCTATAGAGGTGCAGCTCAGAGGAATCAGGGATGGGGATTTAGTCAGGTGACCACCAAGCTCCTGACACTGAGATTCCTGGGCCCTTTTCTAGGTGCTGCAGACTTGGCTTCCCTTGTCCTGTGCTTCGGACGCTGTCACAGCATCTCCTCCCACTGAGTGGCTCTCTTCATCCTGTGCATCCCTGTAAGGTAGGTAAAGCAACATAGAACCACCCTCCACCCAGTCTTAACCCTGACTGTCCAGAGGAGTCCAGAGGATTCCAGGGTAGAAACAGCCGCATCTCCACATGTGGTCCTGAGAACTGTTAATTCATTACCTCATCTGCTCTCGCTGAGAGGAAGGCAGGTGAGGGTGCTCCACAAAGAAGGAATGAGGCAAGCGCTGGGCTGCACCTCAGATGCCCGGCTCCCACTCTGGCTGTGTTGATTGCTTGCTGTGTGACTTCAGGAAAGTTGATTTCCCACTTGGCACTTCTGAGACCTCCTCTGTGCCAGGGTAGACTCCTTGAGACAGAAAGGCAGGACCTCTCCCTGCAGGCTGCGCAGAGGTGAGAGAAGTTGGGGGCGTGGCCATCAAGTTCCCTGCTTGTTGATCTTAGGAGACATCTGAGGCTTGTGAGTCATGGGAGGGTGGATGAGTCACCTCTACCTGGCCAGCTGGCTGGGTGGAGCCCACCCATGGGATTCCCAGGTGAGTGTGCAGTGGGCTGGGAGGCTGGGTGGAGTGCACAGTGCTGGGCTTCAAGCCAGGAGACCTAATTTCCCTCCCAAGTTGGGCCCAAGTTTCTCCACCTGTAGGGAAGGTGCGTTGGTCTTTCCAGTAACCACTGAACAAGGTTGTGGTGGGGATGAGATGAGCCTGTAGATGCCAGAGGACTGTGAGCTGGGAAGTGAGAAGGATCACTAGGACTGTAGGGGGACACACAGCCCTTCTCCTAAACCCAGACAGAAGAGCTGGGAAAGCACCCTCCAGCCCATGGCATCATTGTCCAGTCCACGGCATCACTGTTGCTTGCTAAAAGAAATAGGGGACAAATGTCTACAGTGTTTAGTCCTCCACTGCAGCTGATTGGCTTTCAACCATGGCTCGGTTCCTTTTTCCCAAAGTCTAGACGAAAAGGCCTTTGATGGGCTCTAGGTACTTAGTCCTCAGAGCCAGGGATTCCTAGAAGGTCCACTAGGCCCCACCTCAGCTGCTGCTTAGGAGCCATGTCTGGTTTCCTGGAGCCTGCTTTGGACAACTCCAGAGGCTGAGCTGCCTGGAAGTGCTCTTATCAGTAAGGAGTGTTCCTAACAATGTCACAAAGACCTTGTCTTCCCCTGCCCCACTTCTGCAGACCCCACAGGGATACCAAAGAGTAGTAGTGTCCTAGAGGAGTGCTGGGGCCCAAGTACACCCACTACCCCATTAGCTTGAACCAGGGGTTAAGGCGTGGGGCCAATCCATGGCTCAGGAAGGGCCTGCCAGACCCCTAGATCCCCTTTCTCCAAGCCAGCTGGCCAGCAATGACTGAAGCCAGCACTAGTGATTTTCCTCTACCCTGGCCCTCCTTCCTCTCAGTTTCTTGGTCAGACCTAATCATGTGTCACAGGACAGTGTGCCTGTTCACCCTGCCAATCCTCTGCCCCCTGCACTGTACCTGCCTCATACCTACACCCATGAACTTGGGTTCAGCCAAAGCACCCCAATGCCTTCCTTGTGTCAAATCCTCTAATCTCCTTGTCCCAAGTCTCTGGCACATTGACACTTCTTCTTCTAGAAGTTTCTCCTCTTTGCTGGCAGGAAGCTGCAATGTCTGTCCTCCCCCCCCCCCGCCCCCGCCCTCCCCACACCTTTCTGATTATTCACAAGGTCCTGTTT
>NW_008338996.1:1178851-1197901 GCF_000622305.1 Nannospalax galili | reverse complement strand
CTCTTTGCTGGCAGGAAGCTGCAATTTCTGTCCCCCCCCCCCCCCGCCCCCGCCCTCCCCACACCTTTCTGATTATTCACAAGGTCCTGTTTTTCTGTCTTAAATGTTCACCAAGATTCTGGACACCTTCTTGTCTTGAATTACAGAAATGGGTTAATTCACTCGTTCATTCATAGACTTGTTTGGCAGATATTTAGGCTCTGGGCGGGGTGATGAATAGTCAGTAAAGAGTGAGACTTTTCCATCCCACTAGTGTCCTCTGTAGATCATTATACACACCACGGATCTGTTCTTTCTTCAGCTGACAAGGGATTGATGGTCTATGGGAGCAGGTGGAAGGGTGGAGCTTGTCTGGACAGATTGATGAAGCCCGTTTGCAGGATGGCAGGGTGAGCCGGGAAGGGAGACCATCTCCTGAAGAGAGTACAGTGGGACAAGGGGCTAGAAACTTCCAGGTCATGCTGCCCAGGCCACTGACTGGGAACTTACCAATGGGAGACCTACCTGGATTTCATTAGGGGAATCATAAGAGAGACACACACGGATCCATCTAATAAACCTGGACAGTGTGGTTTTGGCGTTTTCCTCACTACAACGTCCTGGCACTGCCTTGGGTGAGGCCTGGCTTCAAGTATTCCTGGGAAATGTGTACTTTCCCAGGATTCTCTTGGTTCCTGGTATTGTTTCCCTGGTCAACCCTTGCTGATTTCTGCTTTGGAGTGGGAGGTGAACTGTACCACCCCACAAGAGGAGAGCTACTCTAATCCCTGAGGGAAACAGTGACGGCTGATGCCCAGGGTGCATTGTGATATAGTCCAAGGTATCCAGGGAGCCAGTCGGCTCTTCCCCGTCATGAGACGAGCACTGCGCTGAGATGGGGAGTGGGGTGTTCCACGCAGGAGGATTATGTGCAAAGGCTGGCCACCTGGAGGAGGAACCCTCTGTGCCTGGGGGCCAGTGAGTTGTGTGAAGACTGAGGTGAGGCATGGCAGGAGAGAGACACCAGGTGAGACCTTGAATGCCAAGCCTCAGCCTTCTGGATGACAGGGAGCCAAGGATGACTGTTGAGACGAAGAGTGACTTGATTGATGGGACTGAAGAATAGTCATTTTGGTGACAAAGGGGAGGGCCAGTCAGAAAGGGCAATGCTGGAAGCTGACTGGAGAGAATTAGTGTCACTAGTGAGGCCCTATCACTTCCCTTCACTGCATGCACAGGAATAGCCTCCCTGTCTCTCTCTGTTCGTTGCCTTTGTTCAGTTCCGTCCTCATTGGCCAGCTGACCTGAGCTGCACTGAGTCAAGTCATGGCAGCACTGGGGTCTAGTTAAATCCTGGACTCTGGAAGTGAGCAGAGCTGAACCACAGTGTCAGTCTGACCCGGATATGCTATGCACCCCTTGACCAGTCCCTCGGTCCCTCTCAGCTCTAGTTGCCTCATCCATGAATTGGGTTAAATGGTGTTTGAGAATAAACTGATAGAGAAGTGAGTGCTTGGTACACGGAATGGCCGGGGAGCCTTTATTTCCATTGATTAAGGTCCTGTCTATATCACAGCTGCCCCAGATTTGGCCAAAAATCTAGTCTGAACCAGAAAGAAGACATTCCCAGCAGTGCTCATGGGGGCCGCTGGGGGACTGGATGACTTTAGCCCTGGGGCCAGGCACAGGGGACTGGACAGGCCTTGTTTGACTCTTTATCCTCAGCACTCAGCACTGGCTGACTAGGTTCTTAAAAATCCTAAACAGCAACGACAAAATGTAATTTTAAAAGTGCCAAAGGGGCTATGAGTGTAGCTCAGATAATAGAGTATTTGCCTAATGTCCCGGGCTCTGGGTTTGACTCCCAGCACTGAAATAAATAAAAATAATAATAAAATAAAATTCCCAATCTGATTGGGAGGAGGACCACAATGTATTGGGTATTTGAGGGGTGGGGTTGTCCCAGACAATTCCTGACCCTAAGGGCCAGAGGGTGAAAACTAATCTCCATAGTTTATATGTTGGGAATCTTGCCAAACCCCAGGCAAGAAGAGTAGAAGAAGCAGGAAAGGGGGGCTGAAGAGATGACTCAGTGGTTAAGAACAGTGGCTGCTCTTGCAAAGACCAGGGTTCAGTTCCTAGCACCTACATTGTTGGCTAACAACTGTCTGTAACTCCAGTTCCAGTGGATCTGACGCCCTCTTCTGGACTCCATGGGCATTGTACGTACATGGCACACCTACACACACACAGGCAAAACACTCACACATAGAATAAAATGAATAAAAGTAAATTTAAAAACAAAACAAAACAGGAAGCTGAAAAGGAGCCCCAGGACTGGCCCCAGTGTTCCTAGTAAGTAGGTGTGGCTCTTTTGTCAGATCCACTGGCTCCTCGGAGTGTGAACAATGTCTTCTTGAGGAAGTTTGGGCTGTTAATTGTGTGGGGGAGAAGAGCCGTTTCCAGAACTGTGCGTGCTGTGATGCCTGTAGAGCTAGGCTTGGCACAGCTCTTTCAGCCCCAGCCACAGGGCTCTATTTTTAGGCCCAAGTGATTAGGCTGGCCTATGTCAGGAGGCCTTATCTCCTCTTCCCTGCCCAGGCGTGGACAAGGAAGGAAGCCCTCAGAGGCAACTGTGACCCATGGATGAGTAGCAGAGGACTTAGGGTGCTCTGTGAAACCTGCCCAGAGGAGGGACAACAGAGGGGCTGGAGAGAAATCCCGACTCCTGACTTCCAGGTCAGCCACCACCAGATTCTCTGCCACAGAAGTGAGAACCTGTTCCCATCTTCTTTTCTCCTTCCTTAAAAATCTACCACTGTCTCAGCCTGGCCAGGACTATGATGGTCAAAGCCTCCCTCCATACATGACCACAGTAGCAGGCCCAAACACACCTCTCTCTCTATCTGTGGCCACACCTCCCAGCCCTGAGCTTTCTGTGAGCTCTCCACCTGGCTTGCAGGCCTTTGCTTGTCTGCAAAGACAGACCTGTGCTCATCTAGACTCTGTTAAAACACTTCCCTTTGTGGCTCCATCAGGCTGTTGTCTCCTTTCTTAGATGGGCTCCCACTGCCCACCTGTGCACCTATGTGTACTGCCTACTGGGGCAGGAAGTCCCAGGGCAGGGCCTGTCACTGAGGAAGGAAGATGGGAAGGAAGCATTGGTGACTGGGCACCCGTTCTGGACTCATCTTTTGAACCAGATTAGGCCTGATCAGCAGGCCCCTCTGTGTAATAGGTCCTTTTTTACGTTTTAATTTTTATTACATGTGTGTGCATGTGTGTGTATATGTGTGTGTTGCACACTGTGGCACTTTATGGAAGTCAGAAGACAACTTAAGGGAGTTGGTTCTCTCCTTCCACCATGTGGTTCCCAGGGATTGAACTCAAGTCGTCAGGCTTGGTGGCAGGTGCTGTTACCCACTGAGCCAACTCACCAACCCATCTGTAGGTGCTTTTCAAAGAGTAAGGGGCTGGGGGTGAGATGGGGGAGTCAGGCATTGAGTCAGATGGCCCTGGATTCAAACCATATGCTGCCTTTTCTAACTGTGCAGTCTTCAGCAGAAGTTTTCTTAGCCTCAGTTTCCCCAGCCAAAATTGGATGATGCTACCCATGGATTTGGAGGAAGAATCACAAAGATAATGCTTATAAAGTTCTTACCATGGAGCTGGGGAGATGGCTCATTCAGTAAACTGTTGACTTCACAAGCATGAAGATCTGAGTTTGGACCCCCAGCACCCACATAATCTCAGCACTGAGAAGGCTGAGACAGGAGGATCCCTGGGATTTTCTGGCCAGCCAGTCTAGCCAATCTGCAAACTCCAGATTCAGGGAAAGACCTTGTCTCAAAAAATAAGGTGGAGAGTGATTAAGTAGACACCTGACATTCACACTGGTCTCTCTATGTGCTCTACAGCACACGTATGAACACAGACAAAGTTATCATGATGCCTGCTTCATAAGAGCTTCTGTGTATAGTAAAAGGTATACTTACAGGTAGAGAAACTGAGGTTCCTTACATAGAGCACTGCAAAGTCAGTGGCTAAGAAGAACAGTCAGGACCAGGGAGCCCTGGCCTTCTTTCTACTCCACCCTGAGTTCTGTCTCCTCTCCTCCCAGCCCACTGGGCCTATCTTGTTTCCAAGATCAGGGGAGCTTTGTATAAGGATTGTTTTTCCTAAGAAGTTCCCTCTGTGGTGCCACAGGATGACTCAGAGCTCTGAGTCACAGCTCATGGCTGAGGGAGGCCTGGGAGGGAGGCAGAGGGAAAGGAGAGGGAAAAGGAAGGGGGGTTGGCCGTTCTAGTCCTGGCTGTCTCACTGTTTGATCAACTAGGCCAAACAGGTCTTTTCTCCTACTTGGGTCTCAGTTTCCCCAACTCTGGCTTGGCCAAGTGAATCCTGTTGGTAGCTGATCCTTAGGGTTTGGTTCCTGGTCCCCACCCAGACCTACACACTCCAAGGCTAGGGGTGGGGCCTGGGAATCCGCACTCTTTCCAAACTCTCCCAGAGATTATGCTGCCCACCTGATCTGCAGAGGTTACCAGCCACCTTCTGCTGTCAGTGGCTCCAGCTACTCCCAGCTGGGCCTCCAAGGAGTTGACAGTGGAGAGCTCACTTCTGTAGCCAAACACTAAGCAGCATTCCTGAAATAGAATTTACATAATTGATTGAAGTAAATTCAGATATAATTTCCATATACACGATTCACCCATTTTCATGAATTCAGTGATTTTTTTTTTGTAAATTTAGAGTTCTTCAAGGATCTCCACCATCAAGTTTGAGAACATTTTCATCACCCCTGAAAGGTCCCTGGTAACCCCTATTTACAGTCTCCTCCACTACTTTGTAGCCCACAACCAGTCAGCTTCCATCTCTTTGAATGTCCAGCTCCCAGCTCTTCTCCTGGATTCACTTGTGTTCCTGTGACAGTGTGCAAATTGTCACCCTGCTCTGAGCCTCAAATTTCTCCTTGTTATAAGGGGATAATCACATCCTCTTGCATGTTGCTGGATTTCCCCCGAAGTGCTCAGTGTCTCATGCACAGTGGACACTGGGGACTTGGGATCCTGGTGCCTGGTGCCTGGTGCACAGGGCCTCAGTAACAATCTCAGGCATTTCACATCACTTTCTCTGTGCTAGGCACTGGTCTAGCATTATCTACTAGTCCAGTAGACAATGCATTATCTACTTTAATCCCCATGACAACTCTGTTAGGCGAGTGCTACTGTCATTCCATTTTAGAGCTGAAGAAGCTAAGGCACTGAGAGGGGAGGTGGCTTTGATGAGGTCACATGGTGGCAGAGGGCAGGGAGTGTATCCCAGAGCCTGCTTCTTTAATCATCATGTCATGGTATTACCCCTGCCCCTTGGGTTGTGAATGCCTTGGAGTAAGGAGCACAGTTCATGGATCTAGAACAAAATTGTGGCATGTACTGCTAAGGGCTGGGACCCAGTATAGCGGATGTGGGACTGGGAAGTTGGCACACAGGAGAGTATATCATGTAATAGGCATGAAGTGGCACATGACTCGAGTGCCACTGAGACAGCTACAAAGTTGACCCTCAGGACAAGGTCTAAGGAGTACAAGCCCTGGGTATGTGGCATAGTCACATAGTACATATGACACTGGATGTGGTACAGCACATACGATGTATAGACACAGTCCCAAGAGCATGGTATTTGAGCTCTGGCAGCAGTGGGCTCCTAGTCCCCAGTGGGTTCCTTCATCATGCTAGGACCTGGGGCCCAGCAAGCAGGGTAGGAACCTTATCTCTTCCTCACAAAGGCCTGTCTGTTTCCCCCTCCTCCTCCCTGTTTCTGGATACCAAAGAGTAGGAGTGTCCCAGAGGAGTGCTGGGGCCCCAAGTACACCCACTACTCCATTAGCTCAGACAGAGGTCAAGGAACAGGGCCAAGTCCATGGCTCAGAAAGGACCTGCCAGACCCGTAGCTCTCCAGGCCCACTGGCCAGCACTGGCTGGGACAAGCACCGGTAATTTTCCTCCTCCATGGTCCTCCCTCTTTTTGGCTCCCTGGATGCATCTGCTGGCTTGACAGAGACTGCATTCCAGGCCTTCCGGGAGAGCAAAGCAGAGTGCTGTTGAAGCCTGGGAAACAGATTGCTAACAGATGCTGTGGGAGGTGCAGCAGAGGAGGCCATGGATTGGAGGCAAGAGTTTCTTGAGCCCTCTTGGCACCTGAAACTCACCACCTTGTTTTGTCTCCTGTGAACAAGAGTGCCAGGCCCAAGATCACACACAGAGCCAGTTAAAGCCAGTTCCCAGGTCTCCTGGAGGTAGGGAGTTGAGGTTCTATAGAGGCTAAGTTGGATGACACAGAGTGTTCTGGTGGTCAGTGAGCAATAATGCCTAAGGCACATGGGATCATAGAGGGTCATCCTGGATCATAGAGGGTCAAGCTTAGGAGTCTTGACCGTCTTCTGTCTGCACTGGGGCCATGGAAGAGTCTGGAAAAATGGCTGCCACAGTCCTGTTGCATGTAAGATCTCGTGCGTCCTATCTCTGCTGCTTGCTAGCCTCTGACCTTCTCTCCCCATTGTGGCAAGGTCTGGCCATTCTGTGCCCAAGGGCAGTGATGCTCAGAGAGGTTGAAACCCATGCTAAGCATCACCCCACCAGTGAGTGTCAGGGCAGGAAGTCAGAGCCCTGATTCCTGTGGTGGGACAGAGCAGGCCAGATTCAGAGAGGAAGAGAAATGGAGGCTGGATAGCAAGGCAGGCTCTTTAAGTGTGGGCTCAGGCCCTTGCCCAAGATGCCTGCCCATGCCCGGCCCAGCTACCACTCTGTCTCTGGGCCTTGGTTGGAAGCCTCCAGCCATCCTCTGCTTTGGATATAAAAACATAAGCAGACGTCAAGGGTGGATATGGAGCAAGTGAGCTGAAGGTACGTAAGGGCTGGGTAGGTGCTGAGGAGCCATCTTTGGCCCGTTATTGAGTACCACACACAGTGCCAGGGGTGCCTTTGATCTTCCCAGACAGCCTACAGAGTAAGAGTTACCACCCCATTTGACAGAGAAGGAAACAAACGTAGTAGAAGGAGCCACTTGTTCAAGTCCTCTGGAGGCGGGGATTTGGGCTTTCAGATTCACCCCTGAACATGACCTGGTCATTTCTTGGCTAGAAGGTCACTTAGCCTTCACTGTGCTGGACGCTTTGGTCTCTGGAGTTCACAGAGACTACCTCCCACCTCTTCCCCACACCCAACTCTTTGTCTTCTCTGGGATGCCTGCCTACAGGCTTCAGAGTAGCATTCAGGCCATGGACTCATGCTGTGGCTAAAGCCCAACACAGAGGAAGCTGTGATGGTAGTTAGTTGTAAAGGATGTGGAGACAGAGCAGGACTTCATGTGGAGCCCAAGGCAGGAGGACATGACACCATCTGGCCTGTATCACTGTACCCATCAGGATGAGAACTAGCCTGGGGAGCCTCCAATAGTCCTGTCAGATCTTGGTGAAAAATGAACTTGATTTCGAAATCAACTTGGCCAGATGCAGTGTTTACCGTTTTCTGTTTCTTTCTGTATCCTTGAGTCCCAGGGCCTGGAGGGTCTTAGAGATGGCCTGGTTCACTTGTCACCTGAGCCCTCTTAACTGGATCCCCACTGGAAAGTTCATTATCTCTCAGAAAGAGGCAAGGGAACTGACATTTGTTTTCCCATTGTTTTTATTATGGTAAAATAGACATAACATGAAAGTTACCACTGTATGCATTTTAGACATGAATCTATGCCATTAAATCCATGGCTTGTGTTTCGCATCCATCACCCCCATCCATCTCTAGAACTCTTCATCTTGCAGAATTGAGGCTCTGTTCCCTCTAGACAATATCTTCCCATTTTGGACAGTCATCATTACTGTACGTCCCTATATATTAGGCTCTTATATTTCATGTGAGTGGACTCACATAGTATTTGCTGTTTTGTGACTGACTTGCTTTATTGAGCAGAATGTCCTTGAGGTTCATCCCTCTAGCAGGTGGTATTTAAGGTTACTGTTCCTCTGTGTGGATATACATATTGCTTATATATTTATTCATCCATAAACATTTGGCTTGCTTCTTCATTTTAGCCATTGCCAACAGTGCTGCTGTGGACAGGGGCATGCAGATAGCTCTCTTAGACAACTTCCTTTGATAAACCAGTATTTTTTAAGAATTTTATGTGTATGAGTGTTATGCTTACATGCGTAGGTGCACCCATATTGTTCAATGCCCACAGAGGACAGAAGAGGGCATTGGATCCCCTGGAACTGGAGTTAGGGATGGTTGTTAACTGCCATGTGGACGCTGGGAGCTGAACCCAAGTCCTCTGTAAGAGCAGTCAGTTCTCTTAACCACCAAGCCACCTCTCCAGTCCCATAAACCAGTATTTTTAAACATCTATTTTTATGAAGAACATTGTCCCTGGATATTTCATACCTATGATCGTTAATCCTTTTGATCTGCATTGAAGAAAAACTTTTTTTGTTGTTGTCTTTGCTTGTTGGTTGGTTGGTTTCGTGACAGGGTCTTGCTAGATAGCCCTGACTGGCCCGCAACTCACTCTATCGCCCAGGCTCGCAGCCATCCTGCTTCTGCCACCTCGGTGCTAGGATTACAGATACACACTACCACACCTGGCAAAGAAGGCGTTTTTACCTCTAATTTACACTCAAGGAAATTGAGACTCAGGGAGATTGAAACCCTCATCCAAGCACCTAATCCAACAATAATAGCAGCTTTTGTTTTTTACATTCTCTTAATCTGCACCAAGCCTTATGCTAAGCCCTTAATGTACTTTATTTTGTTAAATTCATATAAACACCATGGGAAGAAGGTACTGTAATCCCACATAGCCTCTGAGAGCCAACGTGACATGCTCAAAGCCTCTCAGCTAATTAGGTGGTAGATCAGAGACTCAATCACAAAACTTTTCTGGTGGGAGCTCTTTCCAAATGACACCCCAAATCTTTCCTTTTGAGTGGCCACCTCCGGCAGCCTCTCTTGTTCCTTTCCCCTCTGACTGGGGCACCACAGCCCCTGTCTTCTGTCCCTAGCACAGATCTGAACTCCTAACCCACATCTCCCAATTTTCCTGCCCCAAGTCCCTATGCTTGCCTCTGGGCCTCTTTGTCTTGCTGTTGACCTGTGTTTGTTTCTAGGCTCCTCTGAGGGTGGTTACACAGTGCTAAGGTTGGGAAGACAGGCTAGGATATAGCTCTTTGCGGTCCCAAGTGTCCCGCCTGCCTCAGGGCAGGAGAGACTATTGGCTATAGTGGTTCCTAGCAGAAAAGGCTCTGGTCTCCTACAATATGGCCAAATCTTGCTGCTTCTAGGGCACAGGGTCAGGAAATGGTGGGGCCAGGCCTTCTCCAAATGTTCTAACCTGGCTGGAGACACTAGGTGGGGCTGACTCCGGAAGCTGGGAGAGGGCCCAGGCTTCAGTCCCTGGGACAACTTCAGCCAAGCCTCACTGGCCATCTTCCCAATAGCTGTCCACACCCAAGATGGACTTGCCAGGGCAGAGGCCCAGCTGGCTGTGTCAAGGAACCCTGTTCCATGGAGACCCAGGCCTCAGCTCTGGTCTACTTATTCAGAGTCCTCAGTTCTAAAGCTGGTCTGTGGGCACAGGCTCAGTGCCTCTGAGGCATCACCTTCTTTTGCTTGGTGTTATCACTATAAAGAGAGACTGGTTAGACCATACTAACAATATATAGGCTCGTTCCTGTTTTCCCCAATAGTTCTACAAATGGGCATCACTGTCCCTATTGATTAACCAGTATCAGAGGCTCAAAGAGGGAATTTCTTTGCTCCAGATTGCACAGCCCAGCTTGAACTGAACTCAAGTCCCACGTGAGCTCCGTAGTCTTCCTCCCTGCAGCCCAAGGCTACTGTCACTCAGTGGGTAAGCACATCCTGGGCTCAGACCACGAGTGAAGAAAGCAGGCAGTGCAGGAACCTTGTGGGAAAGCTTCTACTGTGAATCAGGCCTTGGGTTCCCTTCCTGCTCCATGCATCTGGTCCCATTCTCTCCATTTTATAAACGGGGAAATGGAGGCCTCGATCCCAGGACCCGGGGCCTATGTACATTGATGTCCACCAGGCTTGCCAGAACTTGTCCAGCCCCTGTTCAGCTTCACTTGGTTTCATAACTGGCTTCTCTGTTTACTGACCATTGTCCCTACTGGCAAAGCCCTAGACCAGAGGGGTGGGTACTCCCAGGGGAACCAGAAAATAGCAGTGGGCCAAAAGCAAACAAGTCCTAAAACAGAGCTTCCCATGAATGGCTGCCTGCCTGGGAGATCAGGAGTTTCAGTGTCTAGGGAGAGGGAAGAACAGGGTGGTGTGTTACTGGCCCCACCAAGGTCTTTTGTACACTGTGGCCAGTGGTGGAGAATGAAGGTGAGCCACCTTTCTGGTGTCTGGTGGCTGCCCTGGAAGGCCCACAGAGGTCTAGAGATTGACTTGAGGTTAGTCATAGAGAAAAGAAGGGGCTAGAGATGGTTGTGGGATCCTAGGTCCAACCACAGGGGAGGGAGGGATCTACAGAGGGAGGTGGACTGTGCCACTCCATCCTTTGGCAGAGATCAAGAGGCAGCCTGGTATGCAAGGGGCACTGGGAAGGACTCACAAACAGCCAAGAAAAGAGATCAAGAGGGTCCGCAAGATGCAGTGAAGAGTAGGAATTGGAACATGTACACCAAGCAAGTTGGTGATGAGCCAGGCTGCATCCAAGTCAGAGCAACCATGCTAGACTTGAGTGCCACGTGACACAGAATAGGGGTGCCATGGTCCATTCCACTAAGTGGCCGTAGCCTGGGGATCTCCCTAGACTTGCCTTTGTCCTGGACAATGACATCAGGCATCTGGAGGCCTAGAGGGCTTTCCTGGAACCTCCTCCTGCCCTGGCCTGGGAGATTTGGTGGTAGCACCTGCTCCAGAGGCTCCTGGCTGCCAGCTTGGCATCAGCTTGACTGGTTTAGCAACTACAGCCCTCTGCCTGCATAGGGCTGCTGCTCCCTGCCCAGGTGGGGTACAGTCAGGGCTCCTACTTCATCCCCAGATGGAGCTGGGGCTTTGAAGCCAGCCAGATGTAGGTTTGAGTCTCCTTCCACATGAGTGGCCATCTCTCCCCGAGTCTCTTTCTTTCTCTTTTACCTGTACCCCCTTGCTCCCCCAAACTCATATATCCTCTCAGGCAGAAAACACAGTCAGTAAGTCAGAGTTACCCCATCATAATCTCCACTCCTTGGCGCCCTACAATGAAATTTCCAGCTCCGGGGTCCTAGAAGGCAGCAGCCAGGGCTTGGTCACTCCCTGGGACCAGAGGTGAAGTGATGTGCTGCCATTATTGATTTCAGAGCTTCCTGCTTGTGTCAGGGGCCCTGTGACCAGCTTCAGAAGAACTCATCAGATGATCCAGCCTATTGTCCCACTTTGCAGATGGGAATCCTGAGACACAGAGACGTGTAGGTTCTGGGTAGGATGATGCAGCCAGGATCTGGGAATGTAGGGGCTAGAAATGGGCCTTAGAGCATCAGGGCATCATCTGCCTTTTGCATAGGGAGACACTGAGACCCAAAGAGGGACAGTGAACTGCCCAGAGTCATTGGCAGAGCCTTCCCCGACACTGGGGTCTCCTTCTTTCTCTTGCACCCAGACCCCCTTGCTCCCTTGAACTCATGACCCTCTTCTAGGAGGGAACAGAGTAAGACATTATTGCCCTATCATGATCTCCACTCATAGATGCCCTAGAGTAAGGGTTTCCAGGCTCCAGGGTCCCAGAGGGCAAGGACTGGGGCTTGGTCACTTGTTCTCTGGTGTCTAGAGCCCAAACTCCATACCACATGGTCAAAAAAGCTACAGGTCCTTTGTGATCACCTTGTGATCATTAACTTGGGGCCAGAGACCCTGGAATGGTAGTCACTGACCCGTAGGTCGAGGCCAAGCCATAAGAGCCCTCTGTTAATCACCAACTGGGCAAACTGGGGCCACGCTGCTCCAGTGAGGGCTACATGGCCGGGCTAGCTGCTGGTTCCGGTTTGTCTAATGAGAAAATATCCCTTTAAGGGTGTTTTAAAAAAGTATTCCTTCTATGCCGGACGCGGTGAGCATGCCTTTAATCCCAGCAGTCAGGAGGCAGATACAAGCAGAAACTTTGAGATTCAGGCCAGCCTAGTCTACATAACAAGTTCCAGGCCAGCTGTGGCTACAAGGAGACCCTGTCTCAAAAAAAAAAAAGTGTATATGGCCAGGTGTGGTGAGCACACCTTTACTTCCAGCACTCGGGAGGCAGAGGCAGGTGGATCTCTGTGAGTTCAAGGCCAGCCTGGTCTACATAGTGAGTTCCAGGCAAGCTGTGGCTACAGGGAGACTCTGTCTCAAAAAACAACATATATGATATATACTTGTAAAATTTCAGATCCTGTGCTTCCGTGGTTTTTCCCAGCAAGTGGCATAAGGTATAATTTACTTATCATACACAAATCATTGACTAAGTGATTTTCAGTGCAGTCAATTGGTTGCATGATCATCACCGTAGTCTAGTATTAGAACATTTCTATCACCTCAAAGTCTCCTTGAATGGGTTACAGTGGTCTGGGCACTCTCTCCAGCCTCAAGCAGTCATGGCAATGTCCAGAGTGAAATCTCCCTCCTTCATCCTTTCCAAGCATTCTGCCTTAACAGTTTGGCATTTACTGACTTTGTAAGGGTCTGTTTGTGAAGAACAGTCTTGTAGGAAGGTGGAGAGGAACCGCACTATAGCCATCGTTGTGTAATTTGCTTTTTGCACCTGGAGGTCTCTCTGGGATGACTGAGTGCCTACTATGTGCCACCAGGCACAGTTTGCTCTGGCCCATTCTTTTTTCACAGCTTCATAGTGGTCCATTGTATGGCAGCTCCATCACTTATTTCCCCAGGACATTTTGGGTCCTTTCCAGTTTTCTTCATACAATGCCTCAGTGACCATCCTTGAAAGTATGTTTTGGTGTGTATCCCCAAGTAGTTCTGTAGGGAATGTTGCATTATGTTTTGAATCTGAACAATTAAACTGCTATTCAGAGAGGAGAAACTGGCTTATGCTTCCATCAGAAAGGCTCATGTGAGCAGTGTGGGCTTTAATCATCCTCCACAGGGCCAGGAGGAGGCCAGGACTCTCTGAGTTTAGGCCAGGGCAGCTCACTGCAGGCTCTACAGGCCTGGTATAGTGGATGGACTTCCAAGGCCACAGAGCCCTGAAAACTCTGGGCTTCCCAGGCATCTGATAAAATCTGGACTCTTTAGTATTGCCCAAAGGCCATGGGGCACCCACTTTCCTCACCAGCTCTACCCCCTCTTGTCCCATGATTTAGTCAGACCTTGGTATTCACTGGGCCTTTGGCCTCTGTTTGCCTGCCCTTTGCTCTTGCTGTTCCACCTGTGGAATGCCATTCACATCTCTACTCTCCCTGACCTTCAAGACCCGGTGCATGAGTCCCTGCCTTCATGAAGCCTCCTATAACCCACCCCCACCCCCAATCTCAATTACCTTCTCTCTGTGTGTCCCTTTAGCCTTTGTTGTGGCCCTGCCCCCCCTTAACTGGGAAGAAACTGGGGGTGTGAGAGGGCAAAGCTCAGCCCTGTTAGGTAAAAAGCTATGTCTGCAGAAGGCACTGGGGCGACTGGCCATCATCATCTGCAGACCAGGTGATTTGAGCAGATCTGAGCTAACCCTCAGTAGCCACTATGCTGTACAGTTAAGTATGAGGAAACTGAGGCACAGGAAAAGGTGCCGCACAGGAATCCAACCCAGTTCCCTAGCTTCTCAGTGATAAATTGAGGAATGGGAGAAGACTCAAATCCCATCTCCCCAGGAGGGCAGGACAGAGGGCCTGACACCAGGATTCTAGAAGGACAGAGAAACAAACCCTGTCATCAGCCAAAGGAGACAGAGAAGTGTTGCCCCTGAGGAGAGGCAGGTGTGGTGTACGGGAGACAGCCATGTACAACTAAGTGACTAGGACTTGATTTAAAAAAAAAACATAAAAAAACCTTCTAAAACACAAAGGCTTTCTTTTTTTCTTTTTTCTTTTTTTTTTCAGGTTTTTTGAAACAGGGCCCCTGTAGCTCCAGCTGGCCTTGAACTTGCTATGTAGACCAAGCTGGCTTTGAACTCACAGAGATCCGCCTGCCTCTGCCTCCCAAGTGCTGGGATTAAAGCCCTGTGCCACCTTGCTGGGTTCACAGAGGCTTCCTTTAAAGAATGAAAGAAAAGGCATTTTGAGGAAAGCAGGGCCAGCAGGCCCAGGAAGTAGGAGCCTGCCACACTCCTTTGTTTGGCTTCCCTGGTCTTGACCTAGTGGCCTTGCTGGGGTGGGTTCTGCACAGAAATCCACACCCAGAGCAGCTTGAGTTCAAATGCTGACATGTTGTTAGCCGTGTGCCAGTCTATTCACTTCTCTGCGCTGTTTTCCCCTTTGTAAAATGGGCTCGCTCTAGAGTACCCACTCTGAAAAGGATGCTGTGGTGAATCACAGTGCAAAGTGGCCGGTGGTGTTAGTTCCTGCGAGGTGGATTTTTTTCTTTTTTTAACTTTGCTCTGTTTTTATTGGAGATATTAATTGCATTTAGGAGAGGGGTCTTGGCATGGGTCACATAGAAAAATAGCTCGCTCTGAGTTCGCACCTGCTATATGTCAGGCCACATATTGGATCGCCACCAAAACACTGGGGTGACTGAGGGGGTGACCGCACCCAGTCGGATCAGTCCCAGTGGGAACCCAGATGTCTCCGAGATCCGGGACAGATCCCCGCCTCCCCCGCGGGCCCAGCCCTGCCCCGCCCCTCCCTGCGGGGCGGTCCCCAGCTGGGGAGGGATGGGCTGGCGGCTACTTAAAGGTCTGGACCTCGGCAGCCTGGGTCCTCCGCCGTCGCCATGGCTCCCTCCGTGCCCGCGCTGCTCTGCGCGCTGGTCCTGGCGCTCTGCGCACTGTCCCCGCCGTCCAGCGCGGCCACCGCATCGCGGGGCACAACCCGAGAGAGGGCGCCCCAAGGGCGGGTGTCTGAGGCGCGGGTGAGTGCCCGGGGTTCCCGGGCTCCCGGAGTAACTCTCTATTGTAAGTTCTTACAGATACAGCGCTAGGAAAAGGGGAGTAATTGAGGTGTAGAATGGAAAAACTGTTTTGTTGCTTTGTAAGTATCTCTCGCTGCTTTGGGGCTCTTGGGGACACGAGGGTGGGAGCCTTGGGGCTGCTGTGGCTGTTTCCCTCCCTGCAGGCTAACCTCACCTTGGCCAGATCTTTGCCCTCTTCTGTTTTGGTACCCATCTCTACTGTCCCATTTCTCCTTTTCCATGTCTAATTGCTTCTGTCTGCCTGCCCTCCCTCCTGGCGTCTAATCTCTCCCCTGTCAGATCCTTCTGTTTTTATTCAGGTCTCTCCCACCCATTTTCCTTGGGAGCACGCGCCTATGGACATGACTGTTATTTATTTTTCCCTCCCTAGGCCTCTTGTCCTGGCTGTTTCTTCTCTCTCCCCTCACCTAGCCAACTGAGTTCCCATCAGCTCTCTCAGATTTCTTGCATCTGATTTTTAGTTCCCACCAGACCTTTCCTCTGGCCGAGGTGACCTGCTGACTTTCATCCTCAGGCTCCAACCTAACCCTCCCATCCCATCTGCACCCCCAGAGCATGTCTGCCAGCTGTCCTCAGTCTTGACCTTCTCCTAACAGTCTCCTGCAGACCCAGGCAGCGTCCTTCCACCTTTTTCAGGAAATGGAAATTGGGGGTGGTGGGTTCCTGGGGGACAGGAGGGAGAAGGCAGACAGCGCAGGAGGCCACTTGGGCCCAGTAAGCCAGTCCGTTTTTGGGGTGTGATGGGAGATGGAGGGGGCATGAAGGATCTTCCCCTTTCCAAAGAACAAAAACAAACAGGCTGTGTGACTTGGGGCCCGGCCCTTCTCCTCTCTGGTCCTCAGTTTCCCCATCTGCAGAGGAGGATTGGATAATGAGTTCTAAACCATGAAGGTGCTGGAAGCTCCCTGGGACCTCGAGATTTGCTACTGCCATCTGGAAGAGTGTGCCATAGATCCAAAGGCTACTTTTAGAGCCTGGGGCCATCATCTCTATGCTGTTTCCTAGAAAGGGTCCCCAAAAGTCAGTCTACCTCTTTGTGCCTCAGTTATTCCACTTGGCAACAAAGAGGGAAGGGAGAAGGTAGGGGGGGGAGTCCTCTGCCTCCTCCATCGCCAGAGCAAGTGAGGGAGCGGAGACAGATGCTGGCCTGGCCAAAGTGGGGGACTTGGAGTATAAATTCTAACTTTGTTTGCTAACTCCCAGAAAGGGATTGACTTGCCTCCACCATGGGGAGAGCAGGAGGCTCAAGTGAGCCGTTCTTGGTGCTGGAACCTGCCCTCCCTCATGCCCCAGGTCTCTCCCTGTTGAGACCCACACCCCTACTCAGGCTCTGCCATGTCTCTCTACAGCCCAGCACCATGGTGGTAGAGCACCCTGAATTCCTCAAGGCAGGGAAGGAGCCTGGCCTGCAGATCTGGCGTGTGGAGAAGTTCGACCTGGTCCCTGTGCCCCCCAACCTCTATGGAGACTTCTTCACGGGTGATGCCTATGTCATCCTGAAGACTATTAAGCTGAGGAACGGGAATCTTCAGTACGACCTCCACTACTGGCTGGGTGAGTGAGGCTTGCCTGCTCAACCTCACCCCACCCCCGACCCTAAAGCTTTGTACTGAGCCTAAGTGTGTGTCAGGCCTTGATTAGTGATTCCCTCCCACCAGGCTCTAGAGCCAGCCTGGCTACATTCAGACTCCACCTCTGCCCTAATCTGTGGTCTAACCTTCAGCAACTCACCAGTGTTTCTATGGGGTGGACATGCTGATAGCTCTGCTACCTCCAAGGAATGTGCTAAGGGTAAAGCAGCTCACTCTGGGTGATGTGGGGATGATGGATTCCCCCAGTGCTTTCCTGGCCCAATGCCAGTCACCTCATTTTCTCTTCACAGTTAGAAGCCTAGAGCCTCTGCCATGGCTCTGGCATGGCTCTACATGCTTAAGGCCCACTCCCATTATACAGGTGGATTAACTGAGGCTCTCAGACAACAGGAAGGGACTTGCTCAATTTCAGTTTTTTCAATAGTCAGGCCAGGGCAATGCTATTGACTCCAGATGCCACCTTCTGAAGGGGCTGGGACTACCATGAAGCCAAGCTCATGCTGCCCTGATGTTCCCTAGGCAACGAATGCAGCCAGGATGAGAGTGGGGCGGCTGCCATCTTTACGGTGCAGCTGGATGACTACCTGAACGGCCGGGCTGTGCAGCACCGTGAGGTCCAGGGCTTCGAGTCGGCCACTTTCCTCGGCTACTTCAAGTCTGGATTGAAGTATAAGGTGGGTTGGTCTCTATCTTGCTTGGGTGACCACGGCAGATGCATGGATGGCAAGGTTCACCAGCTTCGGACCTTGTGGAGCAATTGGCAGACAGGCTGAAGGTCAGGTTCTAAAATCCATCAGTCCTGGCTTTGGACCCTGGGCCTTTCCCAGCATAGTGACCTTGGACAAATTAAATGCCCTCTCTGAACTTCTGAGTCCTTAGCTTACAATGAGAAAAAGATTCTCTATAAACTCATAGTTGTCCTCCTAGCCCCACAACTTGGAGTGACCCATAGGTGGCTTTTGCAAAGTCTTCAGTGGGCTCGTGCCCAGTCCTATTCCTGCACCCTGTGATTCTTAGGCCTTGCTGACAGAGAGCCTTGTGTTAGCTATTTGACAGACTACTTCTACTCACTTCCCTTTCTATTCCCCTCACCCCCTGCCCTTGAACTTGAACTTTTACAAGTCTGGACCACGACAGAGTTCTTTCCCTAAGCCCTGAGCCAGAGAAAAGTAAAGCCAAGCAGGGTGCCTAGGAAACTACCCCAATATGCTGTGTGACCGCAGCAAGTTACTTGACCTCCAGATCTGCTTTTCCTCTCTGGTTACAGGAGAGCCAGTTGCATCTGCCCTACAGGGCTGGGAGAGGATTTGGTGAAGGGGTGGCTGGGAAATACTTTGCACAGAGCTTTGACTCCTTGAAGGGCTCAGGAGAGGCTGAAGATTTTTGAAGCTGGAGTTCCGTTTGATGAAGATAGGGAGGGGATTATGTTTTCTTAGTCAGATGGGCTGAGATCTCTCACCCGACAGGGGCTAGGGCAGCTAAGAGCTTAAGCAACTGGGCCAGCATCACAGTGAGTTGATGCTGGAGCAAAGGCAACAGACCTGCTATTTCCTAGCATTGTTTCCATTAAACCAACCTGCTTCTCATGACCAGGTTCTAGGAAAGGCTCAAGTCCCTGCAATGCCCCTCCTATGCTATGTGCCCTTAGACAAACCACTGCCCCTCTCTGGCCTCAGAGTCAACTGGGCAGTGACTCTATCTCTCCCAAGTGAGAGACAGGGATTGAATGATGGAAGAGTGTCCAGAAGACTCAGATAACAAGGCAGGGTGTGTCCTGGGACCAGCAGTCCAGGCTGGGTGGGGCTGGGCTGGGTTCCCTGGCATCCCCCTAGACCTATTTGCTGGGTTACCATGCCCAAGCTCTTGCTGCCCAGCTGAGCAGCTCTACCTTCTTTCTGTAGCCCTGGGGGCCTTGGCATCTTGAGAAAAGAGAGGTGGGGAAGTGGGGAGGCTGGCTGGGGCTGCAGAAAGACCTGGTCTTTTGCAAGTCTTGGAGCAAGAAGTAGAGATAGTACTTGGTAAGGACTTGGGGAGACTGGGATGCAGGTCCCAATACCACCCCCTTTGACTCCCAGGAAGCTCTGGGCAAGGCATGTACCTCTGGACTCTCAACTCCCCCCCCACACACACACCAATTCCCTTCCCATTGGTCTTTTGCATAACAGTTTCAAGCTCCTAGGTCAAACTGGGTGTGGATTCACTTGTAATCCTAGCATTTGAGAGATTAGGGGCAGGACGATCAGGAGGAGTTCAATGACATCTTTGGCTACATAGTGAGTCTGAGGCCAGCCTAGGCTGCATGAGAGCTTGTCTCAAAAAAAGAGGGGGAAAAATGGAAGGAAAGAAGGAAGGGAGGGAGGGAGGGAGGG
>NW_008338996.1:1129412-1178644 GCF_000622305.1 Nannospalax galili | reverse complement strand
AAGGAAGGAAGGAAGGAAGGAAGGAAGGAAGGAAGGAAGGAAGGAAGGAACCCACCTCATGCCATGTACTGTAAGTGCTGTACTAGGGAATCATAGGACCTCGTTTTGGCCTCAGAAAGAGGCACAGGAAGGTCTCACAACCAATATGTGGTGGAAGCCATGTTGGAACCCAGCCTGCGTTTCTCTTTCTCAGGCTGAGCACTGGGGAGTCTGGGTAAGGTAGACGGGTTCCTTTCCAAGGACTTGGGAAGACTGGCAGTCAAATCACTGATTGCAAGGAGTGGCAGGTGGAATTCAAAGGAGTGGTCAGCTCAGAGACTGGAGGGTATTTGTTCATTTATCCGCCTCGGTCACTTGTTGCTCAGAGAAAGCTCAATGGACACAAATATAACAGTTGTCATGAAGACAGGGATGGTTTTACCAGGCCAGAGAACATTGTGGAATAGGTCACAGGTGCCCCAGGTTTGCAGGAATTGAAAGAGATGAGAACCACTATCATGTATCATGACTTTCCTGCAGGATCTTGTTTAATTTTCACCATCGATTTCAGGGTGGCAGTAATATTCCCATTTCAAAGATGAGAAAGCTGAGGCTCAGTGGGGTGAGCTGATTTGCCTGAGTGTCTACAAGCTAGTGGGAGGGTTCTCACATTCCTCGCTATGAGTCAGGGGCTTTGCTAAGCAGTTTACTCAATTCATTTCACAGTATGCTAGTATTAGCCCCGTTGTATAAAGGAGGAAAAAAAGTGTCAAGATGTTAAACAACTTACCCAAGGTTGCCCAGCTAGTGGGATTCAGTGTGAAAGATCTAGCATAGCCCAGTTAGTTCAGAGTGGACGTTTCAAGATTCTTTGACCTTCCGTCTGAGCTCCATGGAGCCATCATCTGCAAGTCTAGCTAGGATCCCCTACCCCAAGGGGATTTTCTGGGTTATTCTTGCTCTTACTCTGAGGAATGCTTGAGAAGGTGGGTCCCAGTCAGGGCTCAGATTTGGGGCTTCAGTATGGAAGGGACTGGTGGACATGTGAAGTCCAAGGCCAGCCCTGTTTACTACTTCTGCAGGTCCTCGGGCCACCCCCGTACTTGGCAGGCCTAGCCCAAGGTTCTCAGCCTCCCGCCCTCATCAATTATAGATGCCAAGGAGCAGGGCTTGTTATGCAAGACTTGTTCCTGTGAAAGCATCTTCCTGGGAGCCAGTTCTGTCCTGGAGTCAGGGAAGGGGCAGAGAGGGGACACGGAGCCACCAGGAAGGACTGGCCTTTCTCAGTCTGTGACCCCCACTAGGCTTACGTCACTGTGTACTGAGGGTGTTTCCCATCAGTGATCTGTCTCCCAGCTCTTTCCGTCCATCTTCACCCTGGGGACCCCCCAGGGCTGTATTAGAAACCCTTTGTTTAAAAGGAATCTGGGCCTAGCTGAGCCCTGGTATACCCTGGATTGAGGAACAATTGGAAAGCCAGACAACCATTGGAACCTTTTCTTAGAAAAGGACTCCGAGTTTGGAGGGTGGAGAGGTCCAGCCTCCTCGTGAATAGGTTCTTAGTTGTTTAAGTACCCAGCTTGAATTTTTTTCATGGAAATTTTAGTGATGCCCCTCCACCCCCATCTCACTAGAAGGATAAGACAGGCTTAATATAAAATGTCAAACATTACAGAAACACAGGTTTCAGAAAGTGAACATCCTGGTGATTGATTCACCCTGTGGGTACATACCAAACGCTGTCTGGATTTCTCTTGTTTTCTCCACAAACACATCTGTCTACTGATGTTGCTTATTTAATTCAGAAAGTAACTCTTTAAACAACTCACTCTACAGAAGTTTGCTCAAATAATTTGATGTCAATCTCTCTTTTCACCAGAAAATTAGACTTAGATAGCAGTAATCAATCTTAAAGAATAGAGTAAAATAATAATAGGAAAATTTTTTAAAATTCCTGTTTTCCTTTGTAGATCCACTGATGTCTTCTGAGAACTTTTATTATTTATTTATTGTCTATCTAGCTATCTATCATCTATTTATCTATCATCTATCTATCTATCTTGCCAAGTCTAATTTCCTAGCTCAGTAACATTAGAGTTAATTAGGAAACTAATTAAGGAAAGGGAATAAGGAAACTTTGTAAGGAAAGAATAAGCTGGCCTTGGGTAGTGCAGGCCTATGACCCCAGCTACTTGGGAAGCTGAGGCAAGATAACTGCAGGTTAAAGCCAACGTGGGTAACTTATCAAGGCCTTTTCAAAATCAAAAGTAGGAAAAGATCTGAGGATGTAGCTTGGTGCTAGAATTCTTGTCTAACATGCCTAAGACTCTGGGTTCCATCTGAGAGAGAGAGGGGAGAGAGAGAGAGAGAGAGAGAGAGAGAGAGAGAGAGAGAATAAAAAACTGATACTTTTTTTTTAAAGTCACATATTTTTAATAACAGAATAAAAGGCTTGCTTGAACAAGTGTTGTAGAAAAGAGGATGATCTTTCCTAGCTCCTCATTTCCTTGTCTCTTGGGAATGGTCTTTCTAGCACCTACTTTTTTGGAGAGCATCTCAGCGCACCTCATCCTTGGCATCCAGCTGAGTGAGGTCCCAGGCTAATACACTCCTGGGAGGTCCAGAGCTGATGGACAACAAGGCCAGTCCCTGAAACGCAGAATGTGGAGATAAAACCCAGTTTTGCTGCCAACTGGACCCTGGGCATGCTTAATTAACCTCTCTGAGCCTTCAGCCCTTGCCCCAGAAGCAGTGATTTCCCTACCTCAGGCTTATTGCGAGTCCTGCGTGGACAGCAGGTGGGTGCCCAGACCCAGGGGAGCTCAGTCACTCGTGGCTCCCAGAGGTGATTTATATGCTGCCCGGGTGGCCGCTTCTCACCTGGTCCCCAGTTACTCTCAGGCATTCCTGCCTTGGCCCTAGCCTTCCACCAGGCCCTGCTAATATCCTTTGAACTCTGCTCTTGATCTCAGACATCACTGACAGCCAGTCTCTGGGTCCCCTTCAGACCTGACCCTATACCCAGAACTCGAACTCATTCTTTCTGTGATGGGGAAAGCTCCTGGCTTGCTACTGATTTGTGGGTGGCCAGAGTCAAGAGTGGAAGCCATAAATATACCTCTGCTCCATGCTAAGGTCATTCATATGGAGTAGCACCTGCAGTTTTGTTGATGGGCTCTTGACACAGAGTGCAAAGGCAGTTGAATCAGAACTGAGTTCTTTGGCTAGGCCTGGGTAAAGTAGAAAAGGACATATGTCTATACCAAGAAAGAACACCAGAGGGCACTCCAGCTCCCAACCACAGGAAACTGCCTGCCTCTCATCCTGGGATATTTGCTCTGATACTAGAGGAGGAACATGGTTTTACAGTTTCAAACACACCTGGTTTGAATCCTGGCACCACCACCCAGCCTCTGTGAGACCTTGGGCAAATCTCTTCGTGTGTGTGCTCTGCATGCGAAATGTGTGGAACCGTGGGCATTATGGGGTGACAGACACCTCCATATTGTTTAATGTTGGTGGACATAGCAGGAGCCTGATTTGAAATGGCTGCCTCTACCTCCCATGGCATCTGTGTAGCTAGTGTCAGCCTTAGCCCAGCTCTGCAGAGAGAGGTAGGCAGGTAGGGACCTGGCTGGGGGAGCCAGGGGACCTACAGAAGCCCTCCTGCTTCAGGCCCATAGCTGGTGGAACAGGGAGAAGGACTAGACAGAGAGCAGGAGGCCTTGTCTGTGCCACACAATTGCTGAACACCCATGAGGAAGTCACTTCACTTCTTTGGGCTTCACCTTATGCTGAGAAAAATGGGCTGCTGTGGAAAGATGTTTTCAGCTCTGAACCTGGGATCTAGGGCTGGTGAGTATCTGGAGCTGGGGACTCTAATTTCTAGAAACCCCAACCAGCTTATGTTGGATTCTTACTGAACCAAGGGCATGTGGTGGCTGTGGTAGAGAAGCCCACATGCAGAGCCCTTTTCCAGGACTTGGTGATGACTGAGAAGGCGGAGAAGAGACCAGAGGCTGAGGGGGGCAGAGATTATCCAAAGCCATCTAGTATTCTGGTGGTGGCTAAGCATCCTGTGCCCCTACCTGCCTCCGAAGGGTCAGTTGGGTGTGTGGGTACCACAGGATGATGGAGACTGACTGATGGTATGGGCTGAGGAGGTCCAAGAAGATTTCCTAGACACCCTTAAGGATGGGAAAGGTTTAGATTTGGATTAGCACTTCTCAAAGTATGTTTTGCAGAACAGGAGTTGGAGGCAGGGTGAGGTGGAGAAAGTGGTGTTGATTCTGTGAGTTAGGGAGATGCTGTGTAAAACAGAAGGCAAGCAGTTGTGTTCATGGTAGGATTTTCCAGAGCTGTTTGATGCTCCTGTGTATTATGTAACAGGCAGAGACAGTGAGTAAAGAGCATTTCCTATCATTTGATCGTGGAACCCTTTCCCTGAAGGACATCTTGGGTAAAGTATCCTAGAATATCTTTTGGGGAATGCTGGTTTTGAGAGGAGAATGTTTGCAGTCCTTTGATACAGGGAAATGGCTCCTGGGAATCTTCTGAGTGGAGCATGAGATTTGGTGGGAATGTTGTGTGTAGGGAAAAAATGCCTAAGTATCAAGCACAGTAAAGAGTGAAAGTCCTGGCTTGGCTGTTCAGCACTATGTGACTAGTCCACTGGCCAGAATTTACTTTGGTCCTATGCCCTCCCCCACACCTGCTTCCCTGGCCCTCTTCCCCTGGACTAATGCTGTCCCCTTGACCCTGCAGAAAGGTGGCGTAGCATCTGGCTTCAAGCATGTGGTACCCAATGAAGTAGTGGTACAGAGGCTCTTCCAGGTCAAAGGGCGTCGTGTAGTCCGTGCCACCGAGGTGCCTGTGTCCTGGGACAGCTTCAACAATGGCGATTGCTTCATTCTGGATTTGGGCAATGTAAGTTCCACTTGTCCTTTTCCAGGGGCCACTGTGGTATCCCTGGCCTGGCTGGGTCTGATTCTGGGGAGGGAGAAACACTCATGAACATGTTCATAGACATTGAGGGAGGGGGACATACCAAAAGGATCAATAGGCCCTGTATGTGTGGTATGAGTGGGGCACACAGACCCAGTAGGATGTGTCTGGTACTTCTAGAGTCTCACAAATGTGGACTGAAGCCAGTCATGTGTGTGCACAGACCTCAGGTCCTCATCATTTGTACTGTGTGCTTGATATGCAGACCCCCTAATGTCTCTTGATACGCATATCTGTGCATTTTTGAAAATATAGACACATACTTTTATTTTAAGCATGTGGCAGTTGTGGGCAAAAAGCATAGACTCTTGTCTACTGTGAACACTAGAGCCATAAGAAGTTCCCACACACGTAGACTTGGACCCACAGTGTATGTCATACCTGTTGTTAGTTGCACATGTACCTGGTATGTGACAATGTGCACGTGGTATACCTCCCCAAGCCCACTTGCAGGCAGATGGGTGATGCCTCATGCATGCTTGCCTCACAGGTCCATGTGAGCACAAACCTGCAAACGGACATGGCCAGACACTGCATCCTAAAACTTCTGTGCATATGAGTCTGTGGTATAAAGGCCCATGATGACTTAGTATAAGCTTCTTATTGAAGGAAAGTAGCATGCCGTGTATGAATCCTGGTGCTGCTCTGTGGCTTTCTCCAAGGCACCACACCTGTCTAACTCCCTATCAAGAAACAAAACATTGCAGCCCTCTGCAAAATGTCTGTTGTTCCCTCCCAGTCCCTTCACCCCTGAGGGCAGTCACCACCTGAAACTCTCTCAACAGGACAGACTTGTTTTGCCCATTTCTGAACCTTATACGCACAAGGTCTTGCTCTTTTGTGTTGGGATTCTTTTGCTCAGCCTTGCATTTCAATGCAGATCACGCCTCCTCCTTGCTCTGTAAGTGCCGACTCCATAGGTACACATCTTGATCACTCATGTCCTAGATGGACATGGGGTGGTTTCTGGTTTGGGCTGCTCTGAACATTCTAGCACAAGTCTTTTGGTAGGTGTACACCCACAGTTCTCGTGGGTCTGTTCCTTAGAGTGGAACTGTGGTTCACAGGGTATTCTAGTTTGCTTTCTGTTGCTGTGATAAACACCATGACCAAAAGCAACTTAGGGGAGGAAAGAATTCTTTTTTCACTTACACCTCCAGGTCACAGTTCATTGTTGAGGAAAGTCAGGGCAGGAACTCAAGCGGGAACCATGGAGGAAGGCTGCGTACAGGTTCACTTGCTGTCTGGCTAATGCTCAGCTAGCTTTCTTATACAACCCAAGACCACCTGCCTAGGGACGGTGCTGCCCACAGTGGGTTAGACCCTCCTACCTCAATCGTCAATCAAGACAGTCCCTCACAGACATGGTTACAGGCTAGTCTGGTCTGGAAAATTCCTCAGTTGAGGCTTCCTCTTCCCATGTGACTCTAGGTTGTGTAAAGTTGATAATAAAAACTAACCCGCAGCACATAGGTTATCTGAGCTGAAGGAGAAAAATTGCCTTCCAAAACGGCAGTTGCAATGTTGCTTCTCACCAGCAGGGGTCATAGTCCATATTCTGTTGCTGTAACAGAACACCAGAGGCTAGGTAACTCATAAACAAGTTGGTTTAGGCTTACAAGGTCTTGTGTTATAGTGATGCTTTAGAAAGAGCGAACCTACAAGAAAAATGTTCCCTCTCTAATGACAGAGCCTGGCAAAGGCCCTTTCCTTCATGGTCATAATGGTGATCAAATTTGAACATGAATTTCAGAGGAGCAAATCATATTTAAGCTGGCAAGAGTTTACATACACAGTCTAGATGTAGTTACGCACTCCCATGTCTCCGGATGTAGGGAGTTCATTCCACTGTACTTGGGTGGCAAATGTGTGCAAGTGTGTGTGTGTACATGTCTGTATATGTGTGCACGCTCTGCCAGCCTTGACCTGAGTAAGCATGGGCAAAGAGGCACTCGCACAAAGCCACAGCTGGCATTTTGCCTTGCCACTGGGTGGTTGTGGGAAGGCTGGGACATGACTGGCTGGGTCTCTGTCTTCCAGAACATCTATCAGTGGTGCGGCTCCAACAGCAACAGGTTTGAAAGGCTGAAGGCCACACAGGTGTCCAAAGGCATCCGTGACAACGAGCGGAGTGGCCGTGCCCAAGTCCATGTGTCTGAAGAGGGTGGCGAGCCTGAGGCGATGCTCCAGGTGCCTGTGGGGTGCAGGCGGGGTGGGGTCAGGCTGCACTTGTCTTCGTCATTTGGTGCCAATCAGAGATGAACATGAAGAGATAGTAAAGTTGGTGCCCCACCCCTGAAGACCATTTTTTTTGTCCTGAATATTTGAGGAGTACGAAGATAGCTTTCCTGATAACTCTGATCCTCTGAGAGCTGAACTGGGGCATCTCGGGGCATGGTGCATGCTGGGAGTGCAAGTCACATCCTCCAGTAGGGAGGACCAAGCCCTCCAAAGGGGCTGGGAGAGAGGTTTTCCCAGCATTCCTTGGCTAGCAGTAACAACCAAGTCCCAGCCATTGATGTTTTATTCTAACCAGTTCTATTCCTTTGTGGCTCAGTTAGTGAACAGTATGATAGGATTGTCAGCTGCTGTGCTTTGAGAATCTATCAATAGAGGCAAGGTTCCCCAGGAAAAGGAGCTCTGCTCTTTGCTGCTTAGCTCTTTCTTGCTGGAAAAGAAGATGCCAGACTTCAGCCATGGTGTGGGAGGGATAGAAAGTGGACAGGCCCCACACGGAGCTGTGAACTCACACAATCACAGCAATTGAAGTTCAAATTCTGGCAGCCACTGAGACACCATGTGGACAAATCTCTCCAGCCCCCAGTTTCCCTTACTGTAAATGGAGAGAGCTAATCCTTGTACCATGAGGAAGTGGAATCTCCTCCAGTCCCTGCTGGAAGGTGTTTGTGCTGGAAGGTGTTCAGCAGTGGCAGGCAGCTCAAATAGAATGCACATGACAGATCAGAAGATCCAGTCTGGGGTAGGGACATAAGGAGGACACTGACTGGCAGATCCTGAGTTCCTCATTAGCAGCCTGGGAACAGGCTCAAGATGTCAGGGCTGGGAGGGTTCCCATGGTGACTCTGCCTGCCCATGTGGCCCAGCATGCCAGGGAGCTCTCTCAGGGGCCTCCATGCTCACTGCCACCCTTCTGCTCCATCTCGCCACTTCTCATAGGTGCTGGGTCCCAAGCCAACTCTGCCTGCGGGTACTGAGGACACGGCCAAGGAGGATGCAGCCAACCGAAAGCTGGCCAAGCTCTACAAGGTAAGTCCCAAGGACAGTGTCCCCCAGACAACTCAGGGTCAGAAGGGGGTCAGGATGGGGAGGCAGGAGACCTATCCCTCTTTGGCTCCCCTACACTGGGACAGGGGCAGGGGGTGAGGGGGAGCTGCTTTCCTAGGTCCAGGGAATACTTGTGTCTGTTGTCACCCTGAATCGAGAGAACAGTAAGAAAGAATGAAGAGCCTGCCATGTCTGGGCCATGCTTTGAAAAAAGAGGGGGGTTATTTTGGGTTTTTAATTCGTTTGTTTTTCAGGCAGGGTCTTACTGTAAAGCCCAGGCTGGCCTAGAACTCTTGATCCTCATACCTTAGCCTCCTAAGTTCTGGGATTCTAGGTGCATACCACCACACCCACCCAGAGGGTCAACTTTGCAGAATTGTGCATGATTTGGGAGAATTTGGCGGGAGAAATGAGAAAGTATCTTAGGAAAATATTTGGTGAAACTGCAAAAGTGGTGAGGGCGCAGGGTACGGTTAACACCTAAAATCTCTCCCTTGTGTGTATTCGGGGTTATTAGTCAGTGCTGGGGGTCCATCCCAGGGCCTTGGGCCTTGTGTATCAGGCAAATGCTGTACCCCTAAGCTAATTCCTGCCCCTTCCTTGTCATTTTAGAAACTGGATTGAGGCTCACAGGTTTGCTATATTGCAGATCCCAGCTCCCAGAGAGTCCTCCTCAGAGCCTGTCAGCGCTGTGTGTGATCAGTCAGTCTTGAGAAATCTAACTAGTGAGATGCCTGTTGTTTTTAAGTCGAATAAACTTTTTACATTGGAATTTCTTAGATGTTCAGAAGAATTGCAGAGTTAGTCCATTTGCCCTCACTCAGCTTCTGCTTAGCATCCTGCATAAGTAGATACACTTATCAAAACTAACTACTGATACTGGGTCAATATTAACCCAGTTACAGACGTTATCCTGATTTCTCCATGTTCACTTCAAGTATCATCAAGAATGCCACATTGTGTTTGACTCTTGTCACTATTTTAAAAAATTTTTATTTATTCTTTTTCATTTTATGTGTATGAATGTGTTGCCTGCATGTGTCTAAGTGTACCCATGTCATTGCAATGCCTGCAGAGGCCAGAAGAGGGCATTGGATCCCCTGGAACTGGAGTTACAGGTGGTTGTTAACTGCCTCGTGGGTGGTGGAAATCGAACCGGAGTCCTCTGCAAGAGCAGCCAGTGCTCTTAACCACGGAGCCATCTCTCCAGCCCCTCTTGTCACTGTTTTCATTACTCTTGAAGTCACTATAATTTCAATAAACTACATCCTCTTCAAGTCCCCATCCTTTTTAAGACAGGGTCTCATGTTTCTCACACATCCTCCAACTTACCATGTAGCTGAGGATGACCTTGAATTTCTGATCCTCCTGCCTCTACCTCCTGAGTTCTAGGATTGCAGTGTGTACTACCATGCCCAGTTTATATGGTGTTCAGGGGCTGGAACCCCAGGTTTTGTGGATGCATGGTAAGCACTCTACATACGAACTGAGCCACATCTCCAACCTGAGTTCCTTTTTTCCTGCATTGATCTCACCTTCCCTTTCCAGGTATTAACAACTATGCCCAGAAGATGTGACAGATTGGGCAAAGGAAAGGACAGCCTAGCTGTGCCACAGAGCTTGGGTGGGCCTGGGTTCCTCTGTTTTCTCACATGTCACTCTATCTCCATCCTGCAGGTCTCCAATGGTGCAGGCAGCATGTCCGTCTCCCTCGTGGCTGATGAGAACCCCTTCACCCAGGGTGCCCTGAGATCTGAGGACTGCTTCATCCTGGACCATGGAAGAGATGGGAAAATCTTTGTCTGGAAAGGTATGGGACAAGGGCCTACATTCCACCTGGCTCCAGTGGCTTCCAGGATCTCAGACGCAGGGAGAGTGTCAGACCTGACCCCCCACCCCGCCACCGCCCCGTGACAAAGGAAAGAAATCAGGATCTTGGCTTTGCAGCTGGCTCACTTATTGCATGATCACGGGCACTTGCTGGACCTGATTCCCTGTTTGGGCTAAAAATGAGTGTTTGCCAAGTGTGTAACAAGATCAGTTCTCTCAGAGGTTAACTGACACCATGTAAAATTTATATTAAAAAGGTCTAGCTCCATGGATCCAGTAAGTTCTTGGGCCCCAGCAAATTGGACAGTGTTAAACAGTTTTTTTTTATTGTGGGACTTGTAAGTTGCTGCTGGGCATGGGGGTCTTTGATGAAGGTGGTCACACCAGGAGGCACCAAGAGAAGTCTTGTGGATGGAATGTTTGCTGTGAGGCTCTTGGAAATCTTTGACCCAGAGACATCTGAGAAGACCCTCAATGTCCTTCCCAAATGCTCTGAGACTAGTTCTGGCCGGAGGACAGAGGGAAGGAGGCAGTGGGTGGGCAAAAAGAAAGTATACAAGCTCCTGGAACCTGGTGGCTGACCTGGGGGATCTGGACATGGACCAGCCAGGGCCTCTTTTGGATCGACAAGGCTCTCATGGTTGGGACAGAATCCAGATTGTGGGTGGGGAGGAGCCTGTCGCCTTTAAAGGAGGCTTCTGGCTGATGGGGTAGTCTGATTTACAGGTTCCCCCTTGCCCTGTCTGCAGGGTGGCCATGGAAGAGTTCTGTGACCCCACTGAGATCCCCATTTCCTTCTATGTGAATGGGAACAAGCTAGGCATAACATATGATCTAAGGCTTTTGTGTGGATTCAATAGAATAGTCTATATGGTTCTCAGAACCAATTCTGTGCTTACTAATGAACCACAGTGGTTATCTAGCCAGGATCCGAAGGGGATCCCCTGCAACTGGGAGCCCTCAGCTCTTAGAGGTGGGGTTCTCTGGCCATGGTCTAAGTCTAAGGAGAGTAGGGAGGTGGGCCATCTGCCCCTTTCCTTGGGTCTCTGCACTGCTAACCCTCCATTATTCATCTGTCTTCTGGCAGGCAAGCAGGCCAACACTGAGGAGCGGAAGGCTGCCCTCAAAACGGCCTCGGACTTCATCTCCAAGATGAACTACCCCAAGCAGACCCAGGTGAGAATCTGAAGACAGTGGAGATAAGGGCTGGAGGAGGTGGCCCACTCCCCTGGGGACTGGGCATCTGAGGCCCCCCAGACCTCCTGCTAGGCAACCCTGCCTCACCTGGCCCCTTTCCTGCCCTTTTCAGGTTTCAGTCCTGCCCGAGGGTGGTGAGACTCCACTGTTCAAGCAGTTCTTTAAGAACTGGCGAGACCCAGACCAGACAGATGGCCCTGGCCTGGGCTACCTCTCAAGTCACATCGCCAACGTGGAGCGTGTGCCCTTCGATGCTGCCACACTGCACACCTCCACCGCCATGGCTGCCCAGCATGGCATGGATGACGATGGCACTGGCCAGAAACAGGTATTGGAACTGGAGTTTTAGGGCAGACACCCAGGCTCTGGCAGTCTCAACAGGCCAAGTTCAGTCACCTGAGATGGAATGTTAAGAGACAGAGAGACTGATATTTAATCAATGTAGCCACATTGGAAAGAACAGGAATAGGGGTCTCATGATGTCAAGCCCATCTGGCATGAGCTTTAGGTTTAAATAGAGGAAGAATTAGGACAAGAGGTATGTATAGTTTTAAGCAGACCTGATCAAGGCATGGCCTGGTTGGTCAGTGTCTCAGATCTGACTCTGCAAGGTCTGAAGAGGTGCTTACTGCTTGAGGAGATCAGAGTGATTTCTACAAGGTGACATGTCTCCAGGGTGCAGCCTCACCCTCACAGACAGTCACACTCACCTGGGGGGGGGTGGTCTGTCCCTCGAGAGTATGTTGCTCTTGGAATCTGCACGTTCAAGACTCTGTCTTATCTTTGTGCCCTCAGCCTTGAAGACAGATGAGATAGGTCAGCTATTCAGAGGCTCCTTTGAAGGAGTAAGGTGCCTGCATGGAGAGCTGACCCAGTGTAAGGGGGCCGAAGGAAAGGAAGCAGCGATGTCAGGTCTCCTCCCACTTAGTTATCTATCCTATGGTCCCAGACAGAAGCCAGAGTGGCTTCTAAGTACCTACTGGTGGGGCTGGACTAGCTGAGGCCAGGCTCCTCCCTCCCTCCCCCCCCTTGCTCCCCCCACCCCCGCCCCGTCCCAGGCATCTGCAGCTGGTACCCTGCCCCCTGCTTCCCTGAGGATGTTTTCTCTAAGGTTTCCATCATAGTTTTGGTGGATAAGATTATTTTATTTTAGTTTCTTTACAATCAGCATTCTCTGAGCACCTCCTATGTGCCAGACTATTTATGAGGCTCTCAGATCTCACCATCTCCCCTAGAAGTGCCTGTATGGGAGGGGACATAACCACAGCCGCAGAAGGTTTTTGAGACCTGTTGTCCCTGGAGATGGAGGGGAAAATGGGGATTTTGTGGGAACACAGAAGGGCAGTGGGAGAGGGTGATTACAGCAGACTGTGCAGGAACAGGGCCTTTGGATGGGGTGTCACAGGAGTAGGAGTTTGCTGCTTGGGAGTAGGGGGCATCCCAGGCAGGACCACTATTTTGGGGGGATAATGCCTTCCCCAGAGGTTGGTGCTGGGCATACTCAGGAATGACCGTGAATGCCATTCATGGGCTGTGGTGCTACTAGGGTTTTGGGGGGGTTGGTTTTGTTTTTATTAAGGTTTGGGGGTTTGGTTTTGTTTTTAGCAGACATATGACAGGCTCATTTTTGTGATTTAGAAAGTCACCATGAAAGTGAGTTGGAGACCAGAACATGAAGGTAGAGAGCTTTGAGGCTGTGATAGTTTAGGGGAGGGAAGGCAATACCCCTAAGGCTGGGAAGATTGTAATGAAGGTGGAGAGGCAGAGGTAGGTTCACCTGTCCACTTCAGATGTTCGTTCTCTTCCTGACAGTAGGGCTTGTCTCTACCTGGCCTTGTCACGGTCCTTGGTGCCATTATTCTCTAATTACTGCAGGGTGTGGGGGGACGAGGCAGTGAGTATTCAGTAGGCAGAGTGTAGCTTGGCTGTGTGTCCTGGGGCTATTTCTGTAATCTCTCTGAGCCTCACCTTCTCACCTGTGAAATGGGGTTTGATCTCTTCCATCACCTTCAAGAATTTCTGAGATCCTGAGATCAGAGGTTCCCAGGGCTCAGTATCTCTGTTGTACCACCAGGTGTCACTGCTGGGCTTCCTGTCACCAGAGCTCTGCAGAGACCCGCCAGCAGGGGTCATTCTGAGGCCACCTAGAGATGGCCCTGACTCTGGAGGTGACCTGTAAATTCCAAGGGATTCAGGACATGGGGAGAATGATAACATTAGTGTTAATTCTGCTAAGAGCAGCTGCCCCCAACAGGCCAGCCATGGTGCTGGGCGCCTTGTCACTTTCATGAAGAGAATTTAAGCCTTGCAGTGATTCCACTAGCTAGTTTCATCATCCCCACTTTTCAGATGAGAAAACTGAGGCTCAGAGAGAAGAAGGAAGTTGTCCAAGGTCACATGACCTCTCAAGGGGTAGAGCTGGGTTTGACTCTGGTCTGGCTCTCCACCCTCCCTGGGCTCATTCTTCCAGAGCTGCTATGGGGGACCTTCCAGGCGGATGCAGAGAGTTAGGCAGACTGTGGTGGGAGGAGCCAGAGCAGTAACCCTGGAATTGAGTCCCTGCCTCCCTGATCCTGTCCTGTTGTCTAACCTCTGTTCACTGTACTGGGCCCTCCAGCCAACCTGAGGTGGGGGAAGGCACACTGCCATGTCTGACCCCAGCTCTACCCTGGCAGATCTGGAGAATTGAAGGCTCCAATAAGGTGCCAGTGGACCCTGCCACATATGGGCAGTTCTATGGAGGTGACAGCTACATCATTCTGTACAACTACCGCCATGGTGGCCGCCAAGGACAGATCATCTACAACTGGTGAGGGCTTGGGCTATGCTTGGGGTATTAGTGGGAACATGGGGCCAGGCTTGGCCTGAATGTGGTGACAAGGGTGATGAGCTAGGCTGGGGTATGGAGGCCTGAGGTGGGACGGCCACACCCTGCCGGGACCCATTCTTGCACAGGATCACAACTTTTAACCTCTTGCCATCAGAACACAGGGAGAGAGACCCCAGCTCAGTCATGCCAAGGTCATCCTTCCAGAGGCTTCCATTATAATAATTACAGGTTATTCTTCTATACTTCATAAACATGTAACATTGTCATATGTGTCCATTACAATCATTACTTAAATAATTGTTTTGAAGCTGAGCAGGTAGTCAGTGTTCCAAAACAGACACAGTAAAAGTATCGTTGAGAAGCCTTACCCCCATCTGTGTCCCTCTGGACTCCATTCATCAAAGTCCCATCCCTTCATGATGCAAATGCTGTGTTATTGCCCTACAGCTTTATCCATGATTTATTCCTGGAAACCAACCTGTGTCACTATATAGAGAGCTTCCTGGTGTGTGTGTGTGTGTGTGTGTGTGTGTGTGTGTGTGTGTGCCCCCGCCTGCTCACACGCGCGCACCTAACAGTCATACCACATTCCTTTGGGCAGCACTACCATGGTTTATTGACAAGTTCCCTGCTGATGCATACTTGGGTGGGTGCCAGTCCTCCACTACTGTAAGCATCACTGAAATTAGTGACTGTAAGCAAACAGATGAATGTTTAAAGAAGTCCCTGTAGGGGTGAGTTCCCAGAAGTGAGACTTCAGGGTCAGAGAGTCAATGGACCTGTCATTTTGATAGATAGCCCCAATCTCCCTAGATAGCATTTATGGTCTTTTATATTCCTGGATTCCCACCAGCCACATTCTAGAGAGTCCCTGTTTCTGTGGATGCATCCCAGAGGACTATGCTGTTAAACTCTTGGATGTTTATCAACATGGTAGTTGATAAAGTGGTATCTTTTTAGACTTGAAATTTGTGTTTGGGGCTGGGGTGTGGTTCGGGGCAGAGGACTTGCCGAGCATGCAGAGGGGCCAGTACCCCCAGCACTGACAAACAAAAAATATGTCTCTTTTACCAGATAAGTTCAGGCTCTTTATCTGTTAAATTTCTTCTTAAAGTTTTCATTTTGAAATAATTTTAGACTGGCTGAAGAGTTTCAAAAATTAAAAACTATCTGGACCATTCTTACACACACACACACACACACACACACACACACACACACACACACACACTGCCTTTCCTCTCCCTGCACTTTGCAGCCATCCAAATGCTGTGTACTTGTCTGTGTGTCCAGTCACCAGTTTTCCATTCCTGTGTCTTTTCTGGGCCAGGTCCTAATGCAGGACCCAGTGGGCTATGTCTAGGGCCCAGGACCCCACAGGATATTTCTTCCTCGTGCCCTGTTAGTCTCCTGGAATCTGTGACACTCTCTCAGCCTACCTTTTCCTTCATGACCTTACACCCTTGAAGAGTACTGGTCAGTTTGACAGCCTCACACTTTTAAAAGCATCTACATTTTTAAACAATTAGATAATATATGGGCATGATATAGATTCTTTTTGTGTGGGGGAAGGAGGTTTGAACTCAGAGCCTCATGCCACTAGGAAAGTATTTACCACTGATATATATCCTCAGTTCCCTTTTTGTTTTTTATTTTGAGGTAGAGTCTCTCTGTAGCTGGCCTGGAACTCACTTTGTAGACCAGGCTGGCCTGGATCTCACAGAGATCCACCTGCCTCTGACTCTGGAGTGCTGGGATTAAAGGCGAACACCACAAAGCCCAGTTTAAGAAGGCTTTTTAACATAGGGTGGATGCCAGGTATGATGGTGCAAGGGCCAGTCTTGGGAAGCTGAGGAAGGAGTCTTTCTAACCCTCCCCTCAGGGCAGTCACTACTGATCAGTCTTTGAATACCCAGGAGGTCTTTTGCACATGTTCTGTGAGGCTAAATTGACTGGTATCTTTTCCCACAATTAGCCCATGCCACGCCTGCCTTTTGCTGACCCACCTTTCTATACAGGGAATGCCCTGACTACTTTTCTACATCTCCTATTTGAGTCTCAGCACACTCTCATGGCTGTCCAACAGGGGATGACCCAGGCAGTACCCTGAAGGGCACATTTAGGACAAGAAGATCTGCCTGCTGTGCTAGGACCTAAGTAAGAAGACAGGCAGCTGAGCTGGGGTGGGCAGGCTGGCTTGGTCACTGGCGCTTGTTCTCCTGACAACCGCTTTTCTTCTCTATTCTTGTTCCATCACCTGCAACATGGAAGTTCATAGGTTTCTGGAGCTCAGGACAAGGAAGAGGCTCAGGGCTCTGTGCAAACGTAGTACTGAGTCTCTCTCTTTTAGGCAGGGTGCCCAGTCTACCCAGGATGAGGTCGCTGCATCTGCCATCCTGACTGCCCAGCTTGATGAGGAACTGGGAGGAACTCCTGTCCAGGTGAGCTAGTGCAGTGCCTCTTCGGGTTGTGGCCTGGGCCTGGTCTAGCCTCTCACTTATCTGGTTATCTACCCATGCATCCATGCCTCTGTCCACCTACCCATTCATTCATCCACCCACCTACCCATCTTCCCATCGTCCATCCACCTATCTACCTACCCATCTATCCTTCCATTCATCCATCCACCCATTAATCTACCCACAAACCCACCTACCCATCCTCCCATTCATCCATCTACCCATCCATCCATTCACCCATTGACTCACCTACCCATCTTCCCATAAATCCATCTGTCTAGTCACCTGCCCACCTACCCATCTACTTATCTATCCATCCATCCATCCATCCCTCTGTCCTTCATCTGTCCACACATCCACATATTCATACACTCATCCACCTACCTATGCAACAAGTACTTGTACAGGGCTTTCATGCTGGAATTCATTCCTGCAGCCAAACACACAGACACTGTCCATCCTGGGCAGTGTCTCCACATCCTCTCTTGGCAGTCCAGAAGGGGATGACCCAGCTAGTCCTTTGCAAAGCACATTTAAGACAAAGAAATCTATTTGTTGTGCTAGACTCTAATTAAGAAGACAGGCTGCTGATCTTCAGCAGGTGGGGAGAAGGGATATTTGGAGGGATTTGGGCTATATGGGGTGCAAGAGCATCTCCAGATCTAGGATGCTCTTCTTGTCCCTCTACCCTCTCACATGTCTGTAATTGATGTCAGCATTCTGGAAGAGTATCTTCAAGCAATCCATCCTTCCATTTAAGGCCGTATTTGCAAACATGGGCTCCCCTGGTTCTTGGACAGATGGGACAGCAGCCAAGGCAGCACCCGGGGGATCTCAGCCATGAGTCATCTCTGCTCAGTGCCTGGGTGTTGTGGGACCTGGTGCTCCCTACCACACTCAGACACAGTGTGATGGCTGTATAGGAGGGCATGGCCCAGGGCCACACAGGAAAGCTAATGCTCTCTTCCCTCCCTGTCAGAGTCGTGTGGTCCAAGGCAAGGAGCCTGCGCACCTCATGAGCCTGTTTGGTGGCAAGCCCATGATCATCTACAAGGGTGGCACCTCCCGAGATGGCGGGCAGACAGCCCCCACCAGTACCCGCCTCTTCCAGGTCCGGGCCAGCAGCTCTGGAGCCACCAGGGCTGTTGAGGTAATGTCAGCTCCTAGACCACAGGGGAATACCCCCCTAAAGACTGTTAGGCCTAGTGAGTAGCCCTCCAGAGACCTGGGGCTGGGTTGAGTGGATGGGGTGTGAGGAAGAAGGCTTTTGGACCTTCCTATCCCAAGGACATCTGTCTTGAGCCTCCTCTTCACCATTCAAAGATACTCAATGTCTCTTGCACACCTTCCATAACAGGCAATCCATTACCTTCCATATCACTCATTCTCTACAGTCTGGAAAACTGTTCCTCATTCCATTTCAGTAGATTACTATGGTCTAAGCACTATAGAGAATTGTTCTAGCACCTCCTTTGTTTTAGACAGTCAACTTCTCTTAATATAGCCCAGGATTCCAGATTATTTTCACTAGTCACAGTACATGAGAGAATCATGGGTTAGCCAGACCTCTCTGTCCAAAGTCTGTGCCCCAGCTCTAAAAGGATGTGTTTATCCACCTTTACATAAGAAGCCAGTCCTGGCTGCAGGGTCTCCTGGGCTGTAAGGAAGGGGTTAGGTTTTTTTCTGGTTCCTGATTAACTGAGCACTGTCCTCTCAGGTGATGCCTAAGGCCGGCGCTCTGAACTCCAATGATGCCTTTGTGCTGAAAACCCCCTCAGCTGCCTACCTGTGGGTAGGTGCAGGAGCCAGCGAGGCAGAGAAGACTGGGGCCCAGGAGCTGCTGAGGGTGCTGCGGGCCCAACCTGTGCAAGTGGCAGAAGGCAGTGAGCCAGGTGGGAGCTGGGAAAGGACCTGGAACTGTCCTGTCTTCCCTTCCCACTGCCTGGGGTTCTATCTCTACACATTCCCTGGGGCCCAACCCCAGGTGTGTTTCAAATGGAAGCAGGTGGATGCAACAAGGGTGGTGGTAAGTGACAGGGTAGTCCCCAGACATTGAAGGAAGGAGGTCTTGGTGTGGACAGTCTTAGAAGGGTCACGGGAGCTAGTGATCATTTCCCAGGAAGCCTTGGGAAAGGGCGGCAGGGGTAACAGTGTCAGAGGGGCGACTGGCTCACTTCACTTTTAAAATCTACAGAGAGGAGAGCCACACCCTTGGCCTTCAGCCCTCAGCCCTCAGTTTTCCTTTCTGTTGGTGCTCAGGACCCACCCCTTCTTACTTGAAATTTCTTGGAACCAGGGCTGTCCAGCAGAAACCTCTATGAGGATAGATGTGCTCTCCATCTCCCAGCCTTAGCTCGATGGCCACTAGTCATGTACACTTTAGTAGAAATGGCTGAAACGAGGAGCGTTTGATTGTATTTAATTATGATACATTTTTGTGGAAATGGCTGCATACAGACAGAGCAGGCATGTGTTATAGAAGGAATGTGGAAATTTGGATTCAAAAAAGATTTGCTTCTTGGCTTTACTACTTCCTAGCTGGGTGAATTTGGCTTGCTTCACCTCTGAGCCTCACTGCCTCATGTGCTGTCGGCATGATTCTTAGGTCCATCCTGCAGTGCTATAGTCCGAAGCCATGTGTCCATTGCCAAGTCTACCCTTTCCAAGCCTTTCTTTGATTGATAGTCTTTGAATTCCTTCCACTCCTTTTCCTCTTGGGCTCCTGGGATCTCAGGGAGGAGGGCAGGCCACTGGGTTTGGGCCTGGTTTGCCCTGAAAGCTGGTGAGATGTGCTTTATGGGGCCATGGCTTCCCTCAGTAACTGGTGTGGTCTCCCCTCACAGATGGCTTCTGGGAGGCCCTGGGTGGGAAGGCTGCCTACCGCACGTCTCCAAGACTGAAAGACAAGAAGATGGACGCCCACCCTCCTCGCCTCTTTGCCTGCTCCAACAGGATCGGCCGCTTTGTGGTGAGCCTGGAAGTCATACCTTGGCTTTTGCCTGGGGAAGGAGGCAGGTTCAGGGGGGCTAGTGAGCTGCAGAGCCTAGAGAAACAGATTGAAGGCCCAGTGCAGGAAAAGAGTCCCTGTGGGTTGGACCAGCTGGGGACTATGGATGCTTCTTGCTTGAACTTTTCTGACCCCTCCCAGATTGAAGAGGTTCCTGGCGAGCTTATGCAGGAAGACCTGGCTACTGATGACGTCATGCTCTTGGATACCTGGGACCAGGTAAGTGAAGGAGAGAGGGTAAAGGCCTGGGCAGAGACAGAAGCTGGACTCGGCTCCAAGATGAGCCACCAAGATGGTGTAAAAGAGGCAGCACTGGGTGTTGCCAAGGAAGTCTTGAGTGGCTGCAAACCATGTCCCCTCTCTGAGCCTCTGTTTCCTCATTTTGTGGGCTGTAAAGTGAGAGCGGTGAGACCTGCCTGGCAGGCAAATGCCCCCTTGGAAACTGCAAAGTGCCTTAGAAACACAGATCACATGACCTCATATCATGTCCTCCAGGTCTCAGGGGAGTAAGTGTGAATTCTGGCTTTCCGTGAAGAAAGATGAACTTAGTAGTGTGTCATGTGTGGATATAAGCTGTCCAGTGTTGCTTGGAGCCTTGGAAATGTCCTCCCTTGGCTCTAGGCTCTCTAACCTCATCTAGGGCAGTTGCCTTGAAGGGCCCAGCAGAGGTAACAGCATTCACTCATTCACCCAGGATCAATTGAGCACCATCCTACACCAATGCTCTGTGTAGAGGATGTGAGGGATGGAGGACTGGATCGAATCAACCGCCTATGCCCTCCCTTGACCCTTGCCTAGCTCAGTAACCCATTCTACCAAATGCCTCCTCCCAGCATCCTCCAGCTTGCAGAATGGCTGGTCACAAAGGCCCAAGCCTGTCTTCCTCCCACACAGTAGCTTTCGGGCCCCAGTGGGAAGATCAGTAAGAGTGTTTGTTTGCAGCTTGACCCACTCAGTTGTCATCATTGACTGAGCCATTTACCTGCTTGTCCATCTCCTGATGTAGTCCTTGACCAGTGGTCCTTAGTATCACTATCTTCCGGGCAAAACACCAAGTACTAGGAATCCTACAATGCATCACATAAACCATATTGGGTACCACCAATGCAGAGGGACTTCCAGTTCTATAAGGAGCACGTTGGCAAATGAGGATGAGACACGAGGCCTGGCATTTTATTGTCCAATGCCATCTTATCAATGGCAGATGTTATTGATTGTGATTATTTGAGGGATAGGTAGATAAAAATAGATTACTTGATGAGTAAAACATGTAGCACACAAGTATATTCCAAACCCATATAAAAACTGGATTAGCATGTCTCTAATCCCAGGCCTCCTGTGGGCAAGATGGGAGGCAGAGACAGAAGAATCCCTGGAAACTCATCAGCTAGTCTGGTGTACACAACTCTGAACAACAGGAGATCCTGTCTCAGAGAAGGTAGATGGTGAGAACTAACACGCAAGGTTGTCCTCTGACCTCCACATGCACCCACTGGCACACATGTGCCCCCCTATGCACACATCTAAAAATAAAAACAAAATAGATGGTACACAAACATCAGTGGAATATATTTTTAAAGTTATTTTTTTTTAGATTTGTTCATTTTATTTGATGTGTATGAGTGTATTGCCTGCATGTATGTATGTGTACCATGTGGGTACAGTGCCTGAAAAGACCAGAAGAGGGCATTGGATTCCCTGAAACTAGAGTGATAAGTGGTTATGTTAGGCCTTCTGCAAGAACAGCAAGTGTTCTTAACTGCTGAGCCATCTCTCCAGTCCCTAGTGGAATACCTGTATTGATAAAGACAGAGATGGGTGTCAAGTAGCCTTTCCATGTACATTTGTTGAGTGAATAAATGCAAGAGAATGTGTTTGGTTACTCCCTTACATATATGACTCATGAACTTTTAGAGAGGGCTCTCCATTTCTGCCTCAATATTGCAGTGATAATGAGTGAAGCAGGAAGGGATGGGAAGATGGAAGGGGTGGTATAGACTGAGGCAAACTGGATCTGCCCACCAGAAGGGTCACCACTGCTCAGCTTCCTCCAAATGAAGGTCATAGCCCAGTGCTGCCAGGTCCTTATATACATACATACATGCATATATATGTCTTTTTGAGATAGGGTCTTCCTGTAGCCCCAGCTGGCCTGGAACTCACTGTGTAGACCAGGCTGGTCTCAAACTCAGAGAGATCGGCCTCTGTCTCTGGAGTGCTGAGATTAAAGGCATGCACCACCATGGCTGACTTCAGATCCTCATATTTCAAGAGAAGTTAGATACCTAGACTCTTACATCATCGCCGGTAACTAAGTTTGTGGGAAATGGTATTACAGGCCAACACACAGTAATGGGCAGGCATATGTGTGTAGGTTACTGCTCTGCAGCCTCTGTTCCAGTCCTTCCAGTCACTGTCTGAAGGCTGTTAGTGTAGTGAAGGGCTTTGTCTTGTCTGACATCTGGGACCACCACCCTCACCCCGTTACCCCGTTCTTCATTCAACAGCAACTGCTGCCAGGAGCTCTCATGTGTTTTTCCCTTTCACATTTCACCTCCAGGTCTTTGTCTGGGTTGGAAAGGATTCTCAAGAAGAGGAAAAGATGGAAGCCTTGACCTCTGGTAAGGACCCAAGCCTCATGTGTGTGTGTCAGGGTCGGGGGCGGTCTGGGTGTCTTTGACTGAGGTGGGAGCAGCTTCTGGTGCTGGTCTAGGACTTAGCAGCTGTGGGATGGGGACTTCCTTCTCCACAGCGGGAGCTTCCTGCTGGGGGTGGTGTATCCAGAAAGTCAGCTTTCTGTGACTCTAACAAACACCCAAAGTAATTGGTTTATAAAGACAGAATGTTTATCTTTGAGGTTCCAGTCCAAGGTAGGAGGTGTGTAAGGAGCAAAGACATCAGGTCTTGGAAACAGGAGAAGAAGGGGTGGGGTCCCACCAACTTCAAGGGCATGCCCCCAAGGACCAGAGGATAGTGTTTCCTGTGGTTCCCACTAACCCCCAGTAGTGCCAAACTGAGGGTGAAAGCTTTGGGGACAGTCCAGGTCCAAGCTGTAGCAGGTATGAAGGGACAGATACGTGAGACCAGGGGAAGAAAAGAACAAACAAGAAGCCATGTCCCACTTCCAGCACGCCCAAAGGTTTCCTTTGTCAGGGTCTCCGTGTTCAAAAGCAGATTCCTAGTAGCCAAAGAATGCTGATTTAGAGGTTGGGAACCTAAAGGCAGTTTCTTTATTTAATATCTTCCAGTCACCAGGGGGGAAATGATACATCCAGGAAAAGCTTTGAGAGGCAGGAAGTTACGCAGTAGTTCCTGTCCCCTTTTGTGCTGGGGGCAGGTTTCGGGGGAATCCACACGGGGATCTTTGCCTGCAAGTGATGATGTCCAGTAAGGATGGTAGACAGAGCCCAACTTTTCTGGCAACCCTCTCCCTGAAGAGGAGATATTAAGACCCCCTGGGTTTCCTTCTCTTCCATGTGTGTCTGCAGCTAAGCGGTACATCGAGACAGACCCAGCTAATCGTGACAGGCGGACTCCCATCACTGTTGTGAAGCAGGGCTCTGAGCCTCCCTCCTTCGTGGGCTGGTTCCTTGGCTGGGATGACAACTACTGGTCTGTGGATCCCTTGGACAGGGCCCTAGCTGAATTGGCTGCTTGAGTAAGGGCCAGTGCCACCAGTGTCATCCATCAGTGCCTTTGAGAACTGTCCATCTTCCAAAGAGATCCTGTGGCAAGTAGGACACTATGCTGTGTGTGTGTGTGTGTGTGTGTGTGTGTGGTTTTGTTTTGTTTTTTAGTTGGTTTTTTTTTTTTACAGTAGCCAAAACAAGCCCTATAAAAATTCAGGGTCTTTGCAAAATTGTCTCAAGTATCTGTGCTTTGGAAATTGAATTCAATAAAAAGCTTTTTGAAGTGTGTTCTAGATGACTTCACCGTTTTCCTCGTTCCACAGCCCTAGCTGGGATTCTAGGTCTGCACCACCATGCCTAACCTAGCTGAGATTGTAGGTCTGCACCACCATGCCTAACCTAGCTGAGACTCTAGGTCTGCACCACCGTGCCTAACCTAGCTGAGACTCTAGGTCTGCACCACCGTGCCTAACCTAGCTGAGACTCTAGGTCTGCACCACCGTGCCTAACCTAGCTGAGACTCTAGGTCTGCACCACCGTGCCTAACCTAGCTGGGATTCTAGGTCTGCACCACCGTGCCTAACCTAGCTGAGACTCTAGGTCTGCACCACCGTGCCTAACCTAGCTGAGACTCTAGGTCCGCACCACCGTGCCTAACCTTTTATTGTTTTTTTAGTGCAGCAAGCTGTACGTGACAGAGAATTTTGTTTTAACCAGTTGGTAGGCATACAATGCTGTATCCTATTACACAGACATATGTGCAGTGCAGCCATCACCATCACTTGTACCCGAATATTTTTATAGTTCCCAGCATAAGTGCTATGGGCATTAAATAATAACCCTCTTTATTCTTACCCTGGAGAATCTTTGTTCTACTTTCTTGATGAATTTGCCTATTTGGGATATCTCACATAAGGGGAGTCATACAATATGTGCTGGATAGCTTTAGTGTCAACTTGACACCTGGGTTGAGGGAGCCTCAATTGGGGAACTTCCTTCAGTGGACTGAGAGAGATGCAGTGTCTTAACCACCATCGCATCCTGTGATGTCAGCCTGCACTGTCTTCTCTACATCTGGTTCCTCCTGTAAGTTCCTTCTGCTACCCAGAGACCCTTTGAAGAGATCTCTGCCTTGGCAGCTGCCTCCCAATTTGCAGCCTTTGGAGCAGAGAGAGGGATCCCTTGACGCCCCTTCTGGTCCCTCTGGGCCTGCATCTTTGTGGATGTTTGGGGCATTCAGGCTCCCTCTTGGGCACGCCCATGAACTGCTTCAAACCTTTTCTCTCTAGACCAGTGCAAGGACAGAGCCCATGCCACTATCCTTCCTTCTAGAGTTTTCTCATTGCCTTTCCTCCTCTTGACCATATCACTCCATGTTATGGACACAGCCCCTGTGTGTAGGACCATTGAACAGAGCCCAGGGTGAGGTTTGGAGAGTGGGAATCCTGAGAGTGAGAGAGGAGAGAGAGAGTGTGTGTATGTGTTTACACCATTGTTTCCAAGCTGAACTTGTGCAGGGAGCTTTTTGGAAGCATGATTCTCTTGGTGCCCTGTCTCCAGAGATTCTGAGTCATTGCAGAAGCCATGAGGGCAGCAGAGGAGGAATTTTCCAGGTGGAGTATGAGGTAGGTGGAGGCGAATCCTCCCAAGCAGAAGGTGCAGTAAAGGCGGGCACTGTGGGGAGAATGGTGCATTCGGGGACAGACAGCCCACGCAGCTGGAGCAGGTGCAGACTGGGAGACCGTGACGCCGCACAGTGGGCAGAAGCCTTGAACACTACGCCAAGGGATATGGGTTGATGCTACGTCTGCCTGCCTGCCCTGTCTGCAAAGAGCTGTCGGTGATCAGAACAATTGACTTGACAAGTGTAAGGAGCTGTAGCTCAAGCAGCCTTTTCCCAGAAACTGCTCCTAGGGTCTCTTCTCAGCTGGAGGCCAGGCTAGACAAAGCTTGCGTTCTTCCTGGAAATTCCCAGCTCATGCTGCATGTGGACCTGCCCATGAATTCTTCACTTGGTTTACACTGGCATGCCAGGGTGCAGTTGTGGCCTGGAGATGCTCGATTGAAAACTGCCTGTGGTCACAGAAGTGCCCTCACTTCCTTTTTTTATTTCAAAAGCAAGAGTGAGTGGGGAATCATTTCAATGCTAGATTTTGTGATGTCCCACAATGGAGAAATGATTGTGACACACCAGGGCCAGGTGTCAAACCTTCCTCTGTTAAACATTGATCTGGCCTTAGATCCTATGTGGGCTCTTGGGCAACTGATTTCAACAGTTATTTTGTGTAAGACATTAGAAATATAACACAATTTTTTTTCCTCTGAGTTAAGGATGTAGTTCAGTGGTAAAGTACATGCCTACATCATAACACTAGTGCATGCACACACACATACACATATACTTAAATGGGGTGGTAAGAGGGAGAGGGGTGATGTAGTCCTGAATGGCCTGGAACTCTCTATGTAGACCAGGCTGGCCTTGAACCCACAGGGATCCACCAGCTTTTTTTCCTAATGTGTGTGATTCTCTTGCCTGCATGTATGTAAGTGCACCCATGTGTACAATGCCTACAGGGACCAAAAGAGGGCGTTGGGTCCCTGGAACTGGAGTTATAGATGGTTGTTAGCCACCATGTGGATGCTGGGAACCAAACCTGGGTCCTCTGTAAGAGCAGCCAGTGCTCTTAACCTCTAAGCCATTTCTCCAGGCTCTGCCTGTCTTTTGTTAGACAGGGTCTCACTATATAGCCATGAATGGCCTCTAGATAGACCAGGCTGGTCTTGAATTCAGATATCTGCCTGCTTCTGCCTACTGAGTGCTGGGATTAAAGATGTGCATCGCCACGCCCACCAGAGAGTTCTAAGACTCAAATTCCCCACTTGCAAAATGGCAATATTGAATTAATTTATTACTTAACCAGTAGTAATCTAAAGAGATAAAGAGTGACTAACATCTGGGCTTGGAGTCAGGCCTGGTTCCAGTTCTAGCTCCATCACTTACTGGTAATGCAACTGTAACTTACTTAGTTTCCTGACCTGTGAACTGGTAAGAACAGGGTCTATCTACTGAGAACTGTATAAAGATTAAGAAAAGCAATGCTTAACCCAATGTAGGGACCCATACTAAGTCCTCAAAAAAATTAAAATATGCAAAGCCTAGTGCATCCATGGAGGTAAGCCCCCGTGCACTGGGGTCTGATAGGGTGTGTTGGGTTGTAAGCACTGAAGAACCAGCCCAAACTAAGTTACTCTGGAGCTCACTATGAGAATCTGGAGTCTAGAGATTTTGGTGGTTGATGCAAGCCTCTATGTCTGGGTTTCCTGCTGGCTGTCTTGGCCCTGAGCTCCATCTGATAGCGAAGTGTCTGCAGACATTCTGGTTCTCAACCATACATGGAAACGTTCAGAGAAAAAGACAAAAAGCTGTTTGCCAGAAAAGAGAAGTTCACAGAAAACCTTCACTCAGGTTTCGAGTCCACATGGGGCCACACAGGACCACACCCCCATTCCTGACAAGATCATAGACCTGGAAGGTGGGATCAAAGAGGCCCATCTGACTGCTGGGGTAAATTCCTCCTCTCCTGAGGTGAGCATGCGCAGTGGGAGGCAGCTGAATGAGGCAGGGGTTCCGTGGAAGGAAGGAGGCAAATGGACACAGGGTGGGTGGCTATCTTGTTGGAGACTTTTTAAGCTAGATACTGAAAATTAAAATGAGCAGTAAAGACTCCTTATAGTCTTGTGGTGTGTGGTAAAAGTCCAGAAGGTTTAATATCCAGCCCATCCTCACCCCAAATATTTTTTTTTTGGTCTTTTTTTTTTTTTTTTTTTTTTTAGACAGGGGCCCCCCGTAACCCCCGCTGGCCTGGAACTCACTATGTAGACCAGGCTGGCCTTGAACTTGCAGAGATCCACCTGCCTCTGCCTCCCAAGTGCTGCAACTAAAGGCATGCGCCACCATGCCCAGCCTCCAAATCTTTTAAAGGGCTTATTTATGTGTATGAGTGTTTGTCTACATCTATATATGTACACCATGTGTGTGTCCAGTGCCCAAGGAGGCCAGAAGAGGGCATCAGATCCCCAGAACTGGAGTTAACAGTTGTAAGCCTCCACATGGATGCTGGAAACCAAATATGGGTCCTCTGTAAGAACAGCAAGTCCTCTAAACTGCTGAGCCGCCCCTCCAGTTTCTTCTAAAAATCTATCTATCTATCTATCTATCTATCTATCTATCTATCTATCATCTATCTATCTATCTAATCTATCATCTATCTATCTATCTATCTATCTGTCTGTCTGTCTGTCTGTCTAGTGCATGAGTATGTATATTTTTGTGTGGGCATGTATGGAGGCTAGAGGACAACTTCTGGGACCTCGTTCTCTCCTACTATGGGGGACCAGAGAATCAAACTCAGGTGATCCATCAGGCTTGGCAACAGGCACCTTTACCCACTGAGCCATCTTGCTGGCCCTCCCAGAATCTTTAAGGGAAACTTCTCAGCTTATGAGCCCAAGTCTTTCGATATCTAAAACCTCAGTTTTAATAGTGGTTTTCAATTTCCTCCCTCACCAAACATTTCTTTATAGGGTGGATGGAAAAAGACAGCATCCTTTTAGTGAGTCCTTTAGGCCAGTTCTACCTTCATCTGAGATGGGTCTGCTATGAGCCCAGAGTTATCAGCATCACTGTAAGAAACAACCTCAATGAACCCAGGGTGTTCCCATGGCCTGGTCAATACACCAGGATTATAATGGCAGCAAAAGAAGGGAACCTGCCTTGCACAGTGCCTGGCACTCAATAAATGATAGTTTCTTTAGTCTAATGTTTAGTTGTCACAGAGTAAAGATGTTTTAGGTAACCGGGCAGCTTTGAAATGAGGGTATTAGGTATGAACTAGTCTAGCAGTTCTGAAGTCCTTTATAGGCCCAGTGGTTGGGTCATTGTGCCCTTCAGGTATACAATCTGTGTACATGCCCATGGGTGCATTTTCCAAAGACAGGTCTGCAGTTTTTAACACATTCTCATAAGGACTGCGGATAGAACTTGTACAAGGCTGTGATACAGGTTGGATGGTGCAGAAAGATCAACACCAGAGCATGACCGTCACACTGGCATCTGTACCATGAGGTACTGTGACTTTACAAACATGATTCAAATTCCACTTAAAAGTGGTAAGAAAATGCTGATGCTGAGAAGCAAAACAGATAAATTAGTTAAGAGCAGAGTCTGATTCAAAGCTGGAAGTCTTTGTAACCAATTTTTTTCTCTAAGCCGCCTTCCCATCGATTTACTTTCTAAGTGTTATAATGTGAACTTGAGAATTCATTCTGTACTTCAAATTTTTTTTTAACAGTGTGTAGTTTCCTTGGAAAGGAGGGCTTGCTGTTAAGAGGAAGGGTGTACAGTGCTGACAGGTAGGACTTGAGTTCACCATCCATTTCTGATTTTAGAAGACCTGACAGTGTGAGAAATCACAATAAGATGGCTGAACCCTGTTTTCTTTTTTTTTTTTTCTACTCAGGCCAATGATGTAAACATGTTGTGGTTACAAACACCCAACCAAGTTGAGTTATAACTCAACTTCAGCTAGATCAGATAACCTAAAAATGAAGTTTAAATTTAAGATCCCCTCACATACAAATGCCATCCAATGAACTCTACAGCGATGAAATGCAAATGGTGTGCTGGGGGGTATCTATAAAGATGGTGGAGGCAAGCAGGGTCACATGAAGGCACATTGAGATTTTTTGGCACTGGACAGACCTGGGTTTGAATGCCACCTTTGCACCTTACCAACCTATGACTGGCTAAGTTTTACCTTTGAGCCTCAGTGTCATTATCTATAAAGTGGGAATAGGTGTTGATCTTATCAAACTGTTTTGAGGATAAAGGTAGTTATTCAAAGGCTAGATGTTGCAGGTGAAAGCCACTGGCTTTATAGTGCTACTTCAAGGAGAGATGGGTCTGTGTGATTATCTGAGAGACAGCAATTTGGAGGACAAAAGAGAAGCCAGACAAAGCTCATGGGGAACAAGGATCTCAAACTCTCCAGTGAAGATGCTTGGACACTGAAGGCCAGCCTGGCACTGGAGAATCTGATGTGACACTTCTGAAAAAATGCCCTCCACATACACTAATACAGGCGGAAGCACACAATCAGCTACAGTGCACACAATTTATTATACATGGCTAGAAGGGAAGGACTCGCAGAAACCCCCACACCAACACCCTCATTCTCCGGCTCCCTTGTCTCCACCCCTCCACACTGACTGAACTTGAGCCTCTTGGTAGTAATTCACAAGACAGACATGAAGGCCATTTGGTGCCTGGAGAGGGAAACACTCGGAACCAGGAGCATTGTTACTCTACCTCTGGAAAGAGATTTTCACCAAGACATGGGCTTTCCTGGTCCTCAGTGGTATAGGGTGAGCCGCTTTCCAAACAGATAAAATCACCATTTTAAAATGCAAAATATCAATGCAACTTCAATCCTTAGTGGAAATATTCTACATACGTCCAGCAAAAGAACCTGGATGGATGGTGCTTCAAAGCTTGGAAGGTAAGCTTGGAAACAGGGTACAGAGGGAGACCTCCTGAAGTGGGTGAGCCTGAAGTGAGTCCACTAAGGGCAGATGTGAACAGTGGTGCTCTGATAAGAAGCTGTTAAGACTTCTCCAGGTGAACTGAGAGTCTCAAGGAAGTGTTGTAAAGGTCACTAACCAGCTTTCTAGACCAGCGGGAAGGATGTCAGACTAAGAGACAAAGAGCTGACCACTTCCTCCTTTGGATTGACATTTTGTAACAGAAAAGGAATAAGGCAAATATAAAAGTTCTGCATCTGAGCAGCTAACCAAAGTCTGACATTGTCTATGCTGGTTATCAGGTATTGTATGTTCAAGGTATTCGGAGTCCCTTGTTACCAGTTAATAAGTAGGATGAGCCATCAAAATGCTTCACAGTATATAATAATCAACAGCATGCAGAGAGCAAAATGTAGTGGTATTTTTTTTAAGTATTTTAGTCCTTAAGCTATTCAAATAGGCATATAACATTTATAGAATTTAGAAAATTATTTTTTAAAAAATAAAAAATTTAAAACCTGATATACAAAAATAGGCAAGAGTGAGAAAAGCACTTCTGTGACGAGAATTCAGCTGGCCAAGAGGTAGACCAGAGGGAGGCTCAAAACTAAAAATGCACCTATTATTTTCAAAAGGATCACCACAATAATGAAGTCTCTTTTTCACAACTTTGACCATTTTCTCTAGCTCTGACAGGGTCTGGCAGGAGGTGGGACTCATTCTAAAACAGTTTGGGTCTAGAGAGTGAACGGACTTTCGGGAAAGTCCTTACTTAAGACTCCCTAAAGGAAGGCACGGATGGCCAGGTGAAGCTGGGTGGTAGCACAGGGCATCACTGTCTGCAGAGCGTTCATCCAGCCCAGGGTCAGGTGGCAGTTCTGGGCTACGTTCCTTCCCCTGATTTGACTGCTCATAGAGGACTCAGAAAGGAAGTCAAAAGAAGTAAGCCTTAACCTACTACAGAATAATCTAAAAGTACAAACTGTTAAATATTTTAGAGAATAAGAGATTATTATCTATAAATGATCAATCTCTCCGTATTTACAAGCTAACTTTTTTTTTTTTTGGTGTTAGTAGGCAAATGCTCTACTACTGAGCTACACTCCAAGCCCCAAAGAAAGTCTTTCATCTGTTTTTGTGACTCCTTTTCATTTTAAGAGCCCCACATTCAACATGCAGAAAAGGAAAGGAAGGGAGGATATTCAAGGTTCCTGCTACTCTCTGTGAGTTAATGGCTAATTTGGTCCCACTTTATCCTTGGAAGGGTATAGCACAACTCTACACTGACTTATATGGCTTATTGTTTTGACTTCATGATGCTTTGCAACATATCTATGGGCAGAGGAAAGACAATTGTCGAATTTTTCTCAGCCGCAATGGTGGTCAGTGTTTGGAGGTAGCGGAGCTGAAGGGCAGCAGGAGACTCGGTGATAACCATGGAGGCTTCTTTCAAGGCTCTGGATGCATTCATTTCTCCCTCAGCTGCAATAACCTATAGATGAGGGGAAAGGGAGGTCAGAGCGAACACCATGGTGCCACACAGCAGTGTTCCAACTGGGCTATGCATACCTTAGGTGGGCACATGGAACAATCCAGGAAGTAATCAGTGTCTAGAGACCCAGTTCCAGATGTTCTTTTTCCTAAAACTGAATTGTCTGAGTATGTCTGGTTCAAGACATCCTCTTTTACTGCTGCATTTCTCCCATTTAACAGGAGACCAAACAGAGGGGCAATTCACAATACTTCGTAGGGGGTCAAGCAACTGACCTTAATGTGTGGATGCAAATCCTTTGCAAGGCAGGTGGGTTTCCAATTCTTTGATTTCAAAGAAAGGAAATATCTTATTGAACTCAAAACTGACAGAGCTATCTTGATAAAAAATTGCAACAAGCTGGGCGTGGTAGCGCACGCCTTTAATCCCAGAATTTGGGAGGCAGAGGCAGGCGGATCTTTGTGAGTTCGACACCAGCCTGGTCTACATAGTGAGTTCCAGGACAGCTGGGGTTACAAGGAGACCCTGTCTCAAAAAAGACAAAAAAAAATTGCAACATGATTTTTAGCACACTCATTTGTGTGCTTGCTGAGGAGTACATGACATTAAACACAAGTTCCACTTCTGTCCACTTACTTAAATAGTTTCTGAGTGTGTTTATAAAAGTAAAAAAAAGAAAAAAACTAATGCTGAATGTTGCCTCTTTCTAGTAACAAGCAATAGCCATCCACATGCATATGATTTAATTCCTCATGTATTGTACCAAAAGAAGTGGATCTAGTAAAAATTACTTCATATTTAGAAGAAATTCTGAAACATTTGGAGAATCTTCATACAGAAAACCTTAAAAAATTACTTCTTACATCCTAATATATATTGCAGTAAGATAATAAAATAATTCATGACAAAGCACATTAAGAAAAAGATCTGTGGAGGAGGTGTCTTCTTTTCGGGAAGGAAAAGGTACATGAAATATTATTGATTGTTAAAGAGCTTATTCACATTATCTTACTTACATTTTACTAGATATACTTAGAAGAATGACATTATCAGTTTCATTTAGAAATGTAATACAATATACAAGGAATTATATCTTGGAATGAACATATATTCAAGATAAAATTTTCACGTGCCAATCTAAAACTGAGTGATGAGAGATACAAGTTTTTCAAACTCTTTTTAAATCTCCCTTGGGATTCATAACCAGGTGTGTTTCAGAGCGTTGGCCCTGAACTCCTTCTGAGACCTGATTAACATGTTTACTTGAAATGTCGAAGAAGACAACGAAGTGGGTTAACTTCCAGCACTGCCCCTCAGCCTCCCTCCTTCCCAGTTTGCACAACTGCACGTCTTATTTGGGGTCATCAGTAGTTCTCCGATAGGAGATCTCAAGAAATTGGATAAAGAAGTAGCTTCAGGAGTGGTAACTTCTGCCCCAGATCTGCTACTAAGAAGAAATTTTTATATAATTTTTATGATTCTCTCCATTTGGTTAAAAGTACCAGAAGGCATGGTTACCTGTGGCTCCTGCTACTTCTGCTAAGTGGAGTCCCTCCTCTTCCTACCCTCTACTGTTTCCTCTAGTCAAAATTAAGCACCGTAACCTTAGGAAAGTTCTCACCTCTTTTTGTAAAGTTTCTTACCTCTTTTTGTTTTAAATCAAGGAATGCATGAATTATGATGGCTCCAAAACAGCAAGAAAATTGTCACGATTTTAGTGACTGTACTAATTGGTGTGTGTTCTCTCAACAAGTCTCTGCTATTAATATGCTTGCCTGCAGTTTGCCTCACTTTTATGAAAATTAAATTTAGACTTCAAAAAAAGAGATTTATTTCTGTTTATTTTATGCGTAAGAGTGTTTTGCTGCATGTATGTAAGTGCTGGCAAAGGCCAGAAGAGGGTTTCAGATCCCCTGGAACTGGAGTTTGGATGGTTGTTAGTTACCATGTGGGTGCTGGGACTCAAGCTAGGGTCCTCTGTAAGAGCAGCCAGTGCTCTTAACCACTGATCTGTCTCTATAGCCCCAGTTTTTCAAACTCTTAAGGGTTCATATACATAGGCAAAAAAGTGCTGATCACTGCATGATGGAAACAGCAGGAGTGTTGGAGAGAGTTAAACTGGCTTAAGCTAAAATCCTAAATCTAATACATCCTAGCTGAGTGTCCTCAGAGAACAGACAGTGAAGATACATAAAGTTTTGGATGCGTAAGTGGAGACTATTATACAAAATAGCAAGGAGAAAGTCAAGATCTGATTTTGGATCTAACTATGGTTTCATGTGTTTGTCTAAAATGTTCTTTCTTAACTTTATCCAGATGGCAAATTTATCAATTCTTTTTCTTAAATTCTTAAAAACTAATGTTGTGTGTGTGCATATTGTTTTGCTTTTGAGTCAGGCTTTTACTATACAGCACAAATAGACCTTTAACTTCACTCTGTAGCCCAGCCTCAGCCTTCTGGGTGCTGAGATTACAGGTGTGAGCCACGCCTACCTTCTATGTTTTAGTGTACAAAAGATTTAGAAGCTAAATAAGGGCAGCAACTTTTAATTCGCAATCCTGTAAGAGAAGGTATTGGATGTCATAAGCATTGAGGTTAAAATTGTGATTTCATCAAGTTGCTCTCTTAGGATTTCAAAATATTAATGGCTTATAATATCCTTGTAAATGTCAGAATTGGCAGCAATATCCTTATACCAATGAGATTTCATTCCCTTATACAGCAAACTTGTAGGTGCCAATAAGCCCTGTGCAGTTGCTGGGGACAGGGAAGAGAGACAGGAAAGAGATCATTTCATGCTGGTGCTGAAAGAAAGATGTACAAGGCACAGCACCAAGAGGAAAGAAATATTGCAGAAGGCAGAGGGGTGAGGTATATAAATGGAATGTCAAAGAATGACAGGGAGCCAGGAGGATGGCTCAGTGGGTAAAAGGATTTGCCACACAAGCCTGACATCTTTAGTTCTATCCCCAGAACTCATGTAAAAAACATGGATGTAGTGACATCTGTAATCCCAGCACTACAATGCTGAGATGGTAGACAGAGATAGGAAAAGCACCCGGATGCTCACAGGCTGGCTAGCCTGAAGAACACAGTGAGGTGGGAATAAGAAGAGACCCTGCCTTAGCCAGGTGGGAGGAGCAATTCCCCAAAGTTGTCCTCTGACCTCCACATGCGCACAAGTGCACAGATGTAAATATATTTTTCATAAACTTAGAAAAAAAGAATTACAGGTTTGCTATGCAGATAAAAATGAAGAAGAACATTTTTGCCAGAACACAACAAACAGTTTCCATACTCCAGAAAACCAAGTGACAGAATACTGTGTTTGGCAGTGGTAAAACGGGGGGGGTGGTGGAGACAGAGGACAAACTGGGTGGGGGGGGGGGTGTAAATGGGGTCAGGACCTGAGGGGCAGTGAAGGCCAAGGTGGTTTTCCCGCTGTAGGCAGTGGGAAGCCACAGAATGGCTTCGAGTAGATAAAGAACTTCATCAGATCTAATTTGAGAAAAGACTTGGGGATGCTGGACAGACAAGAAGAGACTGGCAAATGGAACTGTGCCAGCAGAGTCACTGTAGTGGAGACAGAGGACAAACTGGACTGGGTTGCCGCTCAGGAGAGTCAAGAGTATGTTCAATAGTATGTGGATCTAGGTATGGGAGGGGAGGAGATGGGCTGGGTCCCGAGTTGCCAAATTTTGGTTGCAGGCTAGGGAATAGCAGGTGTCATAGATCCTGAGAGAAATTACCCAGTTCCTAGGATTAACCTTCAGTTTATAAAGGCAAGCCATTATGTCTTACCTTGGTCTATGAGCAGGAGCAGAGGCCCAGGTAACTGCTCCAAGGCAAGCATTAGAGAATGCATAAATAAACCTGCACATGCGAATGGCAGGCTCGGCCCATCTTCCATGCCATCTCCTATGCCCACTTAGGCACATTTTTATCTGGACATTGGCCAAAGATACCTCATTTCCTATCTTCAATCAACAATTTCTTGTCCAGGAAGCCAGACTTACTATGATGGGCACACTTAGTCATAGAAAAGCTGCTCTCAGCAAGCTATCAAAGATGTGAACACAATACCACGAGCTTTGTCTAGATCTAGCCCAGTTTCACTGCAGATAGCACCTTAGAGCAAAGCAAGCTGCTTATAGGTGGATGGGGCTTTTTGCCAAATGTTCAGCAATTCCATGTTAATTAATACTTAATTTTCACAGAGCACCATTTTGTTTTTTTATTTCGTTTTTTTAATGGTGTTGCAGATGGAATCCAAGAGAAAATCTAAACATTTTAAAGTAAAGTTTGGAGCCGGGTGGGGTAGCTCACACCTTTAAACACAGCAATGGGGATGGAGGTGGGGTGGCACAGATTTCTGAGTTTGAGGTCAACCTGATCTACATAGCAAGTTCCACGCCAGCTGGAACAATAGGGGAGACCATGTCTCAAAAACTAATTAATTAATTAAAATGAAGCTTGGTTAATATTTAGTAGAGAATCAGTCCTTTTTTGTGTCTGTGTAAATACATCTAAGTGGCTAACTCTACTCAACAGTATGTTTAGGAACAGTTATGTGCACTCTCCGCTGTATACTACTCCTTCCTGTGGATAACCATACCTTGCCCATTCAACTAGTGATGGATTCTTGCAGAGCTTCCAGGTTGGGGTCACCATGAAGTGCTGCTGTGACATTCCTTTTGGTAAACACGAGCACACACCTGCGAGATACATACTTAGGAGTGGAGCTACTGGTTCACAGGGTCTGTGAATGTCCAGCTTTGGCAGCTATTGCCAGACTGTCTTCTGAAGCAGTCATCCCATGTACATTCCCATGGCAGAGTATGAGAGCTGCAGTTCCCATCTCCCCACACCTGCTTCTGCTCATCTTGTTTTTTCCAAGTCATTCTGATGGGTATTAGAGTGGCATCTGCTTATTTGAATTTGCACTCCCTGTGGCTCTCTGATTAAGGAGTTTGTTCTGAGCCTCTGATTATGGCTTTCTCTCTTCTCTCTCCTCTCTCTCTCTCTCTTCTGTAATTTACTTGCTGAAGAAATGATGGCCCTCTATCTGCCATGAGAACCTGAGTGTAATCCCATAGGTTTTTCTGACTTACTGTAGTTTTACTAGTTACAGTAGCCTTTGCTGCATGAACCCTAACCCTGAAGACAGCCAGCCATTGCACAGGTTCATGACCCAGCTTTCAGGCTAACCTTACAGCCTCATCTGAGGGACAGCACGGTAGCCCAGAATTCTAACTGGTTTCATGTTTGCTTCTTGTTATAAAGGGAAGTCGGGAATGGTCTTTTCAACCTGTAAGGATGCTATGGACAATGGTCAGCCATGGTGGGAGGTCCCAAAGGAAGCAGGGAGGGAGGGAGGGGAGCAGAGTTCTAATCATTAATCAACTGTGTGACCTTGAGGAAACCACTCAGCTCTTCTGGGTTTAAGCGTGTCATGTGATTAGGAAGGCAAACAAGTGTTACTTTCAGGGCTAACTCCAAGCAGCTGAGGGTTGTTACCTAGAGTGCTACAGAAGGATTCTGAAGCCAAGTCTAAGCTCAGTGGAAAACAGCTCTGTAGTTAATTACTATCATGGGATTAGAAAGGTGCAGGCTCTGGACACAGTCTTGTCACCTTTGGATTCTTCAATTCTAATAGTCTACATATGGGAAATTCTATTATTCAACATGGTTTAGAAATGGGGCATTTAGTTAACAAATTATAGGTAAAAGTATTCCTAATTTTCAATAACTGAAAGATAACAGGGAACATTTACTAACACTGTAAATATATTTTAGTTCCTAAAAGTGATGGCTTTGCAAGAGAGCACTTGAGAGTTCTGCAACGGCATCATGAGTACCAATGAGCACAGCAGAAAACCAAAGATTCTGGCTGACAGAAAATTCTAGAGGCAGCATATCAAATGGGCTACTTTTCTATATGGTGCTGGCAAAAAAGTATAGTGACAGATCTGTGGCTTAAAGTGTATTCTAGGAAAAGGACAGGGTTCTATGGTTGACCAGTTCACCTGCTACTACTGTTTTCTAATGACAAATCGGCTTGCTCCCTGTTTAGATCTGTCAAGGCCACAGCAACCCCTCCTACGAAAAGTTCTGTTCCAAGGGGTGGGGCTGTGTGGCCACTTTAAGACGTGGTCTTGTCCTTGTTGGACCAGGGAGAACCTCTTCTCTGCATGTGGTCTGCTTCCTTTCCTGCTTACCTAAGAATTCAGATGAACTTGGGAGTCCAAAGTCCTCCACCATGAGCTGTCTACAGCAAGACACAGCCCAGGAAGGGCGACTGGCTCCCTTTGGCCTTGTCCAGCCCTGCTGAAGCCTGCCTCTACTTCCAGTCCTTGGGTTTAGTGATATGGTGTATTTTCTTACATTATCATCTCAAAAGATATATTTTTCTGGTTAGCTTAAGGACTATTTCCTCAACACTTCCCAGAAGGGCCATGCTTCAAGACAAAGGCGAGAATAAGATGGGAAAAAAGAGAGGAGAAGAAATGAGGAAACAGGACAAAGAAGAAATATTGGGAAAGAAGAAATTCCTGGAAAAAAGAGGGAAGGAAAAAGGGGGAAAATAAGTGAGGAATGGATGGGACCAAACTAACGCACTGTCCGTTTGCTCTGAAAGTCAATTTGCCCTCAATAATGAATTGAGAAAATCAAGTCCAGGGCTCACAGTCATGGGAGAATGACAGAACCGATGTTTCTATGATTTAAGTGAACATGCCAAGGTGCAGGACAGTATGCACAGTGTGATTCCATTTGAGCCAATAATCCAAATACCTCATCAAATAAAATCCAAGTACAGGGCTGGAGAGATGGCTCAATGGGTAAAGTGTTTTTTGTATAAGCATGAGGACCAGAGCTTGGATCCTCAGCACCCATGTCAAAGCCAGGTATGGTGAGATGTGTCTGTAACCCCATTGCTGGTAGATCCTGGGACCTTGCTGGTCAGGCAATTTACCATCAAATAAAATCCAAGTACAGGGCTGGAGAGATGGCTCAATGGGTAAAGTTTTTTGTATAAGCATGAGGACCAGAGCTTAGATCCTCAGCACCCATGTCAAAGCCAGGTATGGTGACATGTGTCTGTAACCCCATTGCTGGTAGATCCTGGGACCTTGCTGGTCAGGCAATTTACCCAAACACTGAGAAACCTTGGCTCAAAAAATAAAGGTGAAGAACATCCAAGCTGAGTTCTGGGCTGCACACACATGAGCACGCGCACTCGTGCACACACACAACAGACACACACACCAAGTTGTTAAGAATGGTGGCCTCTGGGGATATAGAACTTGAGGTGATGGGAAGGGTTTCTATCTTTACTAAACATTCACTATGGCCTCACTTTTTTTCTCTTTCTTTCTTTTTTTATTTTTTATGTGTGTCAGTGTTATGCCTGCAATGTATATAAGTATACCTATGTCATGCAGTGTCTGCGGAGGACAGAGGAGGACATGGATCCCCTGGAACTGGAGTTACAGATGGCTGTTAGCTGCCATGTGAGTGCTGGGATTCAAACCCGGGTCTTCTTCAAAAACATCCAGTGCTCTTAACCACCAAGCCATCGCTCCAGCCCCTGCCTCACTCTTTTACAGTGAGCATGCGCTATTATTTTGGAATTAAGAAAGAAAACCAAACTAAAAACAAAACCAAACAACAACAGACCTAAACAAACAGCATGCATTACCTTGGCTCTGGCCTCTCGGGAGGCCTCTGCCTCTGCAGCCATAGCTCTCTGCAGCTGCACAGGGAGCTTCACGTCCTTAATTTCCACACGCTCCACCTTTATTCCCCAGTCATCGGTAGCATCATCCAGAGTAGACTGGAAGGAGACGAGAAGGCAAGTGAGGCATGGTCAGCTCCTGCCCTGATGCCAGCAGTGGCTGGTTCACCAGGATGCAGAGATGAGGCACTTGGTGAGTGGCAGAGAAACAGTTACCCTTCAGTGGAAGGAGTGTTGAAGGACAGCTGGGGTGAGGGGAAGATGACCTCCTTCTGTTACTAATGAGCTAACACAGGTGCTGGCAGACTTATTTCTATGAGGGCCATAAAGGAATTGCTTCTCTGTTGTCTCTATGCAACGCTGTTGTTACTGCAGGTCCAGAGCATCATGGGTAACACATAAATGGGTGGGTACAGCTATATCCAATAAAACTTCTCTTACAAATATGGCAGCCAGGCTGGGGCTAAACACAAATCATTTGCCCACCCCTGAGCTGGTGTGACTCACCACATTTCTTAGTGCCTCACTCTCCTCTTTGAGAGGGGGAGGAATACTCTATCCCATGAGGTGTGATGGGAATCACATAAATCACAGGTATTTAGTAGAGCATGATGGTGTGACCTGTAATTCCAGCACTCAGGAGGCTGAGGCAGAAATTCAAGGCCAACCTGTGCTACATAGCAAGTTCCAGAGCATCCTGGGCTACAGAGCTATACCCTGCCTCTAAATAAATAAATAAACAAACCAAAGTGAAATAAAACAGAAACCACACATAACCAAGACTATGTATTTTAACCCCATGAAATATCTATGAATAGTAGGAATTTCGGTTTATAGCACTTAAACGTTTTTGAGCAAGCCAGCCTTAATGCAGTATTTACTGCTCAGGCAAGGCTGGAGAGCATAACAGTTACATGGAAATTCATGGGGCTCACCCACCAGACTGCTCTTTAGCAATACCTGTGCAGTCTCACAGAACAACCTGTAAACTACTCTGCTCTACAACGAGGATAATATGGATTCCGGGGAAAATAAAACACTGGAGGAATCTGACATTCACCTGAGTGTTATGAACCCCTGGACTGTTAGTGTGAAAGCATCTATCAAGCCTGGAAAACCATAAGAAGGAAAAAAGGCCAGCCACCCCCCAGCCTGGAAGTTTTCAGTTTCTGGGACTTAACCAGTGCTGGTGCCTCCCTCACCTGCATGTGGTGTGCAATTTCTTCTCTGTCAGAGAGGATCTGAGAAAGGTTCTTGGTGCCCAGGGCATTCCTGAGAGTAGTTTGTGCCAAAAGACGGGTCGCTGAGTCTGCATTGGTGATGTTTGCTACAGCCAGGGTTGCATTATGAACACGGTAATAGACCACACCATCCACACTGATGGTTACTGAATCCTTAGTGAGAACCTATAGGAGGAAGGAAGCGATCTTACATCTGCCAATCGTTCTTTAATGTCACTAAAAATACTGTTCTACAAACCTCTTAAGCAATAGCGGATTTTCCTTAAGTAAGGTATCAGAAGATTAATTGTATCTTTAGAAATTTAATAAACAGTCATTTATTCAAGTTCACAAACTTCATTCAATACTCAACAAGTTCTGGGATGCCACTCAACAGCTGGTGTTGCACTGGCTCGTTTCTTCCCACCATTTCCGTGTCTCCAAACTTCCCTTAGGCACACTCCAGTGCACATCCCTCTGCCTTTACTGTAGCGATTCAATGTATAGGTGACTGCTTCTCCCTTAGACTCTTAGGGGCCGTTTTTGTTTGTTTTTCTAGCACTGGCAGAGTGACGGGTAATGGCCGAGAATCACTGAGTGAGGGACAAACTGACCTGAAATGTGATGCCAGGAAGTAAGCAATAAGAGGTCCTGGGGTAAGGTCCAAGCCATGAGCATTCTGCTGGGAATTTCAGCAGGTTGTGAACCACCTGATCTAGCAGTCACTCAATGGCAACATAGGGCTAACAGGGCGACCTGGGTCCATCTTATTTCTACAGCAATCAAGAAAGACGGCTCTACTGAGAGACGCCTGTACCGCTCTGCAAATAAAAGGCAGCAACAGCAACATGGCCATGTGACTGGTTAGCTCTTCCAGGCATCAAGGCAGTAATTCTCCTTTGTTCTTTAGTAATCTAAAAATAACCACTAACTGGGAAGAGGGGGGATTTGTAGACAAATGTAAAATGTGTTACCATCTCGTGTGAAAATGACCTCTCGTGATGTGATGGAAAAATGACTGCTACTCCCAGACAGAGCCTGGCCACTGTGACCACCCATAGCTGTTTTCAAAGCTGCAGCGTCTCTGCCAACCGTTTATTATAGACAGAGTGTTTATCTCCCTTCGCAGTAAGTTCATCGGGGATCGGAAAAAGGGTTGCTTTGCCAAGTTCCAATCTGCTCTCAGTTCAGCAGGTCACAGGGAGAAGAGAGCAGCTGGAAGCCAGAAGCTCCCAACAACCCCACTGGAGCCTCAGTGCTTATAGAAAACACCAGAATTCTCAGCCCCTCAAAGGGGCTCCTGAGAGTCTACCTTCCTGAAAGATGAAGAACTGTGGTGAGATCTGGCATTGGGTCTCAAGCTTGTTCTTGATGTGGGTAGAAATGATCTCTGGCATCACTAAGCTTGTGTGGACTGAAAAGTGACCTTACCAAATACTTGGATTCATACCAGCAAGGGAGTTCCTGAGCTGGTTTCTGGACTCTGTGGTTTGTGATTAGCATCATGCTGAGTTCCTGGTTTATGCCCAGGAAACAAGACAGTACTCTTCCACACCCAGCACTGTTGACAGGCTTGTGAGTTTCCTGCCCGCAATGGTTACTATGTCTCCTACAGCACAGGTGCTGGGAGGACTATGATAGAGCCAGTGTCCTGTGCAGTTAGCACAAAGGGAAAAGCACCAGACAGGGAATCCCAAGAGCTGGACTTGAGTCCTGGCTCTGCCATAGGAATCTGAAGCATTTGTCTCACTGCAACTATGCCCTTCTAGGGAACTGGCTCTGAATTTCAGTTGCAACAATGTGTGTGAAGGATCTGGGAAAAGCACAAAACGATTGCTATCTACCTCAAATGTCAGATGAGCAGGTTCTCGTGCTTTGGCTTCTAGCCAATGTATTTACAATAAAATTGAAGACTCTTAGAACACTGGGCTAGACAGGGTTCTTTTCGGTCTGAAACCCAGAGAGGAGCACTGTGGTGAGAAAGGTGACGGTGATGACAACTGCACTTCCTCCAGCATTACCCTGTGCTTCGCAGTAAAGACAGCAAGCAGTCACACAGCACTGAACTACCAGGTACCATGCTAAGCACTTCACATGTAGTATCTCACTTGCTCCTCACAACAACCCTATCAAGTAGGCCCTAATTTTACAGACTCCATTTTACAGATGAGAACATTGAGGTACAGAGAAGTTAAAGATTTGCTCAAGGTCACACAGCTGGGAAAAGAGCAGGCAGTCAGGGTAGAAAGCTCCAGTCTCTCAGTGCCCCACAGTCCCATGTATGAGCCCTTAGCCACAGCAAGAGAACAGCTCACCTCTTGAGGAGGAATATCGAATGAGATGGTCCTCATGTCCACCTTGATGAAGCTGTCAGTGCATGGCAAAATGAAAAACAAACCTGCAAAACACAGGCACAGGATCAGAGTTGAGCACCCAACTGGCTTTCTCCTCCACCGATTCTAATGGAATCAACCTAGTCAACTGACTGAAACCTAACATGCCTTGCTTACTCCCCACCTCTAAGTATTTATAGTTTCTCTCTCTGACCCATTTTCCTGAGATACAAGTCTTGAGTCATGCATGTTGTGCTAACTAGAGTCACCTGGGAAGGAGGAACTTCAGTCGAGGAATTTCCTCCATCAGACTGGCCTGTGGGTATGGGGTGGGGGGCATTTTCCTGACTGCTGGTTGATGTGGGAGGGCCTAGTCCACTGTGGGCCTTGGGTTGCATTAAGAAAAGCAGGCCAGGGAAGAGCAAGCCAGTAGGCAGTGTTCCTCCCGTGCTTCAGCTCCTGCCTCCAGGCTCCTGCCTTGAGTTCCTGCCCTGACGTTCTTCACTGATGGACTGAGACCTGGTAATGTTAAGATGAAATAAACATTTCTTCCCAAGTTGCTTTTGGTTGGAGTGTTTAATCACAGCAACAGAGAAGCCAACTAGGACAAGGCTTGTTTGGTTCACCTCTGCTTCCCTCTGCAGACACATTCCCTCTCTTCACGCCCTGCACTCACTGGATTCAGTTCTTGCAGGACCTCAATCTGCAGTACTCTCAGCCCTACACTGCTTTGAACATGCCGCTGCTTCTTCTGAGAACACCTGTTTGTGACTAACACTTTTCCAGCCCTCAGGCCTCAGATGGACCAGGCATAGTGGTGCATACTAGTTAGTAATCCCAAGACTCAGAAGGCTGAGGCAGGAGCACTGCTAAAAGTTTGAGGCCAGCCTCGGGTACATGGTTGGTTCCAGGCTAGCCTGTGAGAGGCTGTCTCAAAAACAAAAACAAAAAAAAACAACCAGACAGCTTTGCCTCATCTACCAGTTCAGGTCCATAACTCTTCCCTGGGTTCTCGGGGCCCTCTGTGGTGACTTGATCAGAATACGTATCCTGTGGGACAGAATTATTTCCCTGTTGGTGTCCTGTTGTGGGACAGAAAGATCCTTGATGGGGGTACTGTGCTCTAGTCTCCTTGAATTCTCAGAGTCTGGGTGGGCATGGTGGCCCTGCTGTAGTCCCAGCACTTGAGCAATTGAAGTCCTTTTCTTGGTTGGGGTTCCCATGTGCAGACTTCCATAGCTGGGGCCATGCCTGCCAGAGTTAAAGGTAACCTAATCATCTCTAAGTGGACAGGGACAGGAAGGCTTGGACAATACTAAGTCTAGCTAGTGCCACTACTATTGTTCTACAACTGCTGCTCCATGTCAAGGAGAAGAGGAAATCATCCATTAGGGAACCAACTTCAGTAAAATCACTCCAGTCTCCAGAGTGAAGCCAAGTACTGACCAGGTCCTTTGGCGCCTCCTTGCAAAATGCGGCCCAATCTAAAGATGATGGCTCGCTCATACTCTTTTATGATCTAGAATAAAAACACAAATGAAAATTCAACATGGTGAGCACTAACATTTACATGTACAGTTTCTTAAATATGTTTATTTTCTGAACAGGTTAGATGCTTCTCACTCTTCCCTATTTCCAGATAATATCTAAAAACAACATATTCAGTGTTTACCCTTTCCAAACAAGATTATTTCTTTACTATATACATATTTTTTCTTGCATATATATATATTTTTTGAGACAAGAGCTCTCACTGTGTAACCCTGGATGGTCTCAAACTCATTAGTAGACCAGGCTAACCGAAAACTCACAGAGCTCTAACTGCCTCTGCCTCTAATGTGTTGGGAGAGACAGTGTGTGCCACTCCATCCAGCATACTATATCCAGACATTTCTAACTGATTATAAAAGCAATAGGTCATCCAGGAGTGGTGGCATATGACTCTAATCCCAGGACTCTGCAAGTAGAGGCAGGAAGATGGTGTGTTTCACTCAGCCTGGACTACAGAGTTTAAGGCCAGCCTGCACTACATAGAAGATCCTGTCCCAAAAAATAAAATAAATGAACTGTCTAAAATTGAGACGTATACAGGGCTAGATAGATGGTTTAGTGGTTAAGACCACTAGCTATTCTTGTAAAGGACCAGGGTTCAGTTCCCAGCACCCACATGGTGGCTAGCAACAGTCCATAACTCCAGTCCAGGGGATTCAGCAAATAACCTCTTCTCACTTCCGTGGGCACCGCACAACACGGGTGCACACTCATACACATAAAAAAAGAATTTTTTTTAATGGGGGGGTATAGAAGAGTATACAGGAACAAATCTCACACCAAGGTGGCGGCATGCACCTTTAATCCCAGGCCTTGAGAGGCAGAGACAGGTGAATCTCTGCGAGACAGAGGAGATGGAGGCCAGCCTGGTACACATAGTGATTTCCAGAGGTGGACTGGGATTAGGGAGACCCTGTCAAAAAACAAAAACAAAAACAAACAAAAAATCTCTAATTGCAGTCCTTTGCTGTTAATATCACTATCTGATTACTCATCTTTTGTTTGCTCAGCACAGCTTACAGCCTTTTCTTCTGATTCCTTTAATTACAATAGTAAATTTAATCCGAAAATGCTGAGAGCATATTTTTTTACTTTTAGGAACATGCAAATGACGTATTTATGTAATTATTACTAGCTTTGTAGGAAAGATGGGATCAGCTTTGGAGAGCACTGACTATGTGCCAGGCATCACAGTAAGTATATTTAGGCAGGCTATCCAATTAATCCTCATCATCATCTATGAAGCAGGTGCTGTTATTTTCTCCAAATTCACAAGTAAGGAAACATGACCAAGATGCACATGACTGTAGCACAGTCAACAATGCAGCCAACAATTAACCCTTGGCATCCTAACGGTAGAACCTATTCTCACAGGATCATCTCACATCTCTGACGCAGAAAAGTGTGGATGGTAATCCTTACTTGTCAGAAAGACTGATTGGATAGTGACTGAAGCTTTAAGATCCCACAATCATTAGTGAGTAGAATGAGTTTCTCGCAGGGGAAGAAAGAGAAGGAACTATGGGCCAATATAGGATCTCTCTGTCTGTTACACAGATAAAGTGGGTTTATGTAGGTAGGAGTTGACCCTTTCCAAACATGAATGAAATGCTCTTTACCTTTATGCACATCCATATTGATATTGGAAAAGTTACAACTGTGAACAAGAATGAGACAGCCACCAAAATCCATCCACAAAGTCCAAGGCCTGACTTGGGGCTATCTGTTGGAAACAAAACCATCAGCTTTAATTGCTGTCATTAGCACCATCACCACCATCACTAAACAGTTTGTGTTTGGCATTTTGCTGGCTGCGTTCCTTGAGTTATTCCATCGAATCCCCACGAAATCCTGAAACACATGCACTACTTTCCTTGGTCTGCTTCGCACAACCGTTTTCTCATGTCACCTAAGACTTTACCCGGCACACATTCATCACTTCCCTCCTATTACTTTTGACTTGTGATGTGAAACAACGAAAATGAATTATGACCAAAACCCAGCTTTGAATGATGGTCAACTATAGTGGGGAATAAAGAGGTAGTTAGACTACAAGGTGGTAAATAGAGATGCAAATATCTATTCAGAAGATTAAGACAACATGAAAGTGATCACACAGCTGGGACGGAGGTGGGAGGCGGGTGGATGACAGCTGTTGTCAGAGAGCTTCTTGACGGAGGTAACAGTAAGGAAAATATCAATGAAAAGGAAGAGAAAGAAAGAAAATAGGTATTCCAGGTCCAGGCACTGCGTGATTTGAGATGAAAACCATGATATATGAATATAATGCCAGTTAGAGATCCTTTATACAAATTACGCCTGTAAACTATTTCACTGGGTTTATGAACTATCATTTTCCATTTCCTGACTATTACACACGTTGTTTCTGGCTTCTTGCTGTTAACAATGCTGTAATGAGCATCATTGTACACAGTCTCCCTCCCCATCCTGCATATAAATAGTAACTTCTGTCTGATTACAAAAGTGTAACAATATCTGCCCAGTCACAAAATGTTCATGAAAGTATAAAAAAGGGAAACTTTACTTTAAACTTAGCGATAATAAATATTTTGGTACATTTTTTCCAACCATTTTCCTTGTTCACACTACACTTTAAAGTTAAAATAAATAAAATTAGTAACCTATTTTTTTCTGCTAGTTATTCTTTCACACCATTTATTAACCTCTATAGCCAATCTACATAGGGAGTTCTAGGCCAGATGAGGCTCCAAGGAGATCCTGTCTCAAAACAAACAAATTTTAGAAATGTGTTATCAAGTAATTGTTAGAACTGTCCAGTGAGGCTAAGTTTTTGTTGGTTTGTTTCTGAAATAAAGTCTTGCTGTGTAGCTCAAGCTGGCCAGGAACTCATGATCACCCTGCCTTCATCTTCTGTGTACTAAATTAGAGACACATGTCTGCTGAGGTTAAGTAATTTTACTTCCCATTTATGAACGAAGTAACAGAAACAACATAACTTTCTGAAGGTCACCTCAAAGAGGATAGGAATTCAAATATAATTCAATTACTCTAAAACCCACATTCTAGGTCTTTTTGACCCTTCACCACTAAATTTTACAAGCCATCATTAAAGATGTTTTCATGTTTGGAGCGCTTTCTTGAAACAGTATCTAAACTGGGAAACCTGACAGGAATGAGTTTTGAGGACGAAATGCGATATTCTGACAGAGGTAGCCCTTGACATTTTAGCCGTACCTCCTATTTATAGCAAAAGAGTTTCAGCGCTCTGTCAGGTTCAAGTTCAGATTTCCTGTAAATCAGACTCTAAGGAAGGAACAGACTGGTCATAAATATTTAGCTGATAGCATTTGGTGCCAGAAATACTGCCCTAAGTCTCCCACAGTCCAGGCAAAGTACATGGCTCTGTGTTCTGAACATATTACACCATATCCTCCCAAGAGCAGGGATGGTTCTTGTGCATTCTGTTTTTCTTTGTGGTGCTGAGGATCAAACCCAGGGTCTTGAACATGCCAGGCAGGTACCCTGCCATGAGCTTCAACTCTAGTCCCTCTTGTTCATTTTTATACACCCAATATACAGCACAGCACAATACCCTGCAAAAAAAAAAAATGAGCCAATTGGGAGCTTAAGTCTCTTTACCTGTAAAAAAAAAATAAATCAGGATTATTAGATCAGCCTTACAGAACTGAGATAGTGCTCAGTAAATATAGATAAGAGTTTCCTATAACCCTTTTGTAGTATTCAATGAATAGAATATTCTACCTCTTAAAGACGACTTAATTTGCCATTCATTTTATGCCAACCCCAACCAGTCTAGGCTATGACATTCAAAGATTAAGAAAATACATTTACAAAGAGGTCCATGTATGAACAAGACTGAAAGCTCAGTCAAAAGTCATGCCTGGGTTCAGTTCCCATTGTTAACGCTGTGATTCTTCAAACTAGACAAGTGTATAAGATCAAAGTAAGAGGACCAAGAAGTAGATGGATAGTCTGAAAACTGGGCTTAGTCTTTCACATATCAAATGCTCCACTAGAAATGGAAGTGTACACACACTAAGAAAATGGAGCTTTTACTTTTATTTTCTTAATACCTTTACAGTGAAACTATCCCATTCTCAATCATCAAAATTCTTCCCTGTCTGGTCACAGTTCAACAAGGTGCATAACATTTTCAGGAGGGGAGGTTTCAATGGGCTTATTCATAAACCTCAGTCACCTATGACCACCAGACAAATAAGGAAAAGCAGTTCTTAGTTACCCACCAAAATTTCGTGAACCTCATTTCCTAAAAGTTTCTCACTTATTAACTTAAGATGGACCCCTTACTATCAGCTTATGAGATAAATGACAAGTAACAGGCAAGGAGTGTTCTTGAGATATTCTGGCCTAAGTACTAGTCAATGTTTTACAGGGATCCCACAATACTTTGTTATAAATACTGATTTGCCAGGTTTTTACACATTTTCTTCTTCTACTATGAAACTCTTTTCTGAAACCTACATTAGCATAAACTTTGAACCAATCAAATCCAGGATCTAAAAGTGGATATGAATTTATATATTTAAATTTTATATTATTCAAATTGAACTTCTTCAAGGAAACTAATATAAAATTTCAAGAAATTATCTCGTCTTACAAAAAAGTGATCACCATAATTATTATAAATTATAAATATGCCTAAACAAATAGAAAAGCATCTATACTTTCATTATCTGTAAATGATGATTTTTTTGTCTTGCTATATGTCCATTAAATCTTTTGATTTCTTTTTGTAAAAGTAAAATAATGGTACACGTGATTTAAAAATCCACTCTTGTGGCTAGAGAGATGGGTCAATGGTTAAGACTACTTGCTGTTTTTCCAGGAGACCTGAATTCAGTTCCAAGAACCCATACTGGGAGGCTTACAATTGTCTGTAACTCCAGTTTCAGAAGATCTGATGCTCCCTTCTGGCCTCCATGGGCACTGCACACATGTGGTACACATACTCAGGCACATACCCATAAAATAAATAAACTAACTAACTAAATAAAATAAATAAATAAATAAATAAATAAATAAATAAATAAATAATAAATAAAACCTGCCCCTCATATTATGAACACCTTTTCATATC